>NW_022991168.1:1092885-1475385 GCF_902827175.1 Gymnodraco acuticeps | reverse complement strand
CGAGTTATGTGAAAACGGGAGAGCTTGTTGGTCCCTCTCTACATCCACAGAGGGCCAGCTATAGTAACTCAATGAGAGAGTAATGTCAAATGACAGTACAATTGACCAATCATATCTTCCCTCTAAATGGGCGGGCTTTATTATCGCAGACTTTATGACAAGTTCCGCCCGCTGTGAGGTCCATGCAAGTGGTGCAGTGATGCGTCCTAAAACCCGGAAGTAAGCTTCGCTCGGATTCCCTCGACAGAAAGCAACGGGATTTCTCCATAGGGTTTTGGAAAATAGCTTGAAATAAGGTCTGTGGAAAACGAACCTGTTAGATAAATGCACGTTTTGTTCAGCCGGATAATATCCACATGTCTACCCTACTTTTATTATTTTCGAATCATAAATCTAATCGATAGATTTTAATTAGCATAAGTTCGTTCATGATGGCTCACTTCAGTGATAGTGATGACATCGTTTGCAAAATTATTAACCGAGTCATTTTCAAGATTGAGTTACAATGATAAACTGGAGTGGCAAAGGATCAGCTGCATGACCCCGCCATGAAGTGCTTCATCCAAAAGGACAGGAGGATGGACTTAGTGTTTAAGTGATTTGATCATCAAAGGTAGGCCTAAGTCATTTTCAATGTGGGCCGCCGTGCCGACTTAATTCATTTGTAATTGTTACTTGGCTGTGGGTGCCCTGTCATGATAGGTGTTTATATAAATGGTGTTGTTTTGTGTGGTAGAGGGTCGCTGTCATTGATGCGTTTTGCACCCCGGGCCGCTGTTTTGATATTCCGCTGAAGTATACGCTGTGACGCAATAAGTCTTATTCGTTTTCGAGGGAAGGGGGGTCAGAGGGCCTAGGTATAAAAGTCACGGCTCGCCACTGTCTAATGGCTTATCAAGAACTCAAACACAACATCTTGGTGTCATTAGGCGCGTTCACACCGCAGTACTTTTCCCACTTTAGTTCCGATATAGTTCCGAAATGTTGCCGCCCAAATGTATTGTAACACTAGTTATATAACCAAAGGGGGAGCTCTCGTCTCTATTCTTTGGGTAATACTACTTTTCAATTGCAGGCATGCGTTAGCCCACTGACATTTACATTACTGTGCCAGCCAATCAGTAAGAGCCTACCCAAATACCACACAGTATATAAGGCAGGTATGCCACTAACCGTTATCCTACACATTGTGAAATGAGCAATGCAGGAGAAACATGGCCTCTTGGTGGAAGTTGTCAGACTATATGTAATATGATAAAAAAAACAAGCCCAAGTTAGCCATTTATTGGCTTCCCATTTGGTAACACTTGCCAAAACTAGTTATTTGGCATCAGGCTATTTTGACTCTCTAACATCATTTTGAGTTTGAATGTATACAATTACAAAGGATGAGAGCAAAAGTATGTGCTAAAAATGTTCAAGTCAAACCACGTCACAAAATCATTTTATTTTCAATCCAACAAGTAATTTAACTTTTTTCCCTGACAGGGATTTTAAGTTCCTGCTCACCAAAAATTGACAAATAGACACCATGCACTGGCCATGACAAGCTTTCTAATTAACTCCATGCTGGGTTATGGGGCTTAGACCTTAACAGGTTAAACCCCATAGCCCCCGCGGGCACTTGAATGTGTCATACTCACTTAACGGGAAGAAACTCAGCTAACTGACGATATGAACCATTTTTACCGAAAAAAAACACAAGTCTCACAAGAAGCGTCTAAATGAGCCCTAAGCGAAAAAATGCTAACGCACTTAGCACAGAACTCTAGGTATAAATACTTTATTACTTATTGAAACTGCACAAACAAGATATTAGCTAGCAAACTGAGATTCCACAGATTCCAGACGTATAAGTATCATCACTGAGCGATCAGAACTCGCGACATGGGAAGCACACATAGACATCATAACACGGAGCTTTAGGTAGCAAAAACTGAGATATTCTTACCTTTTGCTGTAGTTCTGATCAAAAGTTGTGTTCAATGGCATTACAACGAGAAAAACGCGGCTGAAGGTTAATCCATGTGTCTGTGTCACTTTGAAAAAATTACTGATAATCCATCATTCCATTTTTATGTCAAAAACGGAGTTTTCATATTAGCTGCTAATGATAGCTACCAGAGTGTATGACAGCTTCCTGTTTTGGGTATTCTGGCTACGCATAACTCTCACTCCTTATTTGGTAACGTGCGTGTGTATGTGGAACTTCCCCTCGATTCTATTGGCTCTAACGGTTAAAAAGAGATGTCAATCATCAAAATCGACGAAGGGGGGCAAATCCACCCAAATGACGCCAGAAGTGGGTTTTATTTTCTAAATCTCTCTAAAAAGGTCAAATTTCACTTGTTTTGCATCAATCTTAATACAGGGTACTTATTATATGTTATAGTTTGGATTCCTAAAGCTTTTAGTCTCTGATCCCATCATTCAAGGGTGGTTTTCACTATAAGTAATGTTTATTTACTCGACCCGCTGGAAACGCTGTAGTACATATGCCAGGCCTGTAAGTGGCGCTGCTACCGCCACAAAATAGACCAAAAGCAGCGAAGAAGACCCCGCAGAATGGTTGCCATGGTTGCCCTTCTGTTTATGCCCCGCGGTGGATTTAGCAACATGTTGTAGTTCATGTAATTCTCCATGTCCACTTGTTGCTGATGGTTGTGGTAGAGGATCTGTAGATTTAGCACTAACATCTGTAGCATGGTCGAGCTGTAGATTTTGCTGTAGAGCAGTGTTTCTCAAACTTTTTCATACCAAGGACCACTTAACCAATAAAAAAACACTCGCGGACCACCTAATTCCACAAATATCCAAAAACACATCGTTTTTTACAAATCGCCTGAAAATTGTGCAAACAAGTGGCAACATGTGTGATGAAGGTGTTTATCTGGGTTATATCATGCAATCGAAAGTGAAACTTAAGCTCGCTCCATTGCGGAGATATTCCCACGAGAGTGCGGAAAACTTTAATTAATGAATTAATTAAAAATGTGAAATTTTACCAATATACTCACGGACCACTAGGGGGCGCTCACGGACCACCAGTGGTCCGCGGACCACACTTTGAGAAGCACTGCTGTAGAGCTACTGACCATGCTACAGCAGTGAGCAGCAGAGGTGGGGAGAGGCGGGACTATGGCTTCATCTATCGGGAAATGATCGTATAGAGGCTTACACACGGAGCCGTTTGCCCCCCCAGAGCGTTCCGTTTGCAGATCTATCTACCTGGGGACCCGTTATCGTTTGCGGGGTCCGTTTCTATATCGTTTAGTTACGGCCTTGTGTGAACGAAAGGGCTATACGCAAGAGAAACTATGCGGATACAACCTGTTTCGTCCTCGTGGGGCCGGCCCCTAAATGGTTGACCAATCACAACACAGCCAGCTAACTATTCAGAGCAGGCAGGGATCTGGTTTCAGACAGAGGGTGAAAGAGACGAGCATATGTTGTCAATCAGACATTACATATAGAACATTCAGGTCACTCTTGTAGCCTGAGGTGCACTTTGATGACATCACCACCCTTCTCCACACATCCCGATCTTCTGCTCGTCATGGACTGCACCACCCCGCATGATGGTATTTGCCAGTGACCCGTCCAGTGTCCGATCCACTGTAACTTTCTCCATCTAGCCGTCACCAGTTCGAGAAATCCTGCCAGTGCCTGTACCTCATGTTTCACAGAGGCGTTTGTACCATGCACTTTCCATGTCACCCTGAGGATCCTCTTGTAGCAACCCATTTGTGACGGCTGTCCCCTTGCCTTAACCGGCCTGTGAGCGGTCTGTGTGTGTATATATATATGTGTGTGTGTGTATATGACTGCCTTTAGGTACTATGGTTACCGCGTTGGCGTGACGTTGTTTAGCTCCTCCCACCAGAAGAGGTCTGGACGATGCTGGATGACGCTATTTAAGCTGCGACGCTGCTGTCATTCGGGGCGCTGGATTTGAGCCAGGACGCCACGCTACTCTACTCTCTAAAATGTTTGTGTATGTTCTGTGACTTGTGACTAGACGCCTCACTATTTTCGCCTTCAGTGCCCATATGGCTCTGTGACTGTGATAATCTGTGGCCTTCGTTTTGTTTACTTATATTATAAATAGATAGCTCATTGTTTAAAGGGCCTATACTTTTGTTTATATCATTTTTATTTGAGTTTATTATTAAAATCAATCTCTTATCAAGAACATCTGGTTTTGTGTTGCTTCCCTTTTACCCTAAACGAGCTGGGGACGTAACTTATATGGGGGCTCGTCATTTCTAATCAGGTTGGTAATTTGATAAATTCTAATCAGATGGTACATTTGTAAGTACAGCTTAGGTTTAATGGCGTTATTTGACTGTGAGTCATTTGAATGATGTCCTTCGCTTGAAGGAATAGACAAGTGTCGAAAAGACCATTTATTTCAGATCGCAGATCATTTCGGTCTCACGGTAAAGAAAATGTAGTAAAAGAAGAGCTTAAGGCTCAGGTCATAGATCAGTTGGTAGAACGGGGTGTCCTTAAAGAGCCTGTGACACAGGTTTCCCCCATCATCCAAACCCATCAATTTGAGTAAATATTGTCCCCTTGAAAACCGTTACTATACTGATTTTGGATATTTGTACTTTGATAACCATTAATCTCCCCTTCAATGTTGACCATATTCTGGATCTTCTCGGGGATTCTTCAAATCATTGCGGGCCAAGAGCTCCAGCTGCACCGTTCAGGATCCCAGCATCTGCATGTAAACGCACGATGGCGCACACAGCAGCAAGCGATGACAGCGATGACAGTTTAATTTTGAACGTGTCTGAGAGCTCATATGAAGCTGAAGGATCGGTTTATGTTTTATCTGTTAGAAGTTTAGGAATTAGATGCGTCAATATGGGCGATAATACGGTAATGTAGCCAGTGGTGGACTGGGACTAAAAATCAGCCCAGGACTCCCGACCGGCCCACTTCGGTACCGCTAGTAAATTGTCAACGGGGGGAGTGGGGGATGTGCTAGTAACTTACCCGACCGGCCCACTTCGGTACCGGCCCATCGGGATTCGTCCCGATGGCCAGTCCGCCACTGCACCCTGCCCAAGTAAACTGTCAACGGGGGGAGCCTCGCTGCGGGGAAACGGTGGACCTAGTGTCCCGATCGGAGTGGGAATAATAATCATAATCCGTGCAATCCCAGGCTGCTGGTGCGTTGGGAGCGCAGGATGAGGAAGGTGCACAGCGGGAGACGCCAGGTACACTTCCTCGATTTGATGCACTATCCACGGCAAGTGATAGCTCCCGAGATGTGGCGAGGATTAAAGTCTGCATCGCACGTCTCGAGATAGAGGCTAAGGAGCGGGCCGGGCAGGCACAGCTACAGTTTCAGCTGGAAATAAGGAAGCTGGAGATGGAGGAGAAAATAAGAATGCGTCAGCTGGAGCTGGATGTGCAGGCACGCGCATCAGACCCGCCCGCAGGTATGATACCCAGTTCCACCAACTTGAATTATGTTGGCTTTGATATTAGCAGAAATATTTCCTTAGTTCCGGTATTCCGTGAGACTGAGGTAGATGCATATTTTAACGCATTTGAGCGCATTGCGGGGGCGCTGAAGTGGCCAATAGAGGCCTGGCCCCTTTTACTGCAATGCAAAATGGTCGGAAAAGCTCCGGAAGCTGTTGCTGCTCTCGAAGTGGGAGACAGTCTTGATTATGACTCAGTCAAAACTGCCATCTTTCGTGCCTACGAGTTAGTTCCAGAAGCTTACAGACAAAAATTCCGTAATCACAAAAAGATTTGCATCAAACATATGTGGAGTTCGGCAGGGAAAAGGGAAGCATGTTTGATAAATGGGTCACAACATGTAAAGCGAATGAGTTTGCTTCTCTGCGAGAATTACTTCTGTTAGAAGAATTTAAGAAATGTTTGCCGGATCGTATTGTTGTGTATATCAATGAACAAAAAGTAATGTCTCTGTCCGCTGCAGCCGTGTTAGCTGATGAGTATGTGCTGACTCATAGGGCTGTTTCCCCCTCATTTCCTCCTGAAAAGCCTCGTTATGTCCCTCCTTCACAAGGAAATATGTTAAAAGCAGGAAATGTTAAAAAGGAGGAGAGAGTTATTATTGTTGCAAGGCTGGACATGTTATCGCCAATTGCATAACTCTGAAACGTAAAGAGCAATATCCTCAAAATGTGTCACAACCAAAAGGTATTGGCTTGATCAAGACTGAGTCGTGCACTTTCTCTGATGCTGACGATGATAGTTTTGATCCGTGTTTCAAACCTTTTGTTTTTGACGGGCTAGTGTCTTTAACTGATGAGTATGCCGATCAGAGGTCCGTGCGTATTTTGAGAAACACTAGTGGCTCACGGTCGGTGATTATTGCCTCTGCGTTGCCGTTTTCCGAAAAATCAGCTTGTGGCTATGCCTCAATCTTACGTGGCATTGAAATGGGTTACGTCCCTAGACCGGTACATCTGATACATGTTGAGTCCAAATTAATCACAGGTTTTTTCCCTGTCGCTGTCTGCCCAGCATTGCCGATTAAAGGTATCGTATTTTTAATGGGTAATGATATTGCTGGTGGTAAAGTGACTCCGGCTTTGGAAGTGTTGGATTCTCCACGGGACATTAAGTCAACAGAGGTAATAAGGATACATTCAGAAATTGTTCCTATTCGTGCAGTTACTCGCGCACAGGCGCGTAACATTGATAATGATGTTTCCTTATCTGACACTGTGTTCATGTCAATGCTTTCAGAGGAAGGTGTGCCAGAGGACACTGTAGATCCAGTAGCTTCATCTTCTCAGGATAATGTGGCTAAATCGGGAAGTCTGGCCAAGAAAAGGGTGTTAGACGGTGTGACGCTCCTGGTAACCCGTGAACGGCTGTTCGCTGCGCAACGAGTGGACCCAACCCTTCAGAAGTGCTTCGATATTGTGGTGACTAATGACAAAGCAAGTGGTGAGAAAGTAGCATACATGCTTGATAACGACATTCTGGTGCGTAAATGGTCCCTCACTGCTACTGCAGATAACGACTGGAGTGTTGTATATCAGGTAGTTGTGCCGGCTCCATATAGGGAACATGTGTTGTCTGTGGCGCATGACAGTCAGTGGGCAGGACACTTAGGTGTAACCAAAACATATCAGCTGGTATTGAAACATTTATTTTGGCCAGGTTTAAAAACGGATGTCACAAAATATTGCCGCTGTTGTCATGTTTGTCAGATCGTAGGAAAGCCAAATCAGAAAATTCCTCAAGCGCCTTTACAGCCAATACCGGCCATAGGAGAACCTTTCGAACAGGTGATAATTGACTGCGTTGGTCCTTTACCCCGAACAAAAAATGGATATCAGTACTTACACACCATTATGTGCGCGTCCACTCGTTTTTCTCTTAGCAATATCCTGTAAAAGTATGTGAAAACATGAATACAACTACACATCTTCAGATGTTATACATACATAAGTGTCCTACACTAATAATAAAAAGTTATTATGGCATTGTATGCTGTGTGTACCTTGTGTGCACCGCCTAGTGGTTAAAGCACTTATTTAATTATTTTTTTAATATGTTATATTTTATGAAAAAAAATATTAAGAGTACATACAAAATAGGGGGAAAGTAGAAGGTCAATGATAGAAATATAGAATATAAAAAATCAAGAAGATACTATAAGTGATCTCTACAATAAAACAGTTTAGTGCCGGATGTACAAAGATATTAATAGGAGGATGTGCAAAACAGAATTTAAACATTGAAGAATACTTTAGGTTAAGGTCTTCTTTTAAATAAGAAAAAAGCTTTGGGGGTATCTATCTACAGATAAATATTAAGCCTGACAAAGTACTTAACGTCTAATATATTGCTTTCCTGCAATGTTAACTATGTTGAAGCACTTATTTAACTGATATTATACATATGAATTATACTCTTATGTATGTAGATCAGGGGTCTCAAACTCAAGGCCCGGGGGCCAAATCCGGCCCGCAACTTAATTTTATGTGGCCCCGCAAGAGCTTGCAAAGAATATAATACGTTTATTATACGGTTACATGCCACTTTATAGAAGCAGGTTGCCCATAAACTACATGTCCCACAATGCATCTCGTTTTGTGGCATGCACACTGAAGAGACTTGCAATTATTTGCCCTGGACTTCTGCTTTCAGACGTAGTTAATTACTAAGTTATTATCCTAACCGATAATAATCCAATTCAGAGGCAATAATGTAATATAATACATTATTTTATATATATATAGTTACAACCGGCCCTTTGAGTGCAACCTTTATGCGAATGTGGCCCGCGATGAAATTTAGTTTGACACCCCTGATGTAGATAGTATAAAAAATGTGCAGAATATGACAGTTTAATGGTGGAGGTATACACTGTTGGAGTCTGAGTGGTTTTAAACCCCCCTCGGCTCCGCGTGTCGTTTGGTGAGCTTAAATCATAAAAGGAAGGAAATCAGAAAACACCAGGATACCAGTTAAACAATAATCTGTTTTAATTATAAAAGGTAAAAATACAATGCAATACAATACAATAAGGAGTACTCCTGCCCTGGTTCGCGTGCTGTTCAGATTCCGGTCTTGACAGCAGGAGAAGAGAGAGCGATCTAAAGACACAACAGGCTTATATGCAAAAAGAACGGAGAGGAGGTGTGTCGGATTCTCCTCCCATAGAGTCCATTCATTGGTTGATATAAAAGCGACGAGCCAGCAGAGGACCCACAGAAACAAGAGTCTTTTACCATTTAAGGTAAAACAGACGCATTGGGTGTACTTTCACACACCCACACATTTTGCAGAGACTTCCCTCTCTGTGGCCCCCTCCCCCCTTAGTTCAATGTACACACAGTTTCACATACTTTTGTTATAGTTGACTAATACAAACAATATATGTACTACTTTAATATCAATAATAACGAGGAAAACATTACCTCTGCTCTCAAGCAGTGAAATAGTAGAATATCAGCCTTTATAGAGAAAGCACACTCATTTTTCCTTAGGTTGTGTCACGCACCCTCATTTTTCCTTAGGTTGTGTCACGCCAAGCGGCAAACTGTGGGGTAGAGCCGGGAAGCCAATACGGAAGTGCCACACACTGCAGTTCATATATTGGCCGATAGGCGATGGCTGCAGAAAGGAGCAATTTCCATAGACCCCCATGTTAAAATGCCCAATTTTACAGCAGAAAAAAACATGTTTCTACCCCTGGCTCCATACATTTTATTATCGATATAGTTAGATTCCACCTTCATGATTATGGATCTGTGAGTGAATTGTTTTCTAACGCGACCCTTTTATTTATATTAGGTCTTAAAGTTTGTGCATAAATTAGGGCGTGGTCACATTGAGTGACGGCTCTGTCAAGTGCCTGCCGCTGTTAGCTTCTTGTCTCTCTGCTACCTGCTCCGTGAAGCTAGCTACAGGGACTCTGCCTGCTCAGCTCATCCAGGAAACACAACTTGTAGCCGGCCGTGGTAGTTTGTTCTTCATGCTTATATATCGAACTATTGTGACTCGCTCTGCGGTTAAAACAGACGGTGCATGAATGTGGTAAGTGAAATTCGAGTGCTTTATTTATGTGTTAATGATTTTAATCAGCTACGTAATTAATGGTAAGGCTTGGGTTAGCATGTAAGCTAGTGGTAGCTACATCGGTGCTAACGATGCTAATCGTTGCCTCCAAGTTAAAATCATAGACTGTATATATAAAGGTTAAAACGAAATAGACAAGTGTTAAGCGTTAAGTGGGATAATACTGTTGAACAAACGGCTTCTGTTTGAGGTTGATAAAATAAGGTTACATTCTTAGAGATATTATGTAGGTAGAACTGTATGCATCTAAGGTTAATTTAAATTGGCTATGCTCAAGTATGTAGACAAGCTAATGTCGAAGTAGTGTATGTGAAATCAACCTCACAATAAGATGTGTGTATATTACAATTATTAATGTCATATTTCAAGATGATTACTTAGATATTACAATATGGTTGGTTGAGCTGGTGTTCATTATTGAGTTTACACGTTAACGTCACAGTCATCTGAAGAACGAACCCAAACCTTGTTGTTTTTATTAATTGCATTACCAAATGGGTATCAAATAAACAGTAAGCATTGGTAACACAACTTCCAAAGTTACAGTAAAATAAAAAGGCCCCTGACTCGGACAATACACAATCCAACATGTTCAACAGAAGATAATCAGTTATATTGTTTGTACACATGGTACTTTACATATCTGTTTGTTTAAGGTGTCCAGGTGATGCAGACAGGCTGGACCAGAGAGTGAGAGACAGAACTGGACTCCTCACAGCAGTGAACTTCAGCACAGGTACAAAGACTCTTTTTTTCATACTGTACAAAGAATCAAGAAAGATATTGGTTTAAATGAATGAAGTATTGACTTGAATACACTGATATGTATTCCATTAAACAATACTAAATACTAGATCACCTACACATCAGTTAAGTTGAGGGTTTTTTCCATCCAAAAGGTTACATTTAGATATTTAGCAATATGACTTTGTCAGCTTTCTAATTTAATGTATTGAAGGCAAAGATATTTAACACATAGTGAGAACTGCTACTATTTATCTCTCAATATTGTCTGTAAAAAACGTGGTAAAAGTTATTCTTTCAGTGAGACAACAGAGCAAGCTTCTACAGTTGCACTACGTTTTGTAACAGTTCAATATTATTTTGATAATAACATATATTTCAATGTTGATGAACTTCATACTGTTCATTCATAATCTGATTGTCTTTGTAGCTCACTGTTAAAAAAAACATTACAATTACAAAATAATTATATCTACAGCCCCTAAACACACAAACACACCGCTTTCATAAATTACACACTTGTTCTGCAATAATATGTTTTATGTTTCCTGTCATTTTTGTTAGGAAAGGACATGCCTGAAAGACACGACATTTTCTCCTTCTCTGAGGGTCAAGAAGAACATCCAAGAGGAACATTAAAAGCTGATGTTATGAGATTTTAAGACCAGTACAGGACATTCACTAAGAAACTACTTATATTGTAAAAACAGCTGATCGAATGCAGCCATTTCCACATCTACACTCCATCAGCTGATTATTTCTATTTGCCTCACTTTATGAGCTTCACATCACTTTTGCGTTGTACCGCAGAGTTTGCAACGTCACAAATAAATGGGGCCAATCTTCAGTCAGATGTGAATGTGTAATCTAACATTTTCAGTAAGAATAATGGACAAAAGGAGTGCAAATACAATTTATTGAAATGTGAACCAAAAGTTAATCAAATGTTTTAAATAAAAAGCACATATTGACAGAAGGTGTAAACCTATTAAATGTATAAGTAAACACATTTAGTCAAATAAAGTGACAGACTAGGCCTGTGCAGTTGGTATCAGCTGTGCCCAGCATGGGCTCCTCAATCAGGCCTGGTCCTCCTCGCTGAGGAAAGACCCTCAGTCCTCTCCAAACCAACAGACTGGACGTCCATCACACGGAGGTTTCTCCCTGAAGTCTCTGCAGCTCTCTGGACACCACGCTGTCTCAATCCGTCCACACTGAATATGAGAGGGGGAAAATGAAAATAATAAATGCTTTAGACAATAAGAAACATAAAGTTGACTGTTGAGTTGCTCAGTTTTTTTAGATTGTCAATACTATTACTGTATAACTAATATCTCAGGTTAAGAGGCACCTTCAAATAAAGATTGGTCTTTAAATACATGTTGTCTTTTGAATTGTTTGTCTAAAGTCAAGGATCTAGAACTGGTACTTAGTTTGAATTATACAGTCTGGTTATTATGCTGTTTGGAGGAGGCCTCACAGCTAAGAGCACTAACTAGCTACCATCACATGTACCTTAGCTTGACTTAAATGTATTAAACGTATAGTTAAGTGATATCAAAATATAAATAACTAATGTCATGCAAACATATTAATATTTGCTTGATTCCAGTGTTGAATTTAGCACAATTGCATACAAACGTTAAGGGGTTTTAAGATTCTGAAGTATTATGCTAAAAACTCAATAACTTAGATTATTATTTATAGTTTTGCTGAATAGTTTCATGTCCGCTTACCTTAGAAACGTAAAATGCCACGGCAGTGTGCAGATGGGGAGCATGTTAGCTTAGCTTGGTAGCTTCAGCTAGCTCTGGAACTTCCAACTCGGTGGCAGGAGGTCCCGCCTCGGCTCCGCCTCTTTGCCCTTATTTGGAGCAGGCTGGAGAAGGCGGGAGTTGAACTCTGACGTCACTGTTGAGCCGTTAGTGGCCGACTCCGCCTACTAAGGGCTTCATGGCAACTCTGCAGAATCCTATGGGTGACGTCACGGACCCTACGTCCATTTATATATACAGTCTATGTGTCACGCGCACTCATTTTCCTTGTTTTACCATTTAAGGTAAAACAGACACATTGGGTGTCCAACACGAACTCTACATAACATATACAGAGAACGCACACTCATTTCAGAGATCTGAGCTATCTTCAAATAAGGGCATTCCCCTGCTCACATCTTACTCTAAATAATGGTTTTACTCCTCATATTTCCAACTCCCTATTATTATTGATACAAAGTAATTAAACACACACATATATTTTAGACATGTATCGTTCTAGTTACTTGGCATTCTGTGTTTAGATAAGAATGTATCCTCTCCCCACATCTTTAGTCTCCTGTCCTGCAAACCTGCTCCTTATTTCACATAAGTAATTTAAACACATTTAAGCCAACTACTGCACAATGTTGTGGCAATTTAGTACTCACAACATGAAAGAATGAAACAGACAGAAATCAATAAAAACACAAGCACCAGTATAATTGAGCAGTTATGATACAGCCCAGCGCCATATAGATAGGGTCTATATGGCGCTGATACAGCCTATGGCTACTGCAACACACACACACACACACACACACACACACACACACACACATTCCACTGTCTGCTGTCTTCCAGCTGTTTGCCCCGCTGTACCCATATAAGGGTATTTCCTTTCTGCACTTTTCATGACAGGGAAGTTTTCACTTCTCATCTCTCCAGCTTCTTGTTCATATAAACTGCTACTATTAAATACAAAGTAATTAAGTACACACATGAATATATAAAAACACACTTCTTATATATCAGGGGACATTAAAATTAATATACCAAAAATTACACTGTATTAAACTTCCTGCTATAATATGTTGATTTAATTCCCTTCAACACATATATTGAAAGATGTCTTGTAATGCACTGTTGAGGAACCTGTGACCCAAGTGTTTCATTCATTGCATAACTTCAACGTAGTTGTGTATAATATGATATGTCAATAAACCTTCGAAAATCTTGAAAGGGATGTGCAAAATAGCCATTATATACAGTTTTTAATTAACTATTAGTAGAGAATAACGCGTAATGAATATACTTTATAGGGTTCTGCAGATAAATGTTTAGTCTTCTCAAGCACCAACTATCAAATATCTCGCCTGATTGTTGGCACTTGACAATCACCTTTCCCTGAATTTTACTCAGGTGTAACTAAAGTCTGCTTTAAGGGTTGTTTATATTTCACATCATTAATCAGAATCTGCAAAGTAACTAAAATAAATGTAGTGGAGTAAAAATACCAGGTTAACCACTGAATTGTAGTGGAGTAGAATTACAAAGTAACAATGAGCTGTCATGTGGGTATATATTAATGCTGCCCATTATGGACACAAGCAATTTCCACCGATTTATTAATTATGTTTTAAATTTGATAACACCAATGTTTAATACTGGCAACTTCTAATTGTGAGAAAAACGAAAACGTTCCCAGTAGAGACGTCCCATAGAACATTATGCGAAGGGGTCCCGTTAGAGTCCAGTTTTGGATAGTCTCCCGTGGTTTCGTTCCATTTCAAAGTGCTGTTTGACGCTCGGCGTAACCTTGGCACACTGCCACTCCAACATCCAATCCCAGAGCTTGAAGATGAATCACGGGGTTTGTCAAGCAAAGGGACTGTAGTCCCAAACGATATCTGAGGATTATGGGTAGTGTAGTGTCTTCGGCCATCCTAAACTCCAAAATGTTTTTCAGATTTCATATCGCATTAACACCATATCCCAACGTGCATTGCGGCTAAAACATCCAATCACCGAGCTTAAACCATAGCTGAGGATCTTGGGTAATCAGTTCAGTGGGTGTGTATCGCAATGATGCTCGAAATGTCCCATATAGGCCTATACGTCTGTTTCCTGTTACTTTATTTTGAAATTCACTTTCTGAAGGACGGCAAAAAAGCCTGAGATTATAGAATTAAACAAATAAATAAAATCAAGGATAATTGTGTGTTATTGTTGAGTAAATAACAGTGTATTATTTAGAAAAGCATAACAAATTAGAAGGAAAAAAAGATTTAAAAAATACAGATTTCAGTATTCTGAGGCTCTGAGTCCCATTTATTTTCCTCACGGACGGCAAATGTCTGACATTATACGATTTAAAATAAAAACAATAATCGTGGCTTGATATTGAATAAGAACTTGTTTTTATGAACCCCACAGCTTCCCGTCTTCCAAGACCCGACCGGACAAAAAGACGTGGTGCAGGCACGAAACATACTACCAATAGAAATACATTGCTTTTAAAATCGTTCTGTGTGACACGAAAAAAAGGGGAAAATTGTGATGGTGAACACGAATCAATAGATTCAATGTCGTGACTATAACACGAAATGCCGTGAGACTGGGTTGACTGTTTCCAGCACCTTCCATCAGCTTTAACTTCATGCTGTTCCTCTTCATTCACCTGAGATGTTACCATCACTTTATTTTTCCCACAATTTATCTAAATTTGATCACTTCTTTCACTAGAATTAGGCCATTTCAGGCTGGTACCATGTGGTCTGATCTTGTTATACTGTAGACATCTTGGATAGTAATGTTTTGGTAGTCTATAATTTGTTAATTTGATGCCTTTCAATTGTTCTGATTGCCGTTTTCTCCCTTCCTCTTTCAGTTTGCTTGTCCCTCTCCCTCCCTCTCACACATATTGCTTTCAACTGCTTTGAGGTCCAGCTGGCTCTGAGATCGACTCGCCCTCCTGCAGTGAACCCCCTAATAAACCGTGTGCTGCTCTCGCTGTCCTGTGGTGATGATGATCAGACATCAGGTCTCGACTCGCCTCACCTCCCTTGAGAGTTTCACCACTACACACACACCAATAATGAAATACTTGCTCTAACACGCCTCAGTTTGCGTCGCCACTCTAGCCTCCGCTTGTCAGCCTGTGCCGCGATGATTACGCTTAACCACAGAGCTATTTCTCCGCTTGGCTTCGACCAGACCCCCTGCTGTGCATCGATTACTTTGGTCCATGTGGGACTGAATCCAGAATTCCCCCTGGCAGGAATGTCTGGAATATTATCCAATTTAGAGAGGTGAAATTCAGAAAGTTGTCGAATTCTCTCAACAACTCAAGTAGATGAAAAGTAATTTTTGTTTTTGAGAGAACTTCAGCAAAAATCAGGCTGTTTCCCCATTTTTAAAGCTTTTTTATGGGCTGAAAAACGTGAACAAACCCACATGGAATAACATTTTTGGGTCATGGGGAAAGCTCCAGTTAAGCAAAACAGTTCTAGCTGAGCTTTCACATCAGATACACAGTGCGACAGCTGAGATGTGTCCTCCCGTAGAGATATCCAGATTTTATGTATTTTACACTCGGCAGGGATCAGTAGTGTGAGACCGAGCCCGAATTATGACTTTGGAAGAGCTTCGGGCAGTGCAGTAGACTTAATATGAGTAAAACTTTGGGAGACTGTGGCTGTGACGTAGTGCGGTCTTTCAATCGGATTAGGAAGGTTGTGGATTTGATCCGAGCCCTTGTGGTCAACATGTCGATCTATACTTGGGCAAGATACTTAACCCGAGGTTGGCCAACGGTGTGTGAACGTGTGTGAATGTTGACTTCCGTGGGCAAGTATAACCTTGCGACTTGCTTGCATCTGTGTGAATGTGTGAATGACGACTTGTGAAGCGCTTTGAGGAGTCGTAAAAACTGGATAAAGCGCAATATAAATGCAGCCAATTATGTTCAAAGCACTAAGACATTTGTCATACCGATTTTTTTAAACATTTAAACATTATGTGTTTGGATTCAAAAGATTGTGAAGCAACATCGACACATTGTCCTTGTTTTAAATGCAACTCTCTTTACGTAACTCTAGCTGACCGCTAACCCTGAGGTAATCCTGTTCCGCCATTTCGTTAGCGTCTGTTGCTAACGACATACTGCTAATAGTATCATCAGTGCGTTAATCTAAATACTGTTTGTTCTCTTTCTTGCTGTGTGATGTACATGTTATGTATTCTTGTTAGTTAGGTGGAAATCATTTGAAAAAAGTTATGCTTTGCCACATCAAGTAAAGAGTTGTTTTTTTTGTGATATACAAGTGTAAAATGAAGGAACTTGTTTCAAAAGCAGATAGCGGAGACTCTTTAATCCCTTATGAGATAATCTCCCAAAAACCTCTGACTCTTCATTTCTACAGTGCATCTCTAAAGCATCTTTCATTTGAATCCATGCTTGCCCTAGTCTTTAAAATGCCACAAGCCAATCACATCTTGCCTTTAACCATCATCACTAGCATGCATAATGAGCCTTAACCCATGGCCTCACTTCCTGCTCACCTTTATTACACATAAAGGATTGTGGCAGTATCTTGAACGATATCATTTATTACTCTGGGCCGACAGGAACTATCCACATGCATATGGAACTATCTTTATCCTTCAGAAGCTAGAAGTTGTTGAGTTTGACAACAGGAAGTTGAATCTGCTTTAAAATAAAAGTCTGTAATTGTGTCGGAGCTGCAGGACCTGTTACTGTTTGTTTAAAAGGTACCCTGACCTTTTGGGAACAATACTTCCTGAAGGAATGCTCCGAAAAGTCACAGCTACCTGTTTTCCTTCACCAAGAAATAGTTGAGCAAGTTAATTAAACGTAATTTCAAATTGTACATTTGTTTTACATTTTGTAAATTGATGAGCCTTAGAGCAGTGAGCGGTATACATCTGAACTTGAGCCAAGCTGGCTTCCCCAATACATACCTATAATCTATTGCTAAGCTAATCACCCCCCAGCTCATACTCAACACAAAAAAGAGAGAAGAAGAAGAATATATCCAAAAAGGTCAACATATTCCTCAAACCAAAACCGCAGCTTTGACTGAAGAAGGCCAGTTAGAAATCAGAGGAAAAAAATCAAATAGTGATGACAGGAACTACCTGAATTTGACACATGACTGCATTATTCTAATATTTAAGTTACATTTCCATTTATAAACAATAAATATATTGCTCAAAAACCATCGACCTGGCAGGAAATATTGTGTTTATTTTTTGTGGCAGGGTGGGAATTCAACAGTGGCAGATGATTGGTGAATGGAAAATGTATTTGTGTCTCTGTATTGACACACAGAAAGAACCTGAGGGACACATTATGTCAACAAACAGAAAAGAGTCAGACAATAAAAAAGAACAGGTGAAAAAAGTAATTATTGAACAGGACTGAGAGGGTGGGGACGTTTCAAGAATGCTGTAATGAAAATATGACAAATGGTTTTCTTTGTGGGAAAAGCAGGCACAAGGAAAGATACGGAGCGAGACTGTTATGTGTGAGTGTGTGTTTGTTTGTGTGGTCTGTCCTGTTCAGTCAATGTTTACACAGAGGACATCTTAGAAACAGAACATCTTTGGAAAGGGAGGGAAATATTTGTTGAGTCCTTACTATAGAGTTGTTGAGGTTCAATACTTTTTTAGGGTAAGCGTTGGGATACATTTGAGGGTTAAAATAGGTTGAAGGTTAGGGTTACGTTTTAAGGTTATAAGGGGAGAATACGTTTACACTTTAGGTTTAAGGGTCAGGTTACAATATGAGTGTTGGATTAGAATAAGTTATTGTCTTAAATAAGAATACGTTTTTAGGCTAGGGTTAGAAAAGGTTTTACTGTTAAGAAGTTTAAGGGTTTGGTAAGAATACGTTTTACTGTTAGGTTGGAATAAGTCATATTATCAGGTTTGAATATGTTGTAGTGGAAAGTTGTAAATAGGATGAGGATTAGAAACGTGTAAGGGTCAGGTTAGTCTAAGTGTAAGGTTAGAATATGTTTTAGTCTTAAGTTTAAGGATTCAAATAAATGTAAGGGTTACAATACATTTGAGAGAAAATGTTAGATTCAGGTATGGATAAGTTGCTAGGGGATGTATTATGTCAGTGAATGTCAGCGCAAATTTATAATTACAAATATGTGTAGATTTTGGACAGCAGCATGTTAAATAGATACTATTTATATTCAAATCGCTGAGAATAATTATGAGTAAATAAATAAAATATGTTCACAATAAGCAACCCTCTTCTGAAGCCAATGCAGAAGCACTTACATTGATTTGGCACATTGAAAGCTAATGTACCTGCAGGTTTCTTGCATTTCAGAGTTTGTTTCTCCATGGCTGAATGCACTTAAGTCGCTTTGGATAAAAGCATCAGCTAAAATAAATGTAATGTCATATTTCATTCTTTCACTTGGATTTCAAATGCCTCACTCTCCCTCTCTTACCTTCCGTTCTCTTTTCTCAATCGCCTCCTGCTCCTAGCCTCACCCCTCCTTTCTATGTCCTATATTTCCATCTCCCATGCTTTCACACTCCCTCTTCCTGTCCTCTATTCTGCCTCCCCTTTCCCGTCCTCATCACTTCTTTCTCTGCCCCGTCCTTTGACTGCCTCTCCAGCCTCATATATATATGTTGTGGAGGTGGTGCCCTCTTGTGGTGATGTACTCCTCTTAGCAGGCTATTAATACATGTACTACTAATATCATGAAGTAGAATGATGGAGCAGGGTGCAGACCTGTCTTTCATCTCCTTTTCTCCCCAGGGGGCGAGAATCTAATAAACATTAGAGATGACTAAATAAAGCATCAGTTGGCTATATCTTTTGAACCCCCCCTGTTCCAATATCTTCACCCTAACCATTTTTATTATTATTATTACTTCATCTTTTTTTATAACACACTGCCCATTCAAAAATGGGAACATGTACACTTCTCTGTGGTTTAGGGCTGAATAGATTCTAAATAGACTAAATATTCTTAGTTGACTTACACTCAATTTACAATTTTGTTGACTGAGCAATTAGTTATTAAATCAAAAGACCACCTCAAGTCTTGTGTTTGTTGAATATGTGCTCATAAGATTGTTCTATTTAAAGAGGCCCTATTATGCTTTTTGGGGTTTTCCCTTTTGTGACGGCTGTCGCCTTGCCTTCTGCATTAACCGGCCTGTGAGCAGTCTGTGTGTGTATATGTGTGTGTGTGTGTGTGTGTGTGTGTGTGTGTGTGTGTGTGTGTGTGTGTGTGTGTGTGCGTGTATGTGTGTGTGTGTGTGTGCGTGTGTGTGTAT
Source organism: Gymnodraco acuticeps (assembly GCF_902827175.1). Taxonomy (NCBI): domain Eukaryota; kingdom Metazoa; phylum Chordata; class Actinopteri; order Perciformes; family Bathydraconidae; genus Gymnodraco; species Gymnodraco acuticeps. The sequence continues at coordinate 1,455,970 of NW_022991168.1, read as the reverse complement.
ATGACTGCCTTTAGGTACTATGGTTACCGCGTTGGCGTGACGTTGTTTAGCTCCTCCCACCGGAAGAGGTCTGGACGACGCTGGATGACGCTATTTAAGCTGCGACGCTGCTGTCATTCGGGGCGCTGGATTTGAGCCAGGACGCCACGCTACTCTACTCTCTAAAATGTTTGTGTATGTTCTGTGACTTGTGACTAGACGCCTCACTATTTTCGCCTTCAGTGCCCATATGGTTCTGTGACTGTGATAATCTGTGGCCTTCGTTTTGTTTACTTATATTATAAATAGATAGCTCATTGTTTAAAGGGCCTATACTTTTGTTTATATCATTTTTATTTGAGTAACTCATATTTGTGTTACTCAGCCAGTGTTCGTGGGTCTGGTGGACCCGCTGCCTTTTTGGGCTTCAATTCAACACAACATGCACTATTTTATGTTAAAAGACTGTTTTACTTCAGACAGATGTTTACTTCATCCCAATTACAAGCAATATAAACAGCATATATGGTTAATATTTGCCCTTTTATATTTGTTAGATCACATTAATGAATTAAAGTGCTACTTGATTTTTGGCCTGCTGACCGGCTGGTCCTGTGGCTCGTCTTGTTTTTGCAAGTACTGATGCTCAATCTCATCCTCATCTTGATCAGTTGTGATACTGACCCAAACTGGCAAATTGATTGTGTCTTGCCCCGAATGTACAGCTTGGATAGAGTGTGAAAAATATAAAGATTGGTTCCCACAAGACATAATGTGGGAATGTGAGAGCAGACTGGTGTCCGTGCTTGAATTTATCAACAATGTTGCAACCTTGTGTTGCCATAGAATGGCATGGGCAGAAACACAAAAGTCACACACACACACACACACACACACACACACACACACACACAAGGCCCAGACAGGTGCACAGGACCTACAATTTTCACTCCTTTGTTAGACCCGAACACCCTGTATGTAATGTAAATGTGTTGGGGGGGGGGGTACAGTGGGTGGTCATTGAAAATGTGTTCTGATATATGTTCTTCACAGAAAATGAGCCAAGGCCACTGAGTGTGGGTTTGAAAAAATAATTGATCATATCATTTTTCTTTAGCTAAATAATGAAAACGGGTCCCACAGACCCGAACACCATACAAGGCTTAAAGGTGAGTTAAGTCCACTTTAGAGGTTAATAATGTATACCATTACATGTAGATTATAGTTATTAAAAGGCAGAGGATATGATGAAAGATGCACATCCACTCCGTACTAACAATGTGTCTTCCCTGGGGTTTGATGAGGAGCCTCAACCGCTGCTCATTCCACCTGAGACCAAAACACACAGCTGTTTACAGCAGCCTCCACTAATGGACCAGAGCTACTTAAATCAGACACACACACACACTGAGAGAAAGGCATGCGCACACACATACACACTAACACACACACTTGCCATCGATACAGACAGAAAATCACAGACATTAGATAACACAAATCAAAGATAGAGCATTACCCTTAAATGGTAGCTTACTCAACAAAGCATTCAGGTGTGTGTGTGTGTGTGTGTGTGTGTGGCCTGCAGTGAGGCCGTAATCAGAAAACAAGCACTTTTTGTTTATAACCATCACAGACACTCATGCCTCGTCTCATTGTGGTTTTGTTGTTTGATGCAATTATCATTACATTTTCTCTTGCACAAGGTCATTCTGCAAATACCTGAGATGGAACCCATGCCAATATCACCAGAGCAAATGACTGGAGCAAATCAGTAGAGGGAGGAAGATGTGAGCAGGAATTCATTGCATGTCTGGGACGGTGGACCTGGGCTGAAATTCAATAAAACCAACGGACTGAAAAACTGTCCAGCAGCAGCTTTTGGCAAATACTAAGACTTTGAAAAAGATGATTCGACAAATGTACTTTCGCCTGTCCAGAGACTATGAAAGCCCTGAATGCCCTGGTACAAGTACTACTGTTGTATTGATAAAAGGCTGAAAGCAGACGTTTGTAAAGAAAAACAAGTTACTATAAAAGGTCAGATAGTCTTGCACAAAAACGTTGGTTATAAATCGACCCATGTGGATGACCAGAACCTTCCATTTTCATATTCACGATATGAATTTTCACATTCTTTCTACAAGGTTGGGTTAGTTGACATTGACAATCCCAATAAAGTGGTTCTCAACCAGATTACTGTTTAAAAAAATGGAGCTGCAGATGGCTGGAAGAAGCAGACAATATGTTCTGTCTGCTCTGCATCCAGTTCTGTTTCATATCGCCTCCCGCTCAGGCAACACTATAGTTTAATTCTAAACATGTCAAATATTCTCTCATGATATTAAAACAAGGTCACTGAAGTTTATAATCGGGCTTTCTGTGCAGCTGCTCCTCACCTGTGGAATTCCCTCCCAGACCACCTGAGGACTCCACACAGACCACTGACGCCTTTAAGAAAAGGCAAGGCATGGCAAGGCAAGTTTATTTATATAGCCCCATTCAGCACGCGACAATTCAAAGTGCTTTACAAAATAAAATAAAAGACGTTTAAGAATAAATACAGCAGAAACACATTATATAATGGTATTTTACAACAGGCATTTAAAAAGCAAAGATAATAAATTAAACACAACAGTTATACAATACATGAATAAAATGCATACTGCCGTGCGCATATGATCAACCGGAAAGGAAAAAAAAGCGGGGGGAAACCCGACGTCTGGCTGGTGAAGTCGTTGTGTTGTCAATATTCATGGCGATCTCCTCTTTAACATCTTATTTTGGAGACTCTGGCTTACCCCTAGATTCCACCGGGTCCGTCTGCGTCGCGTTACGGCCGCGTTACGGCTGCGCCGCGGCGTTCGCAAAGATCGCGGCCACTCTAGTCAATGGGTGCTATTTCACCAGACGCGCCGCGTTACGGCTCAGAAGCGTCCCAGAAGCGTCTCGGCGCTGGGCTCCGCTCAAAATAGGATGCAAGTCTATTTTCGACGCGAGGCGTTGCAGAGGCCGGGCAGGAAGTGGACCGGTCAGAGCATCCGGCCCACCCCCAAAATAAACAAATTTTGTAGACCCTATCCCTCCGTAGTCTTTCAAGTAGGAGGAGAAATGCCAGCGTTCTCCTCCGGTTTACAGGAACTGTATACATTATATATATATAAGTTACGTGCTCTGTGTTGTTTTTCTCTGTCTCCCCCTTCTTCCTTTTTGTTTGGTTTTGCCATCCTCCAGACTTTGTTCCTTTTGCCGGTTGGCATTAAATTGACGGCTGTGCTGTCAATAAATGCTCGTCGTAACAATATAGAATAATTGTGATGATGAATGCATTTTTTTACCACTAAAATACAGCAACACATCTTTGATTCATGTCGTTTATAACTGGGATATTACAATTATTATTAACTTTGTCTGTACAAAGTAGCCTGTCCAGGAAATATGCCCAAATCAACAAAAACTGCGAGCCGGTAGGCAAGACGCTCCGCTTCTGAAATGCTTCTGAAACACGCCCGGTAGGGTATGACGCCGGAGGAGGCCGGACCAAAACCGCGACGCAGACGGACCCGGTGGAATCGAGGGGTTAGCGTTACGAGAACTTCTTCGAGGTGTAGTAAATTGGACTTTGCTCTGGTTACTTTTTCTAAGTGTACGACTAGGAGACGCAGGAAACAGAGTCAGAATCAGAATTATTAGACGGGAAATTTGCATCGTTACAGCAGGAAAGAGCCACAGACAGCTTAAGCTTACTTATGTTAAGAAAAAAGTACTAAGTTATTATATGATGTAAAGTCTAACCACTGCAGGAAGAAAGGACCTGCGGTATCTCTCTGTGTGACAGCAGGGGTGCAGCAGCCCCTCGCTGAAGGAGCTGCACAGTGAGGACAGGGTGTCCTGGAGGGGGTGGGACATATTGTCCAGCAGGAAGGACAGCTTGGCTGCCATTCTCCTGTCTCCCACCACCTCCACAGTGTCCAGAGGACTCCCCAGGACAGAGCTGGCCTTCCTTACCAGTCTGTTCAGTCTCTTCCCGTCAGCAGCCAATATGCTGCTGCCCCAGCAGGACACACCATATAAAATGGCTGATGCCACAACAGAGTCATAGAATGTCTGAAGGAGTGCCCCCTGCCCCCCAAAATACCTCAGTCTCCTCAGCAGAAAGAGTCTGCTCTGTCCCTTCTTGTACAGAGCAGCTGAATGATCAGTCCAGTTTATTGTTCAGATGAACACCCAGGTATTTGTAAGATTTCACAATTTCAATGTCCGCTCCCTGGATGTTCACTGGTATTGGGGGGGGAGTGTTGGCACCGTCTGAAAACCACCACCAGCTCCTTGGTCTTCCCTGCGTTGAGCTGGAGGTGGTTCCTCTGGCACCAGAGGATGAAGTCCTGCGTCAGCTCCCTGTACTCCCTGTCGTCCTCGTTGGTGATGAGGCCAACAATGGCGGAGATGTCAGAGAACTTCTGCAGTTGACAGGTTGCAGTGTTGTGGGTGAAGTCTGCAGTGGAGAGGGTGAAGAGAAACGGTGCCAGCACCGTCCCCTGAGGGGCCCCCGTACTGCTGACGATGGTGTCTGATTGACACTCCCTGGTCCTCAGGTACTGTGGGCGGTTGGTGAGATAGACCAGGATCCAGGTGGTGAGGTGGTGATCCACCCCCGAGAGCTGCAGCTTGTCCCCCAGGAGCGGGGGCTGGATGGTGTTGAAGGCACTGGAGAAATCAAAGAACATGATCCTCACAGTGCCCCCCCCAGGCTTCTCCAGGTGGGAGAGGGACCTCTGCAGTAGGTAGATGACGGCGTCATCCACCCCGATGGCAGGCTGGTAGGCGAACTGCAGCGGGTCCATTGATGGTGCCACAATGGGCCGGAGGTGTCCAAGGACCAGCCTCTCCAGGGTCTTCATCAGCTGTGATGTCAGCGCCACCGGCCGGTAGCTGTTGAATTCCTTGGGGCGAGGGGTCTTTGGCACAGGTACCACACAGGACGTCTTCCACAGTTGTGGTACCCTCCCTTGCTTCAGTCTCAGGTTGAATAGAAGCCTCGAGCTGATGCCATCTGGACCCGCCGCTTTCCTCGCCTTACACTTCTGCAGCTCCCTCCTCACCTGGTTGGTTGTGAAGGACAAGGTGTCGTCAGCGGGTGGAGAAGAACCAGGGGCTGATGTGAGAGGTGTCTGTGAGCTGATGACCGGGGTTGAGTAGAGGTGGGAGAGATGACAGGGCCATTTCCAGGCAGTGGGGGCAGTGGGGGGTGCAGCAGGGGGGGATGGGTCGGATTCTTCCAAATCTGTTGAAGAAGTTATTCACGTCGTTTGCCCACTCGGGTGGTCCCCCCGGACCTGGGAGTCTGGCTCTTTGTAGCCAGAGATGGTTTTCAGGCCTCTCCAGACTCCACTGACGTTCCTCTGCAGCAGCTGTTCCTCCATCCTCTTCCTGTAGCTGTTTTTCCCCTCTCTGATTTTCCACCTCAGCTCCCTCTGTACAGTCTTCAGCTCCTCTCTGTTGCCAGATCTGAAGGCCCTCTTTTTGTCCTTCAGGAGAGCCTTTTATTCCAGGGGTAATCCAGGGTTTGTTGTTGGGAAAACACCGTACAGTCCTGGTGGGTACGACGTTTTCCTCACAGAAGTTAATATAGTCCGTGATGCAGTCTGTAAGGCCGTTGATAAAATTAAACATAAAGTGTGCGTTTAAAATATAAAGACTTACTATACATATAAATAAAATAGACATACTATATAGAAAATATGTGCGCTTTTGTTAGCAATTCTTGAACCTTGAGACCAGGACATACTGAAAAGAGTCAAGGGAAGTTAACAGTTAAAAGTTAACAGCATTTAATTACACAAAAGATGCGGTGGTGGACAAATGAAATGTGCGAGTGGCAGCTCTCCCCATGCGTCCGGTCAGCCCAGGTCAGGGGGAAGAAGAGGTCGATTCTTGGCTTGCTCTTCCTGTGGTCATCCGAGGTCTTCTCCTATTGGCCGGCGGCGTCGGGGGCGGGTCAAATGCAATTCCTGCCTTTTTCTGTTGCTAAATTACATCATTCTGGTGTCTGTGGTTATTTAAACATTCCCTGATAAACGTTATTCAGCGTCAATAAATGAGTGCTAATCCCAGTGTGTTTAGTGTACAACATCACATGTCATTTCACCTTCAATTCACGGTTTGAATACGTAGCATTTCGCCACATGCTAATGCTAACCGGAAGTGAATCATTTTCAGAATAAAAGTGTTAAGTTAATAGTTAGTGTGAACTTCCGGTTTTTTCAGAATAAAACTGATTTAAATAAAATAGTGTATTTAATTCAAATTACGCCATATCAACATTGATTTTAATTTCTAACACTTTACACAGCGTAATGTAATCTCTATGTTACTGGTCTACTTAATATTCAGCAGTCTGATGGCATGGGGGAAAAAGCTATTACAGAATATGGCTGTTCTGCTCTTAATGCTGCGGAACCTCTTGCCGGAGGGCAGCAGGGAGAACAGTGAGGATGAGTGGGGTCTTTAAAAATGTTCTGGGCTTTTGTCAGGGAGCGTTTCTTCCCCGTTATTCTCTTCTGTTGCTGCTAAGGCTTTGTGGACCTGTTGCTTCTCCTCCACAACAGTCGCCGACACAGCTGCGCTGGGCATTATTTCTGTATCCACATTAACAGGTCCACTCTCTTCAGGCTGTTCCTGGTCCTCAGCAGGTGCTGGTTCTTCCTTCTCCTCTCCCATCTCCTGATTAGCATCTTGCTCTGCCATTGAGTCTTTGTCATCCACAACTGGTGAGATGACTTCCAGTCAGGGGCGGCGCCAGGGGGGAGCTAGGGGGTGCTGAAGCACCCCCCAGGATTGCCAAAGCACCCCCTAAGCACCCCCAAGAAATATGTTTTTTTCTTTTTTTCGAAAATTATTATTATTATTATTTTTATTAAATTAGAAACATTATTGATTACATCAATGCAAATGTGAAACAAACACATTTTTGACCAAAAACATAAAGCCAACACAGGTGATATGATTAGGCCAATGGCCAGCACCCATTCGATTTTTGACCTACCCATAGGCTAAATTACTTTGACACTTGAGTGACTTCCTGTTAGCTAGCTCGAGCACCACATTATTTGCTAACAGCAAAGTGAAAGATGGATCGTTTTTTAGTCCTTAAACGTCCACGTGTGGACACTCAATCAAAACCACCTGAAAGCGAGAGGGATTCTGCACATAATAGCCTAGCGTCGTGAGTAGCCTACAAGTAGCTTCTCTGGTCTCTGTGTTTCATTCAAGCTCTGCTCTCTGTGTGTGTGTGTGTGTGTGTGTGTGTGTGTGTGTGTGTGTGTGTGTGTGTGTGTGTGTGTGTGTGTGTGTGTGTGTGTGTGTGTGTGTGTGTGTGTGTGTGTGTGTGTGTGTGTGTGTGTGTGTGTGTGTGTGTGTGTGTGTGTGTGTGTGTGTGTTGTGTGTGTGTGTGTGGCACGAGCCATTTTGTTTGCCTGTGTGCGCGAGCGAGAGAGAGAGCTCGCCTCTACCGGAGATCGTTGTGGTTAGCATCTGGTGCTAGCTAACGGTTATTAGGAGCTTTTTCAACAACAAGGTGGAGGGAGAACTCTCTCCTCCCATACGGATAGTCTCAGATTACCTCAGCTCAGGTGAAGTAAAGGGCTCTCAGTGTTTAGATAGTTAACTTTAGTCTAGTTATCTCAGTGGGTCTCAAACGGTTTGTTTTAAAAGGGGAGTGATTTAAAAAATATCTATAAAGAAATAGAAAATCTGTTTACAGTTCTGTGTCATATGGATGTTGAGAGATGTATCCATAGATCTCTTCACGTTGCTCTCAAAGTGCACCAGTTTATTGCTTTTAACTTCAATATTTAAAAAAATCTTCCCGGGGGAAACATGCCCCTGGACCCCACTAGAGGAGGTGAGGACCCCCCTAGAGGAGGTGAGCCACCCCCCACTTGTAAAAATAGCACTTTACCCCTGCTTACACCTATATGCCGTGAGCTGATTATCGAGCCTTCATTGTAACAGTCGCGGGTACACTGTGTGTGCGTGTGGGGAGTGTTGCAGTAGAAAATTCAACTGTAGCGCTGGTGCATTCATGGGAAACCCTTAATGTTTGAGCACCCTCTATGAAACGTCAAGCTACCCCACAGCACCCCCTAGAGAAAATCTCTGGCGCCGCCACTGCTTCCAGTGAAAGCAAAAGCAGCGGCAAAAATATATGTTTTCAGTCTCGATTTGAAAATACTAAGAGTCTCTGCGGACGTGCATTTCGGGCAGTTTATTCCAGATTGTCGGGCATAAGCTAAACGCTGCTTTTCCATGTTTTGTTCTTACTCTCAGCACCGAGAGCAGACCCGTCCCAGAAGACCTGAGACACCTTGATGTTTCATAATTATGCAGGAGATCGTTAATATACTTTGATCCTCGACCATTTCTAAAAAAACAAAAACTAGCAATAATACTTTTAAATCATTTATTTGACCGACTGGAAGCCAGTGTAAAGACTTTAGAACCGGACTGATGTGATCCACTCTTTTAATGTCAGTGAGGACTCGAGCAGCAGCGTTCTGAATCAGCTTAAATAGTTGAATTTTTTAGTGAGCCCTGTGAATACACTATTGCAGTAGTCCAGTCTACTGAAGATAAAAGCATGGACAAGCTTTTCTAAATCCTGTTGTGACATTAGTTTTTTAATCCGCTATATATTCTTCAGGTGATAATAAGCAGACCTAATAACTGTTGTAATGTGGCTGTTGAAATTCAGGTCTGAGTCTATCACTACACCCAGATTTCTTGCTTTATTAGTTGTTTTGTAGTCTGCCGACTGAAGCTCTACGATTACTTTTAATCGGTCCTTTTTTGCTCCAAAAACAATGATCTCAGTTTTTTGTTTGTGCAATTGGAGAAAGTTCTGACTCATCCAGTCATTGATGTGCTCAATGCACTTGCTTAAAAACCTTTCTTTTAAAAAAAGCCTTTGATTAAACTTGTGTTTCTTTTATTTGTTTCTTACGCCTACTGTAGCAATTTGGGATTGCTTTTAGCAATGAAAGGTGCTTTACAAATACAATTTATTGTTATTATTATTATAATGGATTAATTGAGAGCAGCCATAAGAGAAAGAGGGCATTATGCTAATTTTCAGGTTCATATTTGTATGTTTGGTTGCTAGCCAATAGAAGTGCAAATGTTACATAGTGATGTAATTAGCGTTTCAGGCAGAGGGGGAGTGTGTGGGCGAAAAACTCCCTTTGAGATTTTAATGTTAGTCATATGCTTACACCTATATGCCGTGAGCTGATTATCGAGCCTTCATTGTAACAGTCGCGGGTACACTGTGTATACAGTATGCGTGGGGAGTGTTGCAGTAGAACATTCCACTGTAGCGACCGGTACATTAATGGGAAACCCTAAATGTTTGAGCACCCTCTATGAAACGTCAAGCTACCCCACAGCACCCCCAAAATAAATCTCTGGCGCCGCCACTGAGCCTGACTATTTGTGTTGGGGGGGCCAACTTTTTTCTCCAAAGGGGGAGCCTGAGTTTGAGAACCACTGATCTAGTGTAATATTATAACTTACGGGAGCTGTTGATAACACTATACTGGTCAAAGGCAAGAGGTCATTAATTTTGTTTCTAAGAGTAACAATTGTATCGTTAAAAAAGCACATAAAATCATTACTACTGAGTGCTATGGGAATAGAAGGCTCAATCGAGCTGTGGCTTTCTGTCAGCCTGGCTACAGTGCTGAAAATAAATCTTGCATTATTCTTATTCTCATCTATTAATGAAGAGTAGTAGGCTGCTCTCGCTTTACGCAGTGCTTTCTTATATTCATTGAGAGTAATATGCCAAATTAAACGAGATTCTTCAAGTTTAGTGGAACGCCATATCCTTTCAAGTTGTCTCGACTTTTGCGGGTTTCGGCATTTCGGAGCTAATCTATGTTGTTTTATTTTCTTCTTTTTCAAAGGAGCAACAGAGTCTAAACACACACACACACTTATTATTTGTGGTGTACTATAGTGGTAAAGGCCCCCTATTATACTCTTTTACAACAATATATTATAATTCTCAGATATATGCAAAACATGTCTCCGAAGTGTTTGGCTGAAATACCTAAGATCATGCGTTGTAGTGTGATATACCCCTCTGTTTCAGCCCTGTTTCAAAAGTGCTGATTATGTGTCTGTAGCTTTAAATGCTAATGAGCTGCTGCTGGCCACGCCCCTCTGAGAGATGATTGGTTTGATGAAACACAATGGTGCTCCAGGAGGAGATTCAGGGGATAAGGTGGGCGTTACCTTGGTTGGTTATTGTCTAATGGTTGCACAACCCGAAAAAACAGTGTGACATCACAAAATGGCCAAAATCTGATCAGCTCATTTTCAGACAGGTTTTTATAAAGATGGGTCAGGACAAGGCAGCAGTCGCTCAGTCTGTAGGGACCTGTCCTTGGGACCAAAGGGTTGCCGGTTTGCGTCCCGATTGGACCAAAGAAGAACTCGGAATAGACCTTCTGGGCTCTGCCGAGGTGCCCTTGAGCAAGCCTCAAGTCCCGAGAGGAATAAATAAAGGTAAATCTTCTAGAATCTCTTAACACAGGGAGGGACACATATCTATGTATAAAAGACTTGAAGTGGATTTTGCATAATCGGATTTTGCCGTGATCTACTGTAATTGTAATTAACGGATCTGAAGGGATGCTGGAATAACTACATAATGATGCAGAGTTGTCAACATTCTGAATTCAAGCCTTGTCAGATTTGCCTGCAATACGACAAGCACACAACTTTAAAAAATGCTTGTTTTGTGAATGGAGTTTGGTTCAAGCGGGGGAAGGCTATCATTGCAGCAACTGCAATAAAACAAGACAAACAAAGACAAGGTATGAACACAAGGTACAAACAAAACAGCATGAAGGGCTTTTTTTGCGCTCCAAACTAAATGTCTACAGCCACTTTGTTGGCTTTCTTTAAACATTCCCGGCTAATGATGAGCGACATGTCACACTGAAAGTCTGTGTCTATTCTGTGTTGTTTTTTTGAACAATCTTCCAATAGTCACTGGTGTATTAGCTCTTGTTTGTCAGCTCAATATCATTAAAACAAAATAGAAAACAATCCTGCATCCTGTCATACATATATTTATTAGTTATGTAGTGACATTTTCTGCAAGCTGTATGGTCAGTAATGATGACTAACATCTTTCTGTGTCTCCACACACACACAAACACCAAATGGAAACATCTCACATACTGAAGTTATCACTGTTTCCATTTTTGGCGAATACAGTTCACAGAGCTAATAAGTTATTTTCACTCACACTCTCCATCCTTCGTTCCTCTCCATTTGCTCAGCCCATCTCTTTCCCATTCCTGCCTTTGACACACACACACACACAGACACACACACACACACACACACACACACACACACACACACACACACACACACACACACACACACACACACACACACACACACACACACACACACACACACACACACACACACACACACACACACACACACACACTTTCATTCATTCACAGAAGCAGTCAGAGTGTTCTATCAGAGGCCAAAGCAGAGTCCGCGGGCACTCAGTCACTGTCAGCAATAGAGACAGAGCGTGAAGAATGGTTCAGCATACAATAGCCAGCAGAACCCTCTCAGGGACTCTCAGACAACACAATCCAAGCAAACGTGTTTTTTTTGTCAAGTCTACAGTACATGTTTGTTTTGGGGTTCATAACATAATTTAGCCGTATAAATGTAGAGCATTCATCACTGCTCAACTGTATGTGACAGTCTTTTAAGATCGTTGCACCTTACAAGTTAACATTTTATTATTTTCAAGGGACACATCTAAAATCCTACTCAAAAAGCAGTAAGATTAAAAACAGGTTTGTCACCACTATTATTTCCATTTAAATCTAACAATTGCCAGTTAAAGGCACATTTTGAGGGTTTTCCTTCTATATTTATCCGGGCTTCAAACATGAACTCTCTGTTACACACACTCCTTTCTATAAATGATCATCATCAACCAGAGTCACTTTAATTTACTTTATTTCCCTTTCAGTATATGATTATTCTTGATTGACGGTTTTCCATCCCTGTTAGATACAGAACAGGCATTATGTTGTCAGACCTTAATCACTTTTCTATCTTCAGTTGCTCTACACATCAGAGTATTCCTTGCTTTGATCAACGCTATATGCTGATAATTAATAGATTGTGTTTTAAAATGTCTTTGTTTACTTGGAAGTTAAAAATGTTGTATCTTTGGCACATATGGCTTGACCTAGCTTTCTAAACAACCATTGGATAAAAGCAAAGTTTTAGATGGGCGACAGATTTGTGTACATTTGTGGGACAGATGATGAAAAAAATGCTGCACAGTCCAGCATAAAAAGGGTCACCCTACATGTAAAACGGGTACATTAATGCATAGAGACCAATAACCTATTTCTATTTTCTCCCTGTGTTTTACTTGCTGAATAAAAATCGATGAATCTACTGAAGCCGTGTTCGTCTGAAAGTTACAAAAAACTGAAAAAAAGTGGAGAAGTTTGCTGGACATTGAAATGACTTGAAATGTGGTATTATAGTAATGTTGATATGTGCTACATAATATTCCACTTTTATTTCAGAACAAAATGTAGGAAATTGCTTTCCACGGTCAAAGGAATTGTTTTTACTGTGTGTGTCCCGGGGGCCCAGAGTGAATTAGGTGGAGCAGCATTCATGCCCTGTGCTCTGTCTCCAGCTAACCCATTGGAAAATGATTTTGAAATTGAAAAAGTTCAACTTTGTGACATTCCATCCATCATTGTATTGTCTTATTATTCTGTTTTTCAGGACTTTCAATCATCTTTTGTCAGTTACCATTAACACTGTCATCCGTTATTGAATTGATTTGAGTGTCTCAATCTGGTGCTTTTTGGTGAATATTTGCACTCCTACACTCAAGTTTAAACCACTTTAAATTGCAATGACAATGATAAACTTTGCCCTCATCGTTCTCAGAAGTTCTTTGTGGTTTATTGAGGTGTTTATTATCTTGACTTTATCTGGAAAATATGATCATTAGCATTGCTCATCAGTTGCCTTTTTTTTGTTAACAGCCAGTGTTGTGGATCATAACGGTGTGGAGACAAACAGCGAATCAACATGTCCATTTGTATTCATTGTTACATGGCTAAAGAGCAGTGTCTGGAGCTGTTTGAAAGAGACTTATTTAGAGTCTGAAAAATGTATATTCAGTGCAACTGTAGTGACCTCCTATTGAAAGGTGTCAAATTGATCAAATTAAGTTGCCAGCTATGTCAAATTAGTCACATTCAATTACATTCATCAAGTCTTGCCCTCGACATTCTAGAGCAGGGATCACCAACTACATATGTCCAAGGGCTAAAATGTATCCAATAGACACTATCGCGGGCCAGCGATTTTTATATAGTCCACAATGCTAGTGGAGCACGCTCAGGTACTGCGGACCGCATAAAGCTTAGCAGACTCTTCACGCTAACGAAGGATCACTTCTAGGCAGGGTTAGGAGGGTTACTTTGTAAATGTATTCAGTTACTGACTACTGAATACATGCTCTGAAAGTAATCAGAATGCAGTTAGTTACGTATTCAGATTACTTTTAGAATACTTTTGGAATACTTTATTTTTCCATAACAGATGGGTATGTTTTGGTGAACAGGAGACACGTATTTTACTGTTCTAATGGCAGTGGCGATCCGTCAGGGCCCTCTAGGCCCTCTGTGAGGGCCTAAGATATTCTAAAAAATATTTGAAAACATTACAAAAAAAACATTTAAAAAATATATTTTTTAAAATATTTTTTTTTGTTAAATGTTTCATTAGTTTTACCAAAATAACTTGATTTAATTGTATTTAAAATAACATTTCCAAATAAATAAATCCTTCGAATCTGCCTGTTCAGTTTCTGTTGGAATGTGAAGGGTTAAATGCCGTCTCTGCGAGTTATGTGAAAACGGGAGAGCTTGTTGGTCCCTCTCTACATTCACAGAGGGCCAGCTATAGTAACTCAACGAGAGAGTAATGTCAAATGACAGTACAATTGACCAATCATATCTTCCCTCTAAATGGGCGGGCTTTATTATCGCGGACTTTATGACAAGTTCCGCCCGCTGTGAGGTCTATGCAAGTGGTGCAGTGACGCGTCCTAAAACCCGGAAGTAAGCTTCGCTCGGATTCCCTCGACAGAAAGCAACGGGATTTCTCCATAGGGTTTTGGAAAATAGCTTGAAATAAGGTCTGTGGAAAACGAACCTTTTAGATAAATGCACGTTTTGTTCAGCCGGATAATATCCACATGTCTACCCTACTTTTATTATTTTTGAATCATAAATCTAATCGATAGATTTATGATTAGCATACATTTGTTCATTATGGTTCACTTCAGTGATAGTGATGACATCGTTTGCAAAATTATCAACCGAGTCATTTTCAAGATTGAGTTACAATGATAAACTGGAGTGGCAAAGGATCAGCTGCATGACCCCGCCATGAAGTGCTTCATCCAAAAGGACAGGAGGATGGACTTTGTGTTTAAGTGATTTGATCATCAAAGGTAGGCCTAAGTAGTGATGGCAGTTTGACACTGAAGCTTCGAACGGAGCTTCAACCCTGGACTTCCTATTCCATAGAAGCAGTGCTTCGAAGCTTGCTTCAAATCACGTGACATATGACGTCCGAAGCAGCAACTGCTTCAAATCACGTGACATGTGACGTCCGAAGCAGCAACTGCTTCATTTCCTGAATGAATCACTTAACTGGTTCACGGTCCATTCACGCGATTCAATGCACTGCCTCGTTTCGATTCTGACAGGTTGAAACAGTTTCAAACTTGAGTGCTTCAACACTTTATGACCGCTCTAAACAATGCACAATGTATGGGTTGTTGTCGTAGTTCGCGTTGTTGCTGTTGAGTTGTTGTTGTTATTGCATTTGATATCATTATAGAGCAAGCCAGGAAGTAAGATAGGTCGTTCTGGCTCGGGAAACACTTCGAAATGTGGAGAAGTTGTGAACAAAAAGACAATTATCAGTAATATGAAAACAGTTAAATATTTCAAGGAATAGATAGTCCACTGGATAGAGCCGGCGGCCCGAATGCGGCGATGTCCTCCGCGCAGCGATGTCCTCCGCGCAGCTGGTTCAAATCCCGGAATGGACGTATTTTAATCATTGCTTTTCAACTTTAATAACTGATAAAAGGCCCTCTCTGCCCAAAAACATGTCTAGCACTCTCTAGACTCTTCTCAATAACCCAATACACACAATTATCAATCTTTAATTGCAAATAGAACATGATATTCAGTCTTTGTGTGTGTGTGCATCGAATATTTTTCAAGGCAAAGATACGTTAAACCCACTGCAGCCTTGCACTTCGCCAGGAGAGGTCGCTGTAACTGAAGCTTCGAGAAATGAACCTATTTCCGACACAATTGTCCAAGTGGTTCGACGCTTCATTCAAAGCTTCATTTTGCCATCACTAGGCCTAAGTTCATTTTCAATGTGGTCCGCCGTGCCGACTTCATTCATTTGTAATTGTTACTTGGCTGTGGGTGCCCAACCCAGTCTCACAAAAAAACGTGTAATAACTACGTTGGTCCACAACGTAGGACGTAGTATATCTACAAAAACGCCTCTGAAATTGTAAGATGCCTACGTTTTTTTTCACCATTCATTCCAATGGCTGGCTTCTATGTCACGTGATCTTCAAATGTCTCCCTGCAGAGAGAAAAACATGGCCGACCTTCGTTTTATTCTCGGTGTAAAATGCCTATTTTAAGGTTAGTTTGGTCATTAAAATGATCTTTAGTTTGCTAGTTATTACGAAGATTACTTCAGGAAATTGTGTCCATTCAACGTTTTCATTGTTACCAAGATGGTTGCTAGGGACACTGCTATCGATATTATTTCTGTTATGTTGTGTAAAATGGTGTTATCTTTATTGCTACCCCCTTCCCCGTCAATGTATAGTGTTGGTCCACAGTGCAAACGTATTAGTTATTAGCTAGACTTTTATTTAGCATCTCAAAACACATGTAAACAGCTTCATGCCCGGGAGGCGAAGACCGGCAGTCCGGCTCACTAAAATGTCCGTGCAGAACAATACCCATGAAATGGGATGGGACCACGGCAGACTGTCCAAAACTGGATTTAAACGGGTCCACCGCGTCCCCCCCCTCCCCCACCCCGTCCCCAGAACTACACATGCTGGCACGTCTCTACTGGGAATTGTAGTTTTAAAAGACGTTTTCATATTTCCCATAATAAGAAGTTGCCAGTATTAAACTGTGTACATCCCTGGAGGACAGAGGGTGTCGTTTTTCTCATACTGATATTCTGAACAATCTGTGCTGTTGTATTTGCTGTAAAGTGTCTCTACTGTAGGCTAATTTTATTATATGTACAGCACTTTGGCTCGACCAAAAATCGTTTATAAATGTGCTATATAAATAAGATTTGATTTGATTTTGGAGGTTTAGGGGATAGGAAACACTCAAATTAAAAAAATATAATTAATAAATGGGTGAAAATTGCTTGTGCCCATAATGGGCAGCATTAATATATACCCACACGACAGCTAAGGTCAGAAGAGCTTTATTTAACAGCTGGTCTTATGTCTGTGACCCCTCCTGTTGTTCATTGATAAGCCTGAAACATGCACTTGTCAAGGTTCAGAGGCACATTTTGCAAATCTGGCAGTAGCCATCGATCAGCTTAAGATAAGATATACTTTATTGATCCCAAGTTGGAAACATTTGCGTTACATCAGTATGTGTATAGTTGTACATATGCAGTGGTGTTTATTTGTAAATCATTTAGTATAATCACGCAAATTCTGTGTTTTATATTTAATAATTCTCTGTTCTTTATTTATTGATTGTTCAATACCTGACAAGGCCGGAGATGAAAAACTTGGGTCACAGGTTCCTCAACAGTGCATCACAAGACATCTTTCAATATTTGTGTACCTCCACCATTAAATTGTCATATTCTGCACATTTCTTATACTATCTACATCTTATAAGAGTATAATACATATGTATAATATCAGTTAAAATAAGTGCTTCAACATAGTTAACATTCCTGGAGGTATACACAACGTTTTACATTCATTGCATAACTACACCATGTGTGAATATGTCAATAAACCTTAGAAAATCTTGAAAGGGATGTGCAAAATAGTCATTATATACAGTCTTTAATTAACTATTAGTAGAGAATAACGAGTAATGAACATACTTTATAGGGATTCTATTAATGTCTAATAATAAAAATAATGAAATTCAATAACATGCTTTAACCACTAGGTGTTCCTTTATATCAGGTGTGCACGTTTATGGTGTAAATACAGCCTATCTACCAATTGGATCAAATATAAAAGTCAGCCGAATTAGTGTTGATACTGCAAGGAGATGTATTGTGTGAAAATAAATGTAAGATGTTGTTTAATTACTGATATATTTATGATCCATGTCACGTTTCCAGTTCATCATGTTTGTCTCATCAAGGCTCTATAAATAGAGAACTACAGCAGATATGTAACATTTAATGCAGCCGAACCGTGTATTACAATGCCGTTATGTGATGACTTTCAAAGAGAAAAGCAGTGGACCAACACTAATAACGGTGTTGGTAACGGAAAATAACGTATCTATTGTGGTGATTGACATTATTCACCCACGGATCTATGGGTTAGGCCAGGGTATTGTTCTGCACAGACATTTTAGTGAGTCCGACTTCCTGTCTCCGCTGGTCCGATGTGTTTTGAGATGCTAAATAAAAGTCTAGCTTGTATCTTTGATTTTGTTAAACTAATAGGCCTACGTTTGCACTGTGGACCAACACTATACATTGACGGGGAAGGGGGTAGCAATAAAGATAACACCATTTTACACAACATAACAGAAATAATATCGATAGCAGCGTCCCTAGCAACCATCTTGGTAACAATGAAAACGTTGAATGGACACAATTTCCTGAAGTAATCTTCGTAATAACTAGCAAACTAAAGATCATGTACACCCACTGCACACATAATCTTAAATAACAACTCATATTTCTCGCATGAAATGACATCAAAACGCATTTTAATGACCAAACTAACCTTAAAATAGGCATTTTACACGTTTTTTTGTGAGACTGGGTTGGGGTGCCCTGTCATGATAGGTGTTTATATAAATGGTGTTGTTTTGTGTGGTAGAGGGTCGCTGTCATTGATGCGTTTTGCACCCCGGGCCGCTGTTTTGATATTCCGCTGAAGTATACGCTGTGACGCAATAACTCTTTTTTTTTTTCGAGGGAAGGGGGGTCAGAGGGCCTAGGTATAAAAGTCACGGCTCGCCACTGTCTAATGGCTTATCAAGAACTCAAACACAACATCTTGGTGTCATTAGGCGCGTTCACACCGCAGTACTTTTCCCACTTTAGTTCCGATATAGTTCCGAAATGTTGCGTTCACACCAAAAAGAGCTGGAACTAAAATTAGTTCATGAGAACCTTTTCACCCCCTTTTCCGTCCCTGCTAGAGAGCAGGGACTTTCGTGGGAGAAAAAGGTTCCTATGTCTGATTGGCTGGGCGGATTGCAAACCACGCCCCGTAAAACTCCCAAAACGTTTTGTGAAGCCGCCATTTTATTATCCTCGCATTAGCATTTATTAGCATTAGCATTAGCCCAGCGCACAAACGCAGAGAGACTAACTTATGGCAACACAAAATAAAACATGGGAGCGGTGGAGATGAGGAGGTGTCGGCGTTCTGGCGATTTACTCGGAAGGCTTCAGTAGAAGCTGCTGGGAGTCCCAGCAGCTTCTACTGAAGCCAGTCCCCAACTCCGGGGACTTCCGGCCGGGGACTTTGGGCGGCAGTATACGCCGTGAAGTGGTTTGCGGCCTGACAGTAAACCCAAAGCAGAAAAAGAAGAAGTGACGTCAGCGGCTTAATTTGCCTACTCCTCCCCCAGGGACTTATTCCGGTGTGAACGCGATCTGTACTTAGTTCATGAGAACTCTTTAGTTCTCATGAACTAAAGAACTAAAGAGTTCTCATGAACTAAGTTCTCATGAACCTTTGTGGAAAAAGTACTGTGGTGTGAATGCGCCTATTCTGGACAGCTCCCTCTCATCCAGGGCCGTATTCATGGAGTAAACATGGGAGGGGACCAATAATTCAATACAAATTTGAATACTAATTTCCTGCCATTCTAAAGGAAAATACATAAAAAATCACTAACACATTGGATACTTGAAAACCTGTTAAACCCCATGCCCCTGCCCGTGGGGGCAAAACACAACAATAGTCACGAAACTGTGTCTCAGGCATGGGTGTAGGAAGCATCCTCAATGTGGGTGGGACAATTTGACGGGGGGTGTGGGCGGGCGGGCGGGGGACCTCACCTCCTCTAGGGGGGTCCGGGGGCATGCTCCCCCGGGAAGATTTGTTTTTAAATGTTGAAGTTAAAAGCATCAATCTGGTGCACTTTGAGAGCAACATGAAGAGATCTATGGATACATCTCAACAACACCCATGTGAAACAGAACTGAACAGATTTACTTTTTCTTTATGCATATTTTACAAATCACTCCCTTTTTAAACTGTAGTATGAGTTGGAATGATTTCATACCTGTTATTCTGTTATTCTCTTATTTTGTATAACTATTATGATCATATAAAGGTGTGCCTTGGAAATACTTGTTTTGCATCAATCTTGATACAGGGTACTTATATGTTATAGTTTGGATTCCTAAAGCTTTTAGTCTACTATCCCATCATTCAAGGGTGGTTTTCACTATAAATAATGGTTTATTTTTTGCACGGACACTATCATTTACATTTTTTTACTATGTTCAATCTGAATTTACTTTAAAAACATCTATATTGATTCTGACTTTTTCTACATCCAACTCACAGGTTTATCATTGCTTTGAGAAAAAAGATTATTCATTTAACCATTTTTAGAAGTGAAGATATAGTCAATTGTTCTGGGAATGTCATTTTCAAACCTGAGACCTGAAAAACAGGCTTGGGGCTTAACTGGTTAAAATGTTTTACCATAATGTCTAATTGTGCATTGTATTACATCGCCCTATTTTATCTAGTTTAGCTTTTCTTGTTTTGTTGTTTGTAATGGCAGAGATTAGGGATGAATAAAGTAGCTACAACTATAACCATAATCACATTAAAGCATTTCAATCCATAGAAAGGTCTGTGCCACGCAATTTCAGTAGAAACAGGAACACTTTATTGCCCTTTTGTTTTACAGCCACGACTCGCACTAGCTGCTTGCCGCTCATTCAAAATCAAAAAGACCCCCAACTTCCTCCCAGACACCCGCCCAAAAAGTCCAACCCTCAAGTAAAGGACCCAAAAGCCTTTTTGCGCTTATCGTTGGCACTGATAAAAGACTGGCATATTCCTTCAAGGTCCAGTCTGTCCAGTTTCTTCTGGTGCACATGACATATGGCCACATTATTCAGCCTCGTTTGACTCATCGATGATCTAAGCCATGTCTTAAGCCTCCTCAGGGCACTAAAACTCCTCTCAGCCTCTGCAGAAGAGGCAGGGACGACCAACAGAAGCCTTACTAAAGCTTCCACCTGACTGAAGAGACCTCTCACCTCTGGCACCATTTCCCGAATAATGCTAGCAACATCTGAGCTTGTTTCATAGGTGTAATTAGCCCCAAACATGGCCAGCTGCACCTGCAGTAGTCTTGAATTCAAATTCAGGATACTCTTCTACCACCTTGTCCAAATCCCCCATCAGGTCTTCAGCCATTAAAAGGCCGAGCACAGTGTTCCCTTTAAGAAATGTTCCATGAAGACCATTGGTCTTGGCTGAAGTTTCAGGTGAGCTGCATGATGCCATTTCTTCAAGGGCCATCAGCACTGACTCATACTGCTTGAGAACTGAGCGGATGGCAGGGGTACGTACAGTCCACCTGGTGGGACAGAGAGGCTTCAATGAGGTGAAAGTTGAACCATGCTCTGATTTTGCGATATTCTGGAAAATCAACTTGAACTTGCCAGATTGATTAAAGAAGCCCCCCAATTCATGGACCAGACCCATTGCATCTCTTACTAGTGGAGAGGCTCCACAGGCAGCCTGCGTAATTAAGTTCACGCAGTGGGGACCACAGTGACAATACACAGCCAGCAGTTGTTCTTTCCTTAAAATGGCTTGTACTCCCTGCAATCGTCCAGCCATGTTTGCGGCACCATCATAAGTTTGTCCTCGGAGTTGAGACAGAGGAAGCTGTAGGCGCGTCATCACATTACATGCCATCTTGGCTATATTTTGCCCTGTTGTTGATGACACTTGGCCAGGAATTCTTCCTTTGGTTGTAGATCTGCATCTACAGAGCGCACACATATTGACTCCTGCTCAACTCCTGATATATCTTGGGTGCCATCAATGATAATTGCGATCTGGACCACTGGCATTTATGTTATTTCCGACACAATTTATTTGATGATTGTATTGGCCATCACCTTCAACAGTTCGTTCTGCAATTCCGGACTGGTGAAATCGAGGAGACCTTTTAGCCAGGAGGTCAGCTCTGCATCGCCCGTTGCCTTGTACTTTAGAAGCTGGCTTAAATTCCCACTCTCTTTCTGATCGCCTCGAAAAGCCAGACCTTGCCGCACCAAGTACCTCACACCCTCAACAATCTTCATCAGATTTATTCTTGCTTGTTGCTGCCGTCTTTTAAGCTCATGTGAAAGTTGCACATTAACAGGCTCTGGCTCCTGAATCCTAGTCATCACAGCTCATTTGTGACACTGGCTGTGTTTATGCACACTACATTTCTCCAGTGCCTTCTTCCAATTGTTAAAACCAGTCTTGACAAACGCTGAATCTGCTTTTGACGCAAGCTTAGACTTTTGTGCTGCAAAGTATTTAGCACAATAGAAACAGAGGACCCCTTTTACAGAGGGGCTGTATTGGAGCCATGTATGATCTTCAAACCACTTCTCCTGAAAGTAGAGTATTCTATTTGATAGGGTTTGACTGGGTATGACTTTCACATTTGGATGATTTGGGCAAAGTCCAAGCTCCTCCCCTTCCATTCCTGTACCTTCATTTTCGCCTGCCTGGCTGCTCTCTCTCTCATTGTCAAACTCACTCTCCCTGCTTGATGGTATTATCTGAAATACATATGAGGATGATCTCATCTTAAATTAACATTAACATTAGACTGAAATGTTGTCATTATTCTGTCTTAACCATCAATATAGCTCCTTTCTGACTTACCTCCATGTCACCAGCGCACACTCTCCCTGTCTGGTCGCCATGCTCACATTCTCTCTCTCTTTACTCTGAACACAGCAGAGTGAACATGGAAGAAATATCAGTAAACTATTGACTAGAAAGACTGTTGATACACATTATACATATGGGGGGACACAGGAGTCTGTACATTAAAGTGGACCTATCATGCTATATTTGAATAATATAGTGTAGGACCATACCTATATAAGGCATATTTATACTTTTTTTTTTTCTAAATACCAAACAGATCATGCATTTTAGCCATTCCTCATTTCGCTCAAATTAACACTGAGCCTGACATTTTGGATTCAGTGAGAACAGCACCATCTTTTGGCCTTTTAAATGTACTACAGCTTCTACAGCTTCTCCAGCGCTTTAGAACGGCAAAGCACGTGGCTGTCTCCTCCTGATTGGTGGAGTTGGTCCAATAGCCGCAGCGCCACCGTCCTGACGTCAGGACGGTGCTCAATCTGGATCCGTTTTTTTCAGATCCGTTGCAGCCCCTTTTTTAGAGATTTGGGCACGGAGGAAAATAGAGAGGGTTGTGTTTTCTGACTCTTGGTGAGTTCCCTGATGCACCGGGGACACATATTCATGTTTAAAAGACGTACAAAGGTGCATTTTGCATGATAGGTCCCCTTTAACATTAGACTGCTATGTTGTCATTATTCTGTCTTAACCATCAATATAGCTCCTTTCTGGCTTACCTCCATGTCACCAGCGCACACTCTCCCTGTCTGGTCGCCATGCTCACATTCTCTCTCTTCCTCTCTCTCTCTTTACTCTGAACACACCAGAGTGAACATGGAAGAAATATCAGTAAACTATTGACTAGAAAGACTGTTGATACACATTATACATATGGGGGGACACAGGAGTCTGTACATTAACATTAGACTGCTATGTTGTCATTATTCTGTCTTAACCATCAATATAGCTACTTTCTGACTTACCTCCATGTCACCAGCGCACACTCTCCCTGTCTGGTCGCCATGCTCACATTCTCTCTCTCCCTCTCTCTCTTTACTCTGAACACACCAGAGTGAACATGGAAGAAAATATTATCAGTAAACAAGCTATCTGACTGGTAACAATAATCACTTTCTCACTACTCTTAACTTACTTTTTTTTCTTTCTGAGGCTGCCCAAAAAACTGTCTAATGTCATTGCCACCCTTCCTCTTGCTCATGCTTACAGCTTGACCTCGGCGATCTGCAGTTGCTGATGTGATGAATACGGGTCAGCAGCGCTGGATATAAGATAATTAAACTAGGGCTGTCAGTCGATTAAAATATGTAATCCCGATTAATCGCATGATTGTCCATAGTTAATCGCGATTAATCGAAAATTAATCGCACATTTTTTATCTGTTCTAAATGTACCTTAGAGGAATATTTTTCAAGTTTTTAATACTCTTATCAACATATGAGTGGACAAATATGCTTTATGCTAATGTTTATTATCATTTGAACAATGACAAATATTCTCATGAATATTAAACACAACAACCTCTGAACATTACAAATATTCGCCTCAATTCAACCTGGAACCTCTCTCATTCAATAATACAAAACAACTGGTGTGTGTGTGTGTGTGTGTGTGTGTGTGTGTGTGTGTGTGTGTGTGTGCGTGTGTGTGTGTGTGTGTGTGTGTGTGTGTGTGTGTGTGTGTGTGTGTTTTGTTGTAGGTGTTGGTGGCAGTTTTTGAGGCCTTCAGCACTGGGGTTGGTGGCTCCCATCTGAAACAGTTTGGTTCCAGGCCTGCCATCTTCACTGTCATGATGGTGGACAGTGTTCCATCTAGGGCCAAGCTGTTCCTAGTTTTTGTCTTGTTCAGTCCAACCATCGAGAAAACCCTCTCCGCGTCGGCATTAGAGTGAGGGAGCACTAGAACAAGTTGAGCTATTTTAGTGAGCCTCCCAAACTGGCTCAAACCGGTCACCTTTAAAAAAAGGAACCAAGAGACTCTATTACTCAAATGCTTTGCTTTTGATTTCAATTGATTATGTGTATGTCATGTGGTGCCACATATTTCTTACCTTGCACTTGATTGAGGACATACTCCCCCAAAACTCCTCAACATTAAAGGTGGTGGGATCTTGGGGCATGGGGATATCCATCAGCTGATATTCCAGGAACTGCTCACACACCTTGTCCTGTTCCTCCGGCCCATGGAAAGGTAGTAGTTCCTGAAATCTAAAAAGAGCACCATGTGTAAAGAACTGATTAATGTATTCAATCAAAGTATTGCAATCCTGGAAAATGTGGAAACCCTTACCTGTCTATAAAGTATAGGGCATCTTCCACCCCACACTCAGTCCTCTGCTGCACATCCACAAATCTTGTATGCCTCAGAAGAGCCTCCTTCAGAGGGAGTTTATCGATGCCATACTCCACAGCCCTGACCAGAAATGCCAGTGCTGCCTGTTGGAATAGCTTCACCTCCTGAGGTGTGATGTCTCCAGCCTCAAGGAGCCTATTGAGGGTAGCTCTGGTGGTGAAGCCAACATTTAGATTTTCTCCTACCAGACAGAGAACAGAAAGAGATAGAGAAGCAAATTAAGTCCAGGTAGTTTCAACAATATGCATCAGGTAGAGACAGGGGTTTCACTTGGCAATTTAACTCAAAACTAGACAAACAGTCAGTGTATAGATTCAGTCTGTCTAGTTTTGAGCACTATGTGCACAATAAGTGCAAGTGGTTGAAGGTATTCCTCTATGTAAGCATACCATTTTACCCATAAACTACTAGTGCTGGGGGGAAACGATTATTTTGAAAACGATTAATCGGGCGATTATTTGATCGATTAGTCGACTAATCTAACGATTATTTTTCTGTTGTTCAATTCATAAAAAACGTAATGTAAAAAAAACGTCATGTAAAAAAATTGTTTTTCACGATACTGTGTCTCAGGGGATCTTAATATTTAAGAACCTATTAATGTGTTATACCAGATTAACGGAAATAATCTCAGCTAACTGACGATACAAACCATGTTTACCAAAACAAAACATAAGTCTCATAAGAAGCATCTAAATGACCCCTGAGCGAAAAATGCAAACGGACATTGGCACAGAACTCAAGATAAAAGTACCCTTATTACTTATCGTAGCTGCACATACAATATATCCGATTAAAGCTGAGACTCCACAGATTATGTAGGTATATAGTATCATCACTGAGTGATCCAGACTCGCGACAGGGGAAGCAAATACAGTCATCACAACACGTACCTTCACAGAGCTTCTAGGGAGATCGTCTCACCACCGTAGCTGTCAATCTGATCAAAAGACGTGTTCAATGGCAATAAAATGAGAAAAAACGCGGCTGAATCGGTTAATCCATAGGTTTTTAACGTCTATGTATAAAAAAATGATTGAATTTATAATCCATAATTCCATTTTATGTAAAAATCGGAGAGCAAATGCTAGCTGCTAATGGTAGCCACCACAGCTAGCTGCTGCTTCTGCTAGGCTATGCAGCAGTCTCAGTGAGATATAAATATATAAATATCTTTGCGTTTTGGACTAACTTTAAAATATTCCCATGCTTTTGAAGACCTAGGGCGAGATGTTTTCGTTTGGGGGCTTCGTGCGCAATCCTGTGAGGAGGAGGTGGTAGCCGTTTCAGTCTCCATTGTGTTTGAAGTGCGATTGCGAACTGCTTGTTGCTTTGGGTGACCCACGTGTGTGTAGCGACGCGTCGACGCGGAAATATGTCGTCGACGATATTTTGAAGTCGACGCGTCGACGCGCCGCTACAGCACTATAAACTACACAAGCATGGTATGCCTACACACATGCTTTTTAACAGCCATAACAGAGATATCACCCAACTCGCCCAATAACAACAATCTTCCCAAAAAGTATATTTGAGGTCAATGAGAATACAGGTGTATCTCCTTATATTAAACTTTTACCTGGCAGTTGGTTTAGTGGGTCCTTGTAGAGGATGTCATGGACTTGTCAGCCCTGTAGTGCTGACGGCTTCATGAACCTCGCACACAGTTTCTTGATGAACTTTCTCATCTGCAAATTTGTAGTTCATAAAACATTTCCATGTATTACTTGAAAAAGGACATATCAGCCAATTCAAGCAGACATACTGTATTTGGCAGCAGGATGGCCTAACCCTTGCATTTTACCTCTCCGTGGAGCTGAAAGATGGAAGACCTTTCTCTCTGGAAGAGGAGGTTCAGTAGGGTGAACACTGGCAGCGTCGCTTGATAGAAGAGTAGGTAGACTTCAGTCAGGGGGTTGGAAAATGCATCCACCAGCCTTCTAAATCTTGGTTGTTTCTCATCTGTAAATAAACACAGTCAGTGCTTAAAAGTACACATTTAGTCTGGTGTAATGCACCTGTATTACTGTCAATGAAACAAACAACATACTTAAAGACTTAAAATAGCTGGTAAGTGGCCCATACTGTCGCAGAATTCGTGTGATGCACCTCTCCAGGCTTAACCATCGCACTGAAATGTGCAGCAGCATTTCCATGTACTCGCTCTCATGGAATTCACAAAATTCTGGAAAATATAAAACATAACATCAACAGTAAACAAATTAAAAATGTCTGCATTTTGTTGTATAACAGTAGAGCTGGTTGAATCACAAACCTGCCAGGTAACCTTTACGGTTGGTGCTTCCTTTAAACCAGTACCCAACATCCACGGTCCGATCCTCTGGATCAAATCCGGATATCTGCAATACATGAATTCAAGTATCTATTGCAACACTATCAGCAAACTGTTTTACATGGCATTGGGCTTAACGGATTGGTAATATAGAGAGTACATGTTTGAACTTACTTCCATAAACTTCTGCCCCGCATGTTTGGCAGTGTTGTGGATGATATGACAGGGGCATCCATGGATGTAAATACTGCCATTTTCCTTCAACATTCTGGCTGAGATTGAATTTCTGGCACCTGTATTTACAGGGGCATTGTCAATAGAGAGACCTACACAATTTCTCCAAGGGATGTCATTTTCCTGCAAGGTGTCATTGATTTTTGTGTAGATCACTTCAGTGGTGCCACAGCTCCGTCCACTGGTGGTGCACATATCAAGGAACCTGTGCGCAACTTTGTTGGTGTCAAAAATTCTGACAGTGAGAGGATTCATCTTCTCTAGACCTGTAACAATAAGGACCATAACTAAAACAATATGTTGTTCAAATTGTATGAGTGCATGTAGAAATGGATAAAAAATAAGTACTAATTACTGATAGAAGTTGTTAAGCACATACCAGTATCATTCGAGCCATCTGTGCCAAGTGTGAAGGGATTCTCTCTCATCTTCATCACCAGTTCCTTCTTAAAATGAGGTGCCACTGCTTCATTTATGAGGCACGTTGTTTTTGTGCTTG
This sequence comes from Gymnodraco acuticeps, assembly GCF_902827175.1. Classification (NCBI taxonomy): domain Eukaryota; kingdom Metazoa; phylum Chordata; class Actinopteri; order Perciformes; family Bathydraconidae; genus Gymnodraco; species Gymnodraco acuticeps. The sequence goes on along the minus strand of NW_022991168.1, from coordinate 1,428,319 downwards.
CGCTCTTAAAGCCCTGAGCTGTAGGGGAGTCTCTAAAACATTCTTTGTACAAGGGGCTGAAATGGTCAGCAACGGCAAAGGGAACATTGTGCTGCACCATTGCAACAGCAACCTTCACCTAAGCCCTCCTGGTCTGCAACAGAAACAACTGATTACATACCTCATAACCTTAAATACGTTTTCAAGGTAATATGACCATCAATTTGAAGAGAAATGTAATTCATCAAACATTGCCACCAGCTTTTTCGTTTTCCTGTGCTACACTGTACTGTATGTACCTTGGCCTCTTGTACACTCATGCCTCCAACAGAAGTTTCTGGCACGTAGAACTGTGCAATACTGCTGACTGAGTTTAGAGACTGTTCTTTGGCCCGATGTCCCTTGCCTTCCACATGCCTGCTTATGTCCCTCCCGCCTTGATGAGCACAGGAGCTCTCTTGTCTGCACACTGAGCACCAGTAGAAGGAGCTGGTGGTTCCCATTGTGATGAATGGCCATCGAGTTGACCACTCCTTCTTAAATGAACACCTATATGTGGCTGCTCCACATAATCCTCTCCTTTTCTCTGTTTCCAATGGGTTCTCCCCAGTCTCCTCCACTGCCTCCTCTACCTCCTCCACAGTCTCCTCTACTGCCTCCTCTACAGTGTCCTCTGATCTGGCCACCTTTTTAGGGAGCTGATTGTTTTGAAAGCATGAAAGAATGCTTAGTTGCCTCTTTCCTGACATCTTTGAAAGACAAATGCAATAATTATTAATATGCTTTGTTTTCTGATAAAATATATACACACTCACGCCAGGGATGGAAATGAACACCAACCATCAGCCAAATGCTGGTAAAACACAACAGTGGTTGGTAGATTTTAAATACATACAAATGTACCATTGGTTTACTACTGAATGGCTGGTAGATTTTCCCCAGTGGCTGGTAAATGTTCATGTGTTGTGTAAATATTCAAATGTTTTGAAAAATTAATTTCCAGCCCTGGCGCGCGCGCACACACCGGGAAAATAGGAGACACAGGGACAGTCCAACAAGGGAGCAAATAGCCTTGGTGCTTACTACAATAACAATAACAACATTGATAATAATACATAACAATAATAATCATTATAATAAGTTAGTGTAGGCGCAAAATTCCGAAGAAAACAAGCGTCAGAATAGCTGCTGAAATTAGCTAGCAGGGATTCAATCGGCTAGCTAGGCTAGTTCATGCATACTCTAGTCTAGTTAGTCAAACTGTTAGCTAAAACCTCCCTGGACATATATTCCATAACAACGGAAATCAATGATGAGATGACTTACTGTACTGAAAATATGGTCTTCTCCCACGTCGAGCAGTCTGTAGCCACGCAAAATGTCAGTGAGTGACTATGTGACAGCCGTCCTCTTTGGTTACTCTTCAGCGAGCGTCTTAATCATTGGAATGGAATCAGAATGTAACGTTGTAGCGGAATGTCTAAATCCTACCCGGATACAGCCATGTTATTTTCTAATTGGCTGTTCGACAGCTTACATTCTTTTGATTGGTTGATGCGTGGCTACAGTGATTCTGTACTAGTTTGTTTACAAAATTGCGGCGCAACTTGGTGGGCGGTACCCTGGAAATAAATCTCTGCGTGAGAAATACAAGGTGTGGCGTGTGAGCGTGTGAATGGAGTGAAATGCGTGTGTCTCACGCCAAATGCGTGAGACTTGAGAGGTCTGTGAATACAGTTAGCCTACTTGATTTGTGTATTCTGATTACGTAACGCTGTTACATATATTCCGTTACAACCCAACCCTGCTTCGAGGCTACTGTCCCGCAGCTCCTGCCTCTCTGTTGGACTCTGTCGCAGCGGGGCTACTGCTGTGGAGCGCACAAAGCAGACTCTTCACAACGAAGGATCACTTCTTCAAGGCAGGGAAGGTTTCGCAGTACGCAGTCTACTGTCCCGCAACTGCTGCCTCTCTGTTGGACTCCGGTACTGCACCTTACTCACGAGACGTTGTAAAAAAACAAAATGGGTGGGGGGCGTCACAGTCACCCCCGTCGTGCGGGCCGGATGAGAATGTCTGGCGGGCCGGATGTGGCCCGCGGGCCGCCAGTTGGTGGTCACTGTTCTAGAGGGAGTGAAAATATGTCCTCCATATGCTATTCTGACAATTACTTTCTAGGCAGTGCACACACTTGAAATGACAGCTAATCTTTTTCACTTACAACTGAGCCAGAAGGAAACGGCAGATGTACTTTTAGCAGGGAAGAAATGTCCTGCTTCACCTGGAATGCATGCAATAAAGAATACTGAGAGACAAGAGGAAGAGGAAATCTTTTAGATAACTGTTGAACTGTGGGACTATACTATGTGTTTGATTGCTTATTACTGCAATATACTGCCATGTTGTATGCATTTCCTGTTTTTCCCCACCAATATACTTTTATTGCTGGGTATAAAAACCTAAAAAATATGAGTGTTGGTACTCTGAGCTGCACCCTGAGGCTATGAGCCCCATCGGCCCCGCTCTGCTGTCTCCACATCACTCCACTGATTGACAGCTCAGTCGACCCGCTGCTCTCCACACTTTGTTTCATACCTGATGGAGCAGAGCGAGCCGGCATCAGTCAAACTCATTGAAGAAATGTAAATATGAAGCAGCAGCTGGAGACACGTTTTCACTCTGGAATCAATTACTGACCAACAGAGTTTATCTACTAGCGTCTGCTGCTGCTTCAAAACTGTCATCTGAATTTGCTCTATATTAGAACGACTTACTCATGCCAATCCCCCATCGCCCTGTCCCTGTAAAATACTCCATGTATTTAACATTGCACTCTCAAAACAATATGGAGTCCCGATGTACAGTTAAAAGCAAAAGTATAGAAATCTATGCAGCAGAAAAAGATAGATCAGCATTTTTATTCAAAGATTTTTCCGTCTGGGTTAGAATTGAATATACATTGCAACCTTACTAAGTGTATAGAAATTGTTGTTTGGGAAAGTGTTTTTATGAGGCTGCATAGTGATAGAAAAATCAATAAAGCACCGGAATACTTCACAACACCCCATTAATCTTTTTTTTTTTTTGCAGAGTTTGACAGTTTATTATTACCCGTTGACCCATACACTCTTGTATAAGTGTGTGAATCTTATAGCGTTAATAAATACACAATTATGCATTTTGTTCTCACGATTAAATTAAAGAGGCCCTATTGTGCTATTTTAGGATAAGGGTTTACCTTTCCTGCAGTGTGTTATATAGGTTCTGTGCATGTAAATGGTCTGCAAAGCATAAAATCCCTGTGTTCCCTCCAGAGGGAGTTTATATTTTGACTTGTACGCAGAGAACCATGAGCAGGAAAAGAGTCTGGAGTAGATAAGGGACATCAATAAGCCTCTCTCTTTTAAAGTCTATGCCATTATTGTATTATTATATATTAAAATGTGCCTTATCAAGTTATCTGTTGTGTCTCGTCAAATTTGTTAGTTATGTCACACAGGGCCGTCCCTGGCCAACTTGAGGCCCCACGCAAAGTTAGATGCTGAGGCCCTCTGTTTCGCGAGCGTCAACAGGGGGTGCTAGTGGAGCCTCGCAGTGGCGAAACCGTGCCGCCCCACACTATTAAACCGTGCTACGTGCTGCAGTGGAAATGCGCCATAATTGCGCCGCATAAACGCACCATCCTTGAAAAACACAATTTCTTAAGTTTTGACAATTTTAAGTCTTTTCAAAGTATGTGTTTTTTTTATAAATATTTACATGGACTGGTCCCTCCTCCCTTAGGGGAATTCATCCACATAAAACACACTGGACGCTGCACTAGGTCAGAAACCAGAGGAGACTGAAGTCCACCGTGGACGGACCACTTTTGGACAAAATGTACTTTCCATTAAAGGCAGCTCATTGTGGAATAGCCTCCCAACTGAGACACAGGATTGTCCCACTCTCAATAGCTTCAAAGATCAACTCAAAGAATGGATGAGAAACAACCAGACGTGCATTCACCGCTAAATGCACTTTAACACAGGGGTATCTCCTCTTGCACTTTATGCATCTCTTGTACAGTACAAGAGATGCATAAAGTGCAAGAGGAGATACCCCTGGTTGTACTTAATATGTCGTTACTGCCATATTGTACTGCCATGTCATAAATACTTGTATATGCAGCTCTTGCTCTTTTGCATATCATGTATTTATTTTTTGCTATGTTTACAAATGTCATGTTCTTACATGATGTATGTCAGGGACTACGGATGGACATTTGCCAAAAGCTAAAATACGGCATATTTACACTTGAAGCATTATTTGTCTAAAGTGTTCATTAATGTGCACTGTCCCTATTCAAATAAACTATTAAATGTAAATGTGCGCCGCATTTGCGGCTCAGTTGAGGCTCCCTCCGCAAGATGAGGCCCCACGCAGTCTGCGTGATCTTCCCCTAGGGAGGGACGGCCCTGATTTCACGTCATGTCATGTCTGTCTATTTATGTCATTTCATCTCTAGTCAAGTCCCTGTGTTATATCTCTCACAGGCTCCGCCCTCTACTTGACTCTATGGGTACTGTAGAGGAAACTTCTGTGTAGCTATGCAGTGGGAGTCACCGACTCAGGAAGGAGACACGGTAGGAGCAGTAGCTTTGATGTCAAACACTGGTGGTTTATTTGGAGTTAACGGCCGGAGGATTCACATCACAAGTCCAAGAGTCAGAGGTTCTGACTTCACGGTAGAGTTGCCACGTCAATTCTGGAGAGCCTCTCTCTTGCCAGCCCATCTAACTGGTTTCGCAGAGAGTAAACAACATATTTGAGAAGATAGTGTTCCCACACTGTTTAGGCTGAGTTACTTGCGTCGGACACTTATGACCTCGAAGATTTCACACCTTGGAGTCCACAAATACAGAGAAGGAAGTGTCCCAGTGTACCCACAACACAGACCATCTGTGACCCAGTATTGACCGGTCACAGAATGGGAACAATAACATTATTGGCTAAGCAGCCTGTGTCCTTAAAGGAGGTAAACAGACATCAAGGTTTGTCCTGTATGTCACATCTTGGCGTCTATGACAATTATTTCCATAACAGGTACTACATTATCCTGCGAGCATTCTCCCACTGAGACTTCTATAGACGTAGCCGGCCTTGGGGCAGGCCTACCTGAATGCGCGTGCATCTCACCGTATAAAAGGAGGCCTCGCCTCCTGACTATCATCCTTTTCTCTTCAGCAGCGGAAGTGATTCCACGGAGCTTTTAGACGAGAGAGAAAAAGAGAGCAATGCAACGAGGGAGGCCCCGCAGGAGGAGCAGGATCTCGACGTCGTAAAGATGGGCGAGTCGGGAGACGAGGAAGCGCCGTTCCGGTTCTCCCTTCCGTGGGGCCAGACGACCCCGATGCCGGAGGAGGAGGACACCTCACTGTCCGGAGGTCCGACTCTCAGGTCTGCGCGGATGGATTTCCCAGCGGTGGAGGAGCGTGTAGGCCTACCGCTCCCCCCACCGCTGCCACCGAGGCCTGTAAGCCGCCTGAGACAGGGGTTTTACGGCCCGGTGCATCCAGCGCAGCCGACCTTCGTTTCGCCCCAGCTGCCAGAAATATGGCGGTGTGTGGAGGTGACATGTCAGCAGCCATTTAAAACAAAGGCCCCAGTAGCCGCTATGGCAGGCATCATCAAGGTGGTGGGACGCTCGGACACGACATGTCCGGGTGTGCCCCCCCTTGATGAGAGCCTGGCGGCCCATCTGCTTCTGCGGGCGGCTGGTTGGGCGGCGGGTAAACGACCCCTGCCCCCGCTGCCCCGGGACCGAGACACCTTGGAATATCTAGACAAGATGTTTGTTAGACTGACCGTTGAGCGGCCTGACCAAGCAAGGAGGCAGAGGCAAAACGTCCCAAATACAACTCGGTGTGGGCATTCATTAAAATCATAGACACATGACTCACAGCCTCAATCCTGCTGTTCTCCCTGAACACATCCTGCAGCCACAAGGATCTCACACCACATTACAAACAGGAAACACAGAGCCTAAATGCCCACAGACTAATCAATCAACAAGACACAGGTGAGGGGGGAGGAGACAACACAGGGCAGCAGGTGCACACAATCAGCAGCAACAGACATTGGTGAGTGATATGTCAACTTTACACAGTGGTAACTTGTAGAATTAATGCAACTTAACGTCATGATTTTCACACCCTCAACATATTATTTGCACCCTGATTATTCTCAACCGCTGTCATTCTTACACCAGCATAAATACTTTCGCCGTTCTTGCTAACTCCCCTATCTTTTCAGGCGGAGCCGAGGACCCGACCAGCACCTGCCAGACGACATTCCAATCAATACGGTTTAATCAGTTAATAAATACTACCTCAATAATTAGTATAACTTATATAAAATGTGCAAATATGCAATGCCAAACTGTACTGTGCAATCACGCTAATAAAGTGCAAACTGTTCACTAAAGTGCTGAGTGACTTTATCTCTGCAAAGGGAAGTTGTTTCATAAAGTGCAAATTCACATGCAATATTACAAGGCCCGATGCCGTCAGTCCACAGTGACAAAGTTACCTTCGTCACAATGTTCAAGCTCGGTACGCAGATGGCGGCTGCGGCCAATAATCTTGGCGTGTTGGGCGTCTCCCTGATCACCCCTCAGGCAGATGTCCCCGCCCTTCCGTCTCAGGACGGGAGCGATTATCCGGACCGCGCTATTGGTCAGATGAATAATCTGATCCATGGAGGGGCCGCTGCAGCAGGGCAGGTGATTTCCTTGGCCACAGTGGCGTCTCGTCACGTGTGGTTAGGACTCACTGCCCTATCTAAGAAGGACCGAGAAGATCTCCTCGGAGCCCCCGTGTCCACGGAGGGGCTCTTTGGGTCGATCTCCTTGGTCACCCAGCGCTTCAGCCGCCTGGAGGAGGAGAGAGTTCAGCTTAGCCGCATGCTACCGCTGGCCTCTCCTCAGGCCCCGCTACGCGCTCCGCGGGTTTCCATGCAGTTGAGGGAGCACAGTGCGACAGTGAAGCGGAGGGAGAGGCGCCGGCACGGGGTTTCCCTGACCGCGGCACCCTCCACCTCTACGGCCCATCCCGTGGTACCGAGATATCAGCAGCCACGGGGGCGGGCTGCCCGACCTCGGCAGGCTCCTCAGCAGCAGAGAGCGGCCGGGTGGGGTGCGCCGTCTGCCCGGAGCTGACTCGCGGGGGGAGGTAGCGTCTCGACGGGGGGAGAGATTTAGTTTTGCTGCTATTCAACAACAGAGACAACAGACATGGCGTCAAAAATAAGTAATGTGTGGAAACATTTCGACCAGGTTAGTGAGTGCGGTGTAGAGTGCAAACTATGCAAAGTCAAACTTGTGTATCATAAGTCAACTAGCTCAATGCTCAACCACTTAAAATTAAGACATAAAACAGTGAGTTTGGAGCCCGAGAGTGAAAGACAGGAGCAGCCACTCATCACCTCCTTCACCAGCGCAAGACGGCACTGTGACCCCGCAAGAAGAGAGAGAATTACAGCCCTCATTACCCGAATGATAACCAAGGACATGCTACCACTGAGCTTCGTTGAGGGAGAGGGGTTCCGAGAACTCATGAACTTTGTTGAACCGGAGTATAGGGTGCCCACCCGTAAGACTGTCGTTTCCAGGGTTGAACTAAAATACAAAGAGGGTGTGAAAAAGCTGAAAATGGACATTAGTCAATCAGAAAAAGTAGCCATCACCACCGATTCATGGACCGCTCTCACAACAGAATCATACACGACCATCACCTGCCACTACATCACTGATGACTGGGAGATGAAAAGTGCTGTGTTACAGACACGCAGTTCAGACGAGCGACACACAGCACAGAACATAGCAGCTCAGCTACAAGCTGCTGCTGAAGAGTGGGGTTTAACGGATAAAATCACTGCATGTGTCCATGATAATGCCAGTAACATGGTGCTTGCTAATCGCACAATTGCGGACTGGGAGTCGGTACCCTGCTACGCTCATACGCTTCAGCTAGCTATCAACGATGGATTTAAAGTGGGCAGTGTGCATCGGGTTGTGGCAGCTTGTAGGAGACTAGTATCACATTTTCATCACAGCACTGTAGCCACCGCTGGCCTGAAGAAAAAACAAGACGCGCAAAATCTCCCCAAACATAAACTCATTCAGTACTCTCGTACGAGATGGAACTCGATTTGTGATATGTTTGAAAGGCTACACGAGCAGAGATGGGCAGTGTCTGCCGCCCTTTCGGACAGGACCATTACAAAACTGAACGACGCAAGGACCCTGGAACTCACAGATCAGAACTGGCAGGTTATCGAAGACATTCTGCCCGCACTCCAGTCTCTCAAGTGCGCAACCACAGCATTTTGCAGCGAGACCCATGTATGCATCAGCTTGGAACAGCCTGTAACAAACAGCCTGTTGACAAGGCACCTAATGTCCATCCCTGGAGAGTCGCGAGTGGTTAGCGAGTTCAAGGAGGCTGTTGCAACCTCACTGAGAAAGCGCATAATCCCAGAATCAGACGACACCTCAGCAGCTAATGCAGGTAATTATTGTAATAATTAGTAAGAAAGAATATTTAATTGAATCGACAATATTAGGCATAAATAATAAATATGCCTAAATATTTGATATTTCTATTTCCCTGATAGGCAAGAAGCCCGTGTATATAGCAAGTGCGCTGGATCCCCGACACAAACACCAGCGTTTTGTAGCGCAGACTCTCCGCTCGGAGATCGTGAAAAACCTTTCTGAAATGTTTAGGCGAGTGCCCGACAGGAGGACCAGTGCTACCACCAATGATACCAGAATTAGTGGCCATGAGGCTGAGGACACCAGCACAGCAACAGAGTCAGACAGCGAGAACCAGCCGGCCCGAGCTGCAGCAGCGACCGGCTCCGACACACGGGCCGTGTCGTTAAACACCCTGTTTGGGGAGGACTACTTCACTCAAGACCCAGACCATAATGAAGTGGAACTCTATTTCAATGAGCCGGGCATCCCACCACAGGAAAACCCACTACAGTGGTGGAGGAAAAATGAAGGACGGTACAGAAAACTCAGTGTCCTGGCGAAGGAATACCTTGCTATACCCGCAACCTCCGTTCCAGCTGAGAGGGTCTTCTCTACAGCTGGCCTGATCGTGAATCGCCTCCGCACCCATGTAGACATGCTCATATTCTTAAACAAGAATGAGTAGCCTATTGAATAGCTGCATTCTGTGCATAGGCCCTGTTGTAGGTTTTTAATGTTTTGAGCATGAAAGCTGTAGGCCTATATCACCAGTTCAATACATTTGACAAATTCGACTTGGTTTCTATACTTATTTGAACATGTATTTATTTATTTATAAAAAGTATAAAAAAAAACTAATTGTGAAATTTGTTTTGGAAAAAAATGTTTTTACTCACATTTTTTTATTTTATAGGATATATACATTTCGGTTAACCGGTTAACCATTTTTTTGGGGGTCGAATATTCGAATATACATTTGCTTTCAAATTCCCATCCCTAACACTTACACATGATGATGTCTGTACAAATTCCCCACTCGCCGCCCCAGCCGTAGCTCCTGTAAGAGAGGAGGCTAGTGGGAGTGCGCAGATGAGTGATAAACCGCAGGCAGTGCTATCATAGTGCTATGGGAGTACAGGGGCATTATGGCCGGCGTATTGCTGTTAGGGAACACACTAAGCCTGGAGATAAGACTCCAATTAATGCAGTTTACCATAGTGGTAAGAGCTGCATTATGGCAGCGCCCGCACTCACAGAAAAACGCGTGGCGGTGCGTTCAGGGGCCTTAGTAGAACACACTACGCCTATATGGACTCCGATTAATGCTGTTTACCGTAGTGGTGAGAACAGCATTATGGTGGAGTCACACATGAGCGTGCGGCGGTGCGTTCAGGGTCCTCAGTAAATAATCGGCCCTTTCTGTGTCGACCCTCCATGGGCAGATCTTCCCTTCACGGGGAGTTTTGCGGCGGGACGGGTCGTCAGAGAGTACCACAGCTTCATAGCTGCGGCCCCACAGCTGAGGGCTTGTCCTTTAACACAATATTATTGTCACAATCCCAAATGCAGCACTCGAGAAACCAAGGAGTATTGGTAATGTACTTTATTGGTAATACCAGAGCAGAGGGATACCAGCAGAACAGTATCAGCCGGATGATGTGCAGGCAAACGAACTAGAGGACAGCGGGCAGAAGGTGAGTCAGGGCCGGGCAGAGGGTCAGACAGCAGGCGAGGCGGTCAACGTAGGTACAGGCAGGGTCATACAGCAGGCAAGGCAGGATAGTCCAAGGACAGGCAGGATCAGGGATCAGGCAGAGCAGGCAGGTCGGGGACAGGCTGGGTCGGAACCGGGTAGGCAATCTGGTAACAAACGCGTGAAAGACTAGCATGAAGGCAAAGTACGATCTGGCAACGGGTGTGTGTCTGGTTTAAATCAGGGGTGGGGAACCTTTTTCCTCTCAAGGGCCATTTACATTTTTTCAACATCCTCCGAGGGCCGTACAAATTATTGACCTCTGCTTAAATAAAAACTAAAATCACAGCCCATTAATTTGGCCTTTCTTTCATGCTGTGCAAAGACAAAGCAACCTCTTAATCCAGATATCTTACCATGACTCGCACATGCATGCATGTGCACGGTTGTGGCATGAACACCAAAACAGAAAGATATGGACACAAGATGTGTGCAAATGTATTTAGTTTCCTATCCATGTGGACATGATTTAAGTGGGGGGACCTAACCGCCAGGGGGGTCCGGGGGGCATGCTCCCCCGGGAAGATTTTTTTTTAAATGTTGAAGTTAAAAGCATCAATCTGGTGCACTGAGAGCAACACTAGGAGATCTATGGATACATCTCTCAACACCCATATGAAACACAACTGTAAGCAGATTTATTTTTCTTTATGGACATTTTACAAATCACTCCCCTTTCAAACTGTATTCTTGTTTATTAATAACAACTTTTTTTTACTGTCATATAGTATTTTATACCTGTTTACTTTATTCTCTTATTTTTTTATAACTATAATGATCATATAAAGATGTGCCATTACCTCACTGGTTGGAGAAAAAGCTTCTTATATTCGTTAGACAGATGAATGGGAATTCAGACCTATTCTAGATCTCAGCAGCCTGAATCGCCACATTTCCTGCAGGAAATTCCGCATGCTAACTGTGAAACAGTTACTGGGGCTTGTGCTGCCAGGCGATTGGTTCACCACCATCAACCTGAAAGATGCGTACTTTCATGTAGAAATTTCTCCAGAGCACAGAAAGTATCTGCGTTTTGCCTTCCAGGGGATAGCCTACGAGTACAACAGGCTGCCGTTCGGTTATTCCCTATCCCCACGCACGTTCAGCAAATGTGTGGCCACTGCGCTTCAACCGCTGCGTGCACACGGCATGAGAGTTTTCTTTTACATAGAAGACCTCATAGTCATGGCTGGGTCCCGGGAACAGGCAATGTTTTGCACAGCACGATTGATCACACACCTGACCAAATTAGATTTTGCGATCAATTGAAAAAAGAGCACCCCCATACCTCACCAACGGGCGTTGTATTTGGGAGTGGTGCTCGATGCAGGCGCACTGCGCGCCACCCTGTCAGGGATCAGACGTGCGTCCCCTCTCCGGGCGGTGCACAGGCTGCGACAGTGACAGATTTAACTGTCATGCAGACTCTGGGTCTCATGGCGGCTGCTCACATGGTGGTCCCGTTAGGGTTACTACATATGCGCCGCCTGCAGAGGTGGTTCTCCAGCCTGCGTTTGGATCCCAAGAGACACAAACGGCAGCTGGTGACCATCCCCCCCTCCGGTTTTGGGGGTCCCCGGATCACCTCCGGAGGGGGTCTCCACTGGGACGGGTGACCTCCTACATCACAGTGTTCACGGACACATCCAGAACAGGATGAGGAGGGACCTGCCTGAAGAGGGCTATAGGTGGGCGCTGGGCTCTAATAGAGTCTCGACACAGCAACCTCCGAGAGCTACGGGCGGTAGTGTTAGTCCTCCAGCATTTCATGCCCCTAATTCAAGGGAGACATGTAATGGTCAGGAGCGATCAACAGGCAGGGCGGAGTGATCGATCCGATCTCCATTCAGAAAGCACGCATTTTAAAACCTTTTCGCCTGCCGTCTTGTCTGCAGACTTGTCAAAGCATTAATTCATGGTTTTTACTAACCGGTATCAGTATGTAGTTACTTCGGCATTGTTTTGAAACGTGTATTACAATTAAATCATCTTTTAAAATGCGTGTTTTCTGAATAGAGATCGGAGGCCTGTACTACGAAGCTGGTTCAACCTAACCTGGATATGTTTGAGTTAGCCGGTTGGCCTAATCCAAAACATACGCGCTCTCGCTAAGCTGTACTACGACGCGGGTTATCAAGTGGATCGCTATAATATTAGACATATGAAGAAGTTAAACTTTAAACATCCATGACTTAAACACTTTATCCAGGATAAAAGCCACATAGTTGCACCTGAAAAAAAAAAAAAAAAAAAAGTGGGCGAAGTCGATAGGGACTTGGCAACTGGAAGGTCACCAGTTCAAGTCCCGGCAAGACCAAGTGCTACCGAGGTGTCCCTGAGCAAGGCACCGTTCCCCACACTGCTCCCCGGGCGCCGTTCAAAATGGCAGCACACTGCTCCTAACACTAGGATGGGTCAAATGCAGAGAAACAATTTCCCCACGAGGGATTAATAAAAGTCCATCTTATCTTATCTTATACCTAGGCCCTCTGACCCCCCCCCCCCCCCCCTTCCCTCGGAAAAAAAAAGAAGAGATATTACGTCACGGCGTATACTTCAGCGGAATATCAAAACAGCGGCCCGGGGTGCAAAGCGCATCAATGACAGCGACCCTCAACCACACAAAACAACACCATTTATATAAACACCTATCATGACAGGGCACCCACAGCCAAGTAACAATTACAAATGAATTAAGTCGGCCCACATTGAAAATGACTTATTAGGCCCACCTTTGATGATCAAATCACTTAAACACAAAGTCCATCCTCCTGTCCTTTTGGATGAAGCACTTGATGGCGGGGTGGGTCATGCAGCTGATCCTTTGCCACCCCAGTTTATCATTGGAACTCAATCTTGAAAATGACTCGGTTAATAATTTTGCAAACGATGTCATCACTATCACTGAAGTGAGCCATCATGAACGAACTTATGCTAATCATAAATCTATCGATCATAAATCTATCGATTAGATTTATGATTCGAAAATAATAAAAGTAGGGTAGACGTGGATATTATCCGGCTGAACAAAACGTGCATTTATCTAACAGGTTCGTTTTCCACAGACCTTATTTCAAGCTATTTTCCAAAATCCTATGGAGAAATCCCATTGCTTTCTGTCGAGGGAATCCGAGCGCAGCTTACTTCCGGGTTTTAGGATGCGTCACTGCACCACTTGCATAGACCTCACAGCGGGCGGAACTTGTCATAAAGTCCGCGATAATAAAGCCCGCCCATTTAGAGGGAAGATATGATTGGTCAATTGTACTGTCATTTGACATTACTCTCTCATTGAGTTACTATAGCTGGCCCTCTGTGAATGTAGAGAGGCCCGTTTTCACCATGGTTTTCACAGTAACTCGCAGAGACGGCATTTAACCCTTCACATTCCAACATAAACTGAACAGGCAAATTCGAAGGATTTATTTATTTGGAAATGTTATTTTAAATACAATTAAATCAAGTTATTTTGTAAAACTAATGAAACATTTAACAACAAAAAAATCTAAAAAATAATATTTAAAAAAAAATGTTTTTTTAATGTTTTCAAATATTATTTTTTAGAATATCCTCGGCCCTCACAGAGGGCCTAGAGGGCCCTGACGGCTCGCCAGTGATTAACAGGTTTATGATATGACTGCCCCGTCTAAGACACGAGTGGATCTGACTTTAATTACATTTGACTCGAGTGTTTCGTCAACTTAATGTGTTGCTTAAAATAATATTTCTGGATACAGTATGTGACACTGTGAGTGTTGCACAGCCAGATACGGCTCAGCTGACTCAGATAAGGAAATATATGATACATTATGATGTGATATGCCGCGGACTGTACTTAATGTTACTCTGATCTGGTTACTTCTGTTGTGGCAGATATTTAAGTAAGCTTTCTTAACGCTAATGTTATAAAATAGTCAGATTGCTCTGAAGATGGGAGGTGATATTCTATTAATGTTCACGTTCACACAGTGATTTTTGCCGGCCGTCTTTTCTGCAACGGCAGCTTTTCTGTATTTCCTTTCTCCTGTAATATGACTTGATCGCTTTAAACTCCGCACACTGAGCTCTGATTGGTCAGCAGGCAGTGCTTTCACTGAGTTGAGCTCTTAGCCTGCAACCTAACCTGCTCCGGGGCAGGCTAGCGGCTCAGCATAAGTTACCATGGAGATCTAGCCTGCTAAAAAGAAAACCAGCGTCGTAGGACCGGAAACCCAAAGTTTTCCCTGAAGTTAGCCGGCTAAGCGAAAATCCTGCTTCGTAGTACAGGCCTCTGATCGATCAGGCTAAACTAACCTGTAGCTGCTCCGACTCCGTCTACACTCATAACAACGTCATACAGACATAAATAAAGCAGCGAAAGTATTCGCCATGACCAAGGGCGGCGGGTACTGTAGGCTAGGGAAGGCTAAGCCTTCCCAAATATTTTTGTCACTGCATGGTGCATGGTAAAAGAAAAATATAATGTATAATGTGTGTGTCTTTGACATTAGCGCTGCTATGCAGCCACCTGTGCCCTGTACACGTTTGAGTTATGATATCTTAACTAACCCTAACAAACGCGCTCTCGCTAAGCGGTCCTACGACGCTGGTTATCAACTCGGTAAATCAAGCCAGGGTTTCTCTCTCCAGCTGAGAGCACGTTCACTTGAAAGGGGCGGGGTTAGCAACATTTGACCAATCACAAACAGGGACAAGTGTAGCCTAGCGCATACTTCATTAATGAAAAGTAAACTAATATTAGACAAATACAGGCCCATTCCCAAACCGCCCCCCTACACCCTACCCCTCCGTTTGCGCGTTCACGCAGAGGGTCCGCCATATTGAGGGCTGTTCCAAACCAACGAGTGTGGAGCGGTGTGGAGGGGGAGTGGGCTATCAAGCCCTCAAACAGCGAGTCTGCATCGGTGCTGACTTGAGACCGGTCTCTACTTGACCGGAGTCACGCTGTGTGTGTCCGTCAGGAAACAAGCTGTTTACAAGTAGTTCCAGCAAACATCCACTGATAAACTGCGATGTTAACAACCTCATGATAGCCTCATATGTGTTTAACTTAGGATAATACCTGTGTTCATAGCCACGGGAAGTAGGGGTGCTGGGGGTGCTGCAGCACCCCCTGTTGGCGAGTGGTGTACATTTGAAAAACTGAGTGACCACCTAAATAAAAATGATTAAACTACATAAAATAGTTATGATTTTACTTAAAATAAAATTAGCTGTATACAGTAGCATATAATAGTCATAGTATATATTTGTATCAGTCAGATGGCTTGAATTTATTTTCCAAATAAATCTGAGTCATCGAGGTCGTAGGTCGTGGGAGAGTGACGTAATTGACGCGATACACACACTGCAGAGTGACAACTTTCTAGAATGGCGCATAAAAGGATTTTGGATTTTTTTTCTCCAACAAACAACCCAATAAAAAGAGTGGACCACCAGCTACTCCTCAGCCCACCACCTCTACAACTAGAGTAATATGACACAGAAGAGGCTGACACATCTGATTTTGATGCATGTCCATAGTAACATTTTGGACAATGTATCTGCTCTAATGAGGGTCTTCATTAGTGCCACCCCAGGCTACATTTGGAGTTTTGTGAAGCCCCAACACAAGGTAAGACGATATTTTTCCTTTAATGCTGCTGCCGCTGTGCAGTGTTTTGCCTTGTCAATCAGTTACAATTGAATTCATAGTTTTATTAATATTGTAAATAATATTTTCTGACTATTTGTAATATTATGTAGGTTTGTAAGACCCATAGCATGTGGGCATGTGCAGCTGTTGCTAAGTGATGTAGGTCTATAATGGTTTATTAAGCCTAACAGTTTAGGCGAGACACCCCAGGTGAATAGGGTAATTATTTTTAACTTAAAGATATCAGCTAGAAATTTCTCCAGTTAATTACCTACAATGAGGCAATTGTTTTTTGTATTACAAGTTTTCTGAAATAGCATGTTTAAATATGCAAATTAGCCATTATCTCATTAAATGTGCGCATATTTTAACACATTTCACGAACCGAAATCTGAACTTTGGATAAAGCCAGGTTCAAAATTCTCATTTCATTTTGTATTCATATTAGCATCTAAGGCTTTTACAGAAGGGATTTTGGATATCACTCCATAAATCAGAAAATACTGTCAACAGCCCTAAAATATCAATTTTCGCCATGTTTCTAGGTATAAAATCTTATATAATTCAGGCTATGAATGACATATGAACAAACCCTTCTGTAAAAGCCTTCATAATAGTGAGAGGAATATAACTGGAAGGTTTGGTGTATGCAAGTGCAACTGAAGTGGAAATGTCGGACTCAGAGTAGGAGAAAAAACTCATTTTGAGAAAACGACCTTTAAAGATTGCAGTGAGGCGCTAGCTAAACCCTCCTGTTCTTTGGATGACAGCTTGCGCCTCGACGCACTCCGTGAAGGTATTTCATGTTCGGGGTCATTTGTTTTTTGTATAACCTTGCTTCGTGCAAGTGACAATTGTTGTTGTCTTCTCTGTGAACGTTTTTTTCGCCGTTCTTTTGCCATTTTGAGATTTCAATTTCTAGCGGAAAGCTAACCAGGAAGTGTTTTAGCACACCACGTGACGCATCTGAACGAATCACGTTGTCAGAAATTGACACCAGCCAATGAGATTTCGTTTCTTGGTTTAAGACCCTTTTGTACTTTTACGATTGGTTGCTGATACAAAGGAAATGACCATATTTGGATCCGATGAGATTGTGCAGGAGAGACGGAGCTTTCCAGCGATACCTCTGTTGACATGGTGCAAACAGCGGTCGCGGTACTTTATGTTACGTTAGAATGTTAACTTTTGGTGAATTTAGGTGAAATCTACAGACGCAAATAGACAAACTATAGTAAAATGAACACTTAAATGTGTATTTTGTACATTTTCCTTCCAAAAGCCTGAAAGAAAACATGTTATGGAATCAAAATAGCACAACATCTCAAAATTGACCAGTGCATAAAAAACGATGTTTTTGCCTGCGGTGTCTCGCCTTTAACAAACTATTTATGCGGCTCGTATCGCTAACAGCTGGGCTCGGCCCGGCACCGCCTTTTTTTTTATTTTTTTAAGCGGCCTCCTCCCCACTTTTGGCAGCACCCCCTGAGCAAAATGACTTCCCGCGGCTATGCCTGTGTTTAGTCTAGAAAAAGGTAAATGTTGCAAAAACTAAGAAGCTTATAAACATCAGGTTTAAAACTAAAAGAGCTTTACAAAAAAGTAACACAATGAAAGATGTTTGGAGTTTTATTTGAGTTACTAATTTACATTTTGAAACCGTTGTTACATACAGTTACGGCATTTCCTGTTTCTGCCGGAGAGAGGGGAGGCCGTCCCAAAGCTTGCTGCTGTATTTACTCCCTACATCTGACAGGAGGGAGCCTCGTTGAGCTACGAGTGTGGCCACAGACGGAGTTCACTCCGTCACAGAGGGGTAGGGTCGAGGGAGTGGTTTGGGATTGGGCCGGAGTCTATTATAATAGCTGTAGTGTTTTCTGAAATGCTGTGGTGTTTTCTGAAATGCTTTAGTGTTTTCTGAAATGCTGTGGTGTTTTCTGAAATGCTGTGGTGTTTTCTGAAATGCTGTGGTGTTTCTGAAATGCTGTGGCGTTTTGTGAAATACTGTGGTGTTTCCTGAAATGCTGTGGTGTTTCCTGAAATGCTGTAGTGTTTTGTGAAATGATGTGGTGTTTTGTGAAATTATGTGGTGTTTTGTGAAATGATGTGGTGTTTTGTGAAATGATGTGGTGTCTTGCACTTCAGGGCCACCGTACAATTAGCTATAAAAAAGAGAAATAATGTACTTGGATAATAACAGCACTTGTCCACTCAGCGTATCAGATTTCCATTAAACAAATTAGGAAACATTACCACACCACAGTGGAAAGCAATGCCAGCTTATCAGACAGGTGACACATTTCATAAAATACGTTTTGCTCTGCTGACTCTATTATGGCTTACAGCTCACAAAGGCCCACTCAGCAGAAATGCTGGAACAAGGCTGAACATGAAAGCCCAAAATGAAAGCCATTCCAAAAACACAGCAATAACAACTTTTGTGTGAAGTGTTATTTTAGAAATGGATTCGCTCCAGTGACGGATCCATTAAGGGCAACAGCTAATGTAACAACCTGCAAATGACAAACAAGTGAACATCCCCGACTAAATAAAGGAGCAATGTGTCATATTTTCTATTTTCCATTCAATGCTTTTTCCTCCCTATGTGTCTGATCTAACTCAAGATTGTTTAACAAGCCACTTGTCAATTCTTACAAGTGCTCTGTTATTGACAACAAATAATGAAATATGTTTTCATTTGGCTTCATTTGATTAGCCGGTGTTCATCAGCCTATTGCTGATAAGGAGGGATAGGTTTCTTTTTATTTTGGTTAAGCCCTAACAAATCAGTTAAGAATGGTGTATACATCCCTTATTGTATTGTCCAATGCCAGTGAAAGGTTTTTTTACATATTTAAATGTACAGTAGCCAGTTCTTATGGAAATGTTGTTAATTAACCATTTCTGATCCTACCTATACAGAGCTGAGATTGGTGGATTGTTTAAATAACCATCGGTGGACACAACACTGTACATTTGTTTGTATTTTTTAACAAACTGGAACTGTGGATGGAGATTTTAGAGACATGCTCGCTATGAGGCTAGATGAATAAAACAAATCAGGTAAGATGACGTTACATTTATGCGTGGAACATAGCTGAGCAACCAAATTTGCTAGCAAGCCATGGCAATGGCTGTGTTGGTGATGTTTAGAGTGCAAGATGAGAGAAGTATCATTGAGCAGTTTAACACAGAACTAACTCTTATAAGAATGTGACATGATATTTTAGATTTACAAACATCTCCATGGCACAGTTCACAGGGTCCAAAAAGTATTCGTCTCTCGCTGTATACTACATATTTTCTCCAAAATAAGGCCTATGGGGGACATTGGAAGGGCGGGACTACGCTTCTATATAGAATGATGCAGTGATGACATTTTTGTAGGCTGACCCCTAAGTTAGCATCACAAGGGATAGAGTCCATTTTTAAAGTTACTCAGAGCCACAAATATGCAGTGTAAAGACAAGCATGACAGTCCATGTCTACCAGCATCTGCATGGTTAAATTAAGTTCAAATAAAACTACTCTTCAACTTTTACACAGTCAGCAGGAATGTAACGAGAGGAAGAGAGATGGGGAGAAAGATAGAGATAGATATAGGGGGGTGTTATAGTGAGAGGGGGGCTCAGGGGGGGAGATAAAGAAAGAGTAGGAGTCAGCTCGAGAGAACAAGAGCAGGAAGAGAGAGGAAGAAAGAGCAGAGAGTAGCATAAAATCAATTCATATAGAGGAAGCTCTATTTCTGATGCAGCCTTAATCAGTGTTTCAGCATGGGCGCACACACACACACACACTCCCACACACTCAGGGGAATTTTAATTACATCCTGCTATGTGAAGAAGCTCTCAGTCACTGAACCATTTACCAAACCCACCAACATCACAAAGCACCAGAGACCAATCCTCTTAATGTATGTTAGAACAAATTGGGGTATAGTTAAAGGATGTGTGTGTGTGTGTGTGTGTGTGTGTGTGTGTGTGTGTGTGTGTGTGTGTGTGTGTGTGTGTGTGTGTGTGTGTGTGTGTGTGTGTGTGTGTGTGTGTGTGTGTGTGTGTGTGTGTGTGTGTGTGTGTGTGTGTGTGTGTGTGTGTGTGTGTGTGTGTGTGTGTGTGTGTGTGTGTGTGTGTGTGTGTGTGTGTGTGTGTGTGTGTGTGTGTGTGTGTGTGTGTGTGCAAGAGATCATTCTAAGAGTAAGATGAGCAGTAACAGCAATTGTTATGATATTGTAACACATAACTGAATGCTGATTTTTTCCATCATCTATGTATGAATGGACATTTCAAATGAATAACAGAGTTTACATTTTACACAGAAACAGTCAAAAAACATATCTATCACATTGATGCATGACAAGGAGGTTTAGGGATTAATGGATTACAAGTAACAGGATTACTAAACCGGGTAAAAAACAAGGTAACTGTATTCCCTTACAGTTGCATTGAAAGGACGCGTGATCAGATTACTGGTAGAGTTTATAAATGTGGAATAGTAGCAGGATTACAGTGTTTCAATACATAATAAAATAAAGAACAATAGTTTATTATTAAAGTAACCCTCCCAACCCTGGTCACAAGGTCCATCTGATGGCTGTTCTGCAGCTTTTTTTCTTTTTCTACAGGACATTACACACATCTCTTCGCATATTCAACATCAAGAAAATCACAGTTTATTCATCAGCTGATAAGCATAGAAAGAAATACATTTCTATTACTCAATATTAATATGGGCTAACTCCACCTGATCATGAAGATATCCTAGTATTAGACTCCTGGTACGAGGATGGGTTCAATGCAGAGAGCTAATTTCACTGTGTGTGCTGTGTGCTCTGCATGTGTGACCATTAACGAGGGGTTCATCCCTCCCATTTCTATAATTATATTCTAAGATCATGTGATATTACCAAGACTCCAGAAAAAGAGGACCTTGATGTCTCAACTGCTGTCTTCACGGTCACCAATTAACTTTGACTCTTCCCTAAGATTAATATCACCTGTTTCAATACCCGACTGAACATTCCACTTCGACTGCCACCACCAACACAAAGGAGATGAGGAGTCAAACCATTACACAATTGGTTGATTATTATATACAAAATAAAGTAATATGTAACATTTTGATAATGAATAATTGCAAAGTTAATCTACCAGTGCAACACGACTGATATTGTTTGGCTTCTTAATTGACATGTTACATTTTCTACACATCGATGACCCTCCTATAAACTTCAGCGTGGATCAATATTGAACATAATCGTTAGCTGCAGCCCTGGGGATGTGTTGTGGAGTGTGTGTGGAGTGTGTGTGTGTGTGTGTGTGTGTGTGTGTGTGTGTGTGTGTGTGTGTGTGTGTGTGTGTGTGTGTGTGTGTGTGTGTGTGTGTGTGTGTGTGTGTGTGTGTGTGTGTGTGTGTGTGTGTGTGTGTGTGTGTGTGTGTGTGTGTGTGTGTGTGTGTGTGTGTGTGTGTGTGTGTGTGTGTGTGTGTGTGTTCTCAGCAGCTCAGCCTAAGGCAGATTGAATCAGAGCCCTTAAAGATTCCCACAAGACGAAAAGACAAACAGCTACAGCGCCGCCGCATTCAGCTCCGTCAGCTGCGGCTGTATCTGTGTTCCTCTGTGATGTACAGTGCAGCCCTGGGCTCTGACAAACACAGACGCTACTTTATTGAAGCACTGGGCCAGGTAAAACTATGAAAAAGCGCCAAAAAAAGCCTTGTTCCTTTTGTTCATCTTTATTTCTTTCAATTCATGTTTCTCTTTCTTCTTCCTGAACCTGCAGCAATTACTAACATCTTTCTCTCACTTCTCCCAGTTCTCTAAACATACAAAGCTTTTTTCATGTGTTTCTTATATCCTATCTTCCCATGTCCTTCATCAACTGTATTTGTTCTTTATTTCCCCTCCTCTTTACATTTCCTCTCCATCCTTCTCCTGCTTTTACAAATACATGTTCTTCCCTCCTCTCTCTTCTTTAAACCTTCACGGATTCTTACTCCATTCTCTCTTTTTCCTCCAACTTCCTATTAACATTCATTTTCCTCTTCCCCTTACCATCTTCATTTTTTCTGGTTCTCAATTACCTTTCCTTCCACGTCTTTCCTCCCTGCCCCTTACCCAGCATTACCATACAACCTCAAGGTCATTTTAACCTTAGCTTTCTTTGTATCTGTTTTGCTTCTCTTTTTTGCACTCTGGTTATCTTTCCTATGACCGGGAGGGATTTAGGTGTTACTAATTGTTTCTTTCCTTTCTTTAAATGCTTTCTCTCCCTCCATCTGCTCTGAAACAGACTGTAGCCTGGGGCTGTCTGTGTCAGTAGTAACAGGCTGCAAAATGCTCTTTAATAATGCAACAGACATGCAGCAACAAGCTTACAATCTGTGTGATCGTGTCGTATGTGATACATGGTGCTGACCTCATACTTAAAGGCCAATTTCATTTCCATTCTATTAGCAACTAATTAATAATCAATAATGAACAGCCTCTGTCTCCATTTTCCTGGCTCCAAATAGGGAAACAACTGTTGCTGCCCAATGGGAAGCCCCTGCAACTGATACATTCAACAGCACATTTCCAATACTGTAACATTAAGTTATCCCATATAAAAAATGGTGTGTACATTTTCTGTGTAGGCAATATTAGGTTAAACAATGTTAGGACTTTCAAGGGTTGGATTGCCAAGACAGAATCCAATGTTTCTATATTGAGGAAAGTTGAGGTATTATAACTATAATTAAAGCTGCGAGCAGCGATGAGCGGATCTTCGACGACCCGCGCAGGTTCGCTGTTGTCCGCATGTCGACGTGGAGCCAATGTTTTCCGGACATCTTTTAAAATCTATAATGAAACCCAATTTCCCCCGGTGATGAAAACAGTATTCAACCAAATGTTGTCTGAACTTGTTGAACTTTAATCATTTGAAAATGAACATTAAAGGTGGGGTAGGTAATTTTGGAGAAACCAGCTCGAGTGCGCTACAATTTGAAAATACACAGCCGGAAAGAATCTGCCACTTCCTTACCGAGCCCCTCCTCACCAATGAGGGCACGAGATAAGTTTGTGCACAGATGGAAGGCTGACAGGCAGGTAGGCCATCCAGTTATTTTAGCCGGGCCGGCTCAGATGATTGGTCGTGCTTTTTACAGCGCCACGGCTTCCACAGATGACGTGTTTTTATGGATTTTTTGTCAAAGCACTTCAGATATTCATTGCTATCGGGATGTTAAGAGCATTCCATGGAATATAACAAAAAGTGTATCTCGAGCCGGTTTCTCAAACTTACCTACCCCACCTTTAACTCTATTCAAATAATATAAATAAAAAACATGTCAATGAAGTGCATCAATTAAAAGCTTACATTGTGTTTTTCTCCTATGAACAGACTCTACCTCCAGAGGTCACAGCGACTTATTGGCCTATGACCCCTGACCGAATAAGAATTTGGCAATGTATTTTTTTGCATAACTTTGAAAATGAAACTACACTATTTAATGATAGGTGTGGGCTTTTCTCCGCCTTGAGCATCTTTACTGCTCATCCTCCTCTGTTAAAAGACGAGGTGTTATCTATTCTCTATTAAAGAGGCGATAACAACGATGCCGGCAACTGTAGGCATTGTTAAATAGGTCACAACGACCCAGCAACTGTTGGCGTTGTCTAGTAGGTTAAATAGGTCAAATAGGTTCTCCAGCAGCCTGATAAGTGGCTGTGCCGGTTGTGTTCCTTGGATCACAGCAAATTAAGAGTCCTCCTTCCTTGTCTAACCAAGCTTCCCTAGAATTTCTGTTTCTTGGCAGAATGTCAGCATTGAGGCGTCGCCTTCATCTTGAGTCATGGCTGTCCCTGTTGCTATGGTCCTGCCTGATGCTCACCTTACTACTTATTTGATGGAAGCCAGAGAATTGTTGACATTATCTTTTTAATCTAAAGACGACATTATTGCGTGTCTGTCCTCTCCTGGGAGAGGGATCCCTCCTCTGTTGCTCTCCCCAAGGTTTCTATTAGTTTTTCCAAGAGTCTCTGAAAGTACAATGGGATAAAGTGTTACGGCACCTGGCTATTTCCCATGTTGCTTCTAACTTGAATGTATCTAAAAGAAGTAAATGTTGTAACTGAAAACACTTCTCCGATACTCTTTACGATGGGATGTACCTCTTTAATGGTTTCACTCTGCAACTTGCTTTTCCCCATGTTGCTTCTAACTTGAAGGTATCTAAAAAAAAAAGTGTGAATATGGTAATATTTTTTCTTTGCAACTGACTGTTTCCTACGCTGCTAACTTGAAGGCAATATACCAAATGCAAAACAAACCAAATGCAAAACACACACACACCTTTTCGCCTACAAATCCCTTACTCCAGAGACATGTTTTATATCTGAGACCTATAATATATTGATGAAAAACAGTATAATAGGGGACCTTTAATGGGCAAGCACCATCCTATCTTAAACAGCTTGTTATACCCTACTGTCGCACCAGGGCATTGTGTTCCACAAATGCATGGTTATTGGTTGTACAAAGAGTCTCTGAAAATACAATGGGATTAAGTGTTAGTGCAACTTGCTTTTTCCCATGCTGCTTCTAACTTGAAGGTATCTAAACAATTGTGAATGTGGTAACCGAAAACACTTTTCCAATAAGCTTAACTATGAGGGGCCGTGTAGGCCAAAATTCAAACTAACCTCGCGCACACACTACTGAAAACATCTGGCCTTGCACAAACACTACTGAAATACTCTCGCATTCACTACTGAACACCTCACACACACACAACTGAAAATTAAACCTCACGCATACTACTGAAAATTAACCTCACACACACGCAACTGAAAATTAACCACACACTGCACACTGCTCATTAATCTGCCTGTGAGTGTTTTCAGCTGTGCGTGTAATATGTAAATAAGCTGCGCAGTAGCCCTGACGTCATTGGCTGCCCATCCTCTGAAGATGGTGATTGGATTGACGTCATCCAATCGCAGCGCACAGCCGGCGCACACCTGCTGGGGAGGAGTACAAAGGCCGCGGACTATCACCACTCTGGAGGCTCTGTTGAGTGAACAGACGCCTCTCGCTAGTTGCGCCTTAGTGAATTCTGTTGAACTGTGGTTAACCTTGTGTGATTAGTTAGTGGTTAGAGTAGTTTTTGATTCTGTGATTGTCGCCTTTAGTTTAGCTGTGTTTTGTATATATTTTTTGGTTAGTTGTACCACTTTTAAAGTGAGGTTTTGTTTCGTTCTTTATATTAGTAACTTATCTCCCAGCCTTCTTACAGTGCAGACGCGTTTCTGCTTGCTCCTGCCTCTGCTTACTTTTTTATGCTGTTTTTCTATTTGTCTTTTTCTGAAAACTTCGAACAGCTGCTCCTGGACATTAACTTATCACTGGGACAGTTATTCTTCGTAAATAGACGGAGGGTTTCAGCCATATTTCAATATTTTTACAACGACCTCAGTCTTACAGTGGCGTGGCCTAGCAACAGCTAAAGCCTGGTACAGCATACTATTTAGCTTAAGCTAGTTAGCAGCAAAATGCCTCCGTTCTCTACCGATGACTTCCACACACTTCTACAGAAGATGGCCGTGTTGGAAATGAAATTGCAACGGTTGAAAGTTAACGTGGAAGTGAATGGACTTGGTTGGAATGACACCACTTTACCAGTGTTGCAAAAGAATGGACAAAGGCATGCTAACTCAAAGCTAGTTAGCAGCTACAATGATTCCAAGGAACAGGAGGGCTGTGTACCGGGTAATAAATCTACAAGTGGTAGTCCTCCCTGGAACTCTGGGTGCAAGGCCGAAGAGTAAATCATTTCCATGGGATTTGGGAGGACGAACAACAGGCAGAGCCCAGCGCTCTGAAATCTGTGATGCGACCGGCTGGCCTGCATTGTTATCACCCAGGAAGAGCGCCTCTTCAACCCCTATTCATACTAGGAAACAGCCGTGGACAGCTGCTAAAGGGAGAACTACAAAAAATCCTCCTAAACCACCAAGTGTGCCAATCCAGAACAGATACGCTACGCTGACCGAGAACCGGAGATCTGATGACCTGGATAACCTGTCCTCTTCACACAGCAGGGTAAGGACCAATAGCTACTCCAAAAGTAAAAGGCTAGAGGGAAAGCTAACGACTGGGCCTGAAACTCTGATTGTGGGTGACTCTGTCTGCTGTAAGAGATGTAAAAAGTCTGTGTAGTAAGAACAACACCAAAGTACTCTGTTTTCCCAAGGATAAGGTCTCTGACTTGGCTGAGAAGATCCTGCATATTGGGGCTGAACATCAGACTGTAAAAAATGTGGTACTGCACATTGGAACAAATGATGTTGTGAAACAACAGTCAGAAGTGTTGAAAAAAGACTTTAAATGTCTGTTGGAAACTGTCAGCTCTCTAAATGCAGAGGTGTTCATCAGTGGCCCTCTACTGCCAGTCAGAAGAGGAGTGGAGAGATTCAGCAGATTGTTTGACCTGAACACGTGGCTTTCAACTGTCTGTACTGACCATTCTGTCCATTTTATTGACAACTTTAACTTTTTCTGGGACCGCAGACATCTTTTTAAGGCAAATGGAGTTTGCCTGAACAAGTCAGGAGTGAAATTGTTTATCCCTAACATATTCAACTGCCTGCGTCAACAATCTGTTCCCTCTGCCAAGGACAAGCAACAAGAGGAATCAAAACAAGAGAAAGACGCAACACATCGCTCAGAAAACCTATCACTGCACCCGCCTGAGGAATGTCTTGATTATGGGATACAAATGGAGGAGTCTCCACCGCCCTTCACCCCCCCCCCCCCATCACCTCTGAGGATACTCTTCCTTCACCCCACAGCTCTCTCTACTCTCCGTTCACCCTTTCACCCTCGCCCACCCTCCTGGAGATCGCTGAACACATGAAGGAGATAGAGGGTTGGCACCGATTATTTCCTGGAGTTCAATAACCAAACTAGGGCGATACACAGGGCTGGCAGCATATCCTTTACCCCCGCTCCTCAACGACGCCCATCAAAATCACTGAAGCAGAGACGCGCACCACCTCCCCCGTCTCCGTCACCGTTCCTACGTCAACCACCTCCTCCCCCTGGACGCGCACCAACACCCTCGTCATCATGCCTACCACAATCATCCGGACCAAAACGTCCTCCCCCCCCGTCAAGACTGCTGTCTCCGAAGCCTGATAAGGATGTGTGTGTAAAACACTGACTGATATATGCTGGGTCCAGGCTCAAGGGAGTATGGCACTCAACTCTTTCAAGGACATGCCGGGGCCCTGCCTGCCTGCAGCTTTGCCGATATCTGTGTTGATAGGTAATAGATTAAGAGCGGTGAATCAGCTTAGACACAGGAAGCGATCACAAGTTTGTGTGAGTTTATCTAATTTAGCAGTGATTCCATGTCAGCCACAGCTTGTTACAAAAAACCTGACTGATAGTGTGTTCAACAAACTTAAACTAGCTTTATTAAATGTCAGGTCTTTGGCAGGTAAAACATTTTTAATCAATGATTTTATCACTGAGCACAATCTCGATTTTAGGTTTTTAACGGAAACATGGATTGAACAAAATAACAGTGCAGCTGTTCTTATCGAATCAACCCCTCCCAACTTTCGTTTTATGAGTCAGGAAAGAATGCATAAGAAAGGGGGTGGAGTTGCTATTTTGTACATTGATTCCCTTCAATGCAGGAAGACATCTTATGGGAACTTTGCTTCTTTTGAATATGTGGCCCTTCAGCTGAAATGCTCCTCTCGAGCTCTGTTCCTAAATATCTATAGACCACCCAAATACTGTGCAAGCTTTTTTGATGACTTTACTGAACTGCTGTCTATAGTGTGTATTGACTTTGACCGTCTAGTCATTGTTGGTGATTTTAACATCCATGTTGACAACCCCCAGGACAGAGGGGCAAAATAACTGTTGTGTTCTTGATAGCTATGGACTGACTCGGCATGTGACGGAGCCCACGCACAATAAGGGGCACACTCTGGACTTAATTATCTCAAAGGGTCTGAATATCTCTGAGGTTGTGGTGACTGATGTTGCACTCTCTGATCATTCCTGTGTTTTCTTTGAGAGCTCTATTTCTGTTCACAAAAATGTTCAAAAAGAGGTAACCACAAAGCGATATTTAACTGAAAACACTAGGGAAACGTTTACTCAGAATTTTTCTTCCACACTTGCCCCTGCTAACATCTCAGTAAATGAGCTAGTAGATCATTTTAATTCAAAAATTAAAAATGTTATAGATGCCATTGCTCCAACTAGGGTAAAGGAAGTGACTGGGAATAAAATATCTCCATGGAGAAAGGCCATGGCCGTGAGAACAGAGAAAAAAGAGTGTCGAAAAGCTGAACGCAGGTGGTGAAAAACAAATCTCCAGGTGCACTTTGAAATCTATAAAGAGAGACTTGGCCTTGATAATCTTTCTTCTCTGATATCATTGCCAAAAACAAAAACAACGCACGTGCCTTGTTCACTACCGTCGACAGACTAACTAACCCCCCAGTGTCAGTAGCCTCTGAATTTCTATCCACCAGGGCGTGCAATGCATTTGCCTCCTTCTTCACTGACAAAATTCAGAAAATCAGACAAGCAGTCAGTGCCTCTGCATCAGGAACAGCAAATGTTTTGTCTCTGTGTCCACCTAATATCAATTCAGACATCATGACACAATTCCATCAGATTAATGATAAAAACCTAGAGGACATTATACAACTTCTGAAATCCTCCTCTTGCTGCCTTGATATTATTCCAACAGGGTTTTTCAAAAATGTTTTTCCTTGCATGGCCTCAGATGTACTTCATATAGTAAACAAGTCTCTTCAGTCAGGTGTTTTTCCACAGGCCCTGACAACTGCAGTCATTAAACCGCTCTTAAAAAAGCATAATCTAGACGCTTTAGTAATGAACAATTACAGGCCCATATCAAACCTCCCATTTCTAGGTAAAATCATTGAAAAAGTAGTCTTTCAATAGTTGAGTAATTTCTTGCATTTAAATAACTGTTTCGATGTGTTCCAGTCAGGATTTCGTCCAAACCACAGCACTGAGACTGCTCTTGTAAAGGTCTTTAATGACATCCACTTAAACACAGTGGCAGAACTTCAGTGTTAGTATTATTAGATCTCAGTGCTGCCTTTGACACTGTTGACCACAACATATTACTAGACCGACTAGAAAACTGGGTGGGACCTTCGGAAACAGTTCTAAATTGGTTTGAATCCTACTTAAAAGACAGAAACAACTTTGTTTCTATAGGTAAATACAAATCTGAGTTGACAAATATGACATGTGGGGTTCGTCAAGGCTCCATCTTGGGGCCTCTTCTCTTTAACATCTACATGCTACCACTGGCTCAGATAATGAAAAACAACAAAATAATTTACCATAGCTATGCGGATGACACACACATTTACATAACAATTTCACCAGGAGACTATTCTCCAGTTAAAACACTGAGTAAGTGCATTGAACAAATCAATGACTGGATGTGTCAGAACTTTCTCCAATTAAACAAAGACAAAACTGAGGTAATGGTTTTTGGAGCCAAGGCAGAACGTATAAAAGTTAGCGCTGAGCTTCAGCCTGCAATGTTCAAAACAACAGATAAAGCCAGAAATCTAGGTGTAGTCATGGACTCTGACCTGAGTTTCAACAGTCACATTAAAACAGTTACTAAATCAGCCTACTATCACCTAAAGAATATATCTAGGATTAAAAGACTAATGTCACAGCAGGATTTTGAAAAACTTGTCCATGCTTTTATCTTCAGTAGACTGGACTACTGCAATGGTGTCTTCACAGGTCTCACTAAAAAATCTATTAGGAAGCTGCAGCTGATTCAGAACGCCACTGCTCGAGTCCTCACTAACACTAAGAAAGTGGATCACATCACTCCTGTTCTGAAGTCTTTACACTGGCTTCCTGTGTGTCAAAGAATAGATTTCAAAATACTGCTGCTGGTTTATAAAGCACTGAATGGTTTAGGCCCAAAATACATTTCTGATCTTCTGCTAAATGATGAACCATCCAGATCTCTCAGGTCTTCAGGGACTGGTCAGCTTTCTGTCCCCAGAGTCAGAACTAAACATGGTAAAGCAGCGTTCAGTTATTATGCTCCAAATATCTGGAACAAACTCCCAGAAACCTGCAGGTCCGCTGCAACTCTTACTACTTTTAAATCCAGGCTGAAGACTTTTCTTTTTGTCGCTGCTTTTAATTGAAATTGAGCCGTTGTGTTCATCAGTAAAGTGGAACTTCTGTGTGAACTATTCATATCTTCAACTGCACTGTAACTTTTTATTCATGTACTTTTTATTCATGTATTTTTTCTTTTGATGTTTCTTTTATTATCTTTTAGTGTTTTTAAAATGCCTTTGTCTGAATGTCTTTCATTTTTGTAAAGCACCTTGAATTGTCTTGTGTTGAAAGGTGCTATATAAATAAACTTGCCTTGCCTAGTTATTTTCCCTGTATGCCATTAGACTCCTTTTTTAGAGTCCTCCTTTTGTTGGGTTATCAACCTGTGCCCTTTTGGCCCTTTTGTTTGTTCAGGCTGCACGCCTTCCCTTTTGTTTCATCCTGTTCTGTAATAAAACCACTTATAATTATTACCAATTCCACTCTGGTCGTGTCGCTTCCCTTTGGTTCCCCTAGCCCACTAGGGAACGTAACACACACACACAACTGAAAATTAAACCTCACACGCATACTACTGAAAATTAACCTCACACACACGCAACTGAAAACTAACCACACACACACACACACACACTATTGAAATCTTCTCACATTCACTACTGAACACCTCACACAAACTACTGAAAACATCTGGCCTTGCACACACACTACTGAAATACTCTCACATTCACTACTGAACACCTCACACACACACAACTGAAAATTAACCTCACACACACACACTACTGAAAACATTTTACTGAAAGGTTCTCAGTAGGGAATGTGCATGTGTTTCACCTATGTGTGTGTGGGGGGGATTCTTGCTGTAAGTCATTGTAATCAGTGCTGGAATTGGGCCGGTACTCACCGGTACGCAGTACCGGCACTTCTGGTTCTGACCCATGGAGTACCGGCACTTCTTGCTCAGTACCGGCATGCTGGCGGTACTCCGGTACTCATGCACCGTGCCAGTACTCAACACTCTCCCGCCGTTCTTATTATACATCCATATATATATATACAGCCGCCCGGTACTCAGTAGATGAGTCATGAGGTGCCGAACGGACATTCTCATCGCTCTAACCGCTGGAGTTTCACAGCGGCTGTCAGCTGTTTACTCCTGTCATTCAAACAGAACGTGCTGGAGAGGGGGCGGGGCTTATCTTCTCCATGTAAATACTGTGGTGGAAACGACTATGTCAAAATTAACCTATTTGACCGTGATTTAATAGTAATACACGTTTCAAAATAATAATAATAATAATAATGCCGAAGTAACAACATACTGAAAACTGTTAGTAAAACCATGTTTTAATGCTTTACAATTTACATACCTAGATGCACGTTTGTTGTGTTTATGCAGTGCAACTCCCACCCAGTGGGTGGCTATGTAGAGTGATAGAACAGAGCAGGCACGCCCCCGAGAGAAGGAAAGCAAGTCACGTCACAAATTAGCATTTCTAAAATGTTAGCGTGGATTAATAAAAGTGCAAAAAGACAGCGGTTGTCGCAGGAAGAAACTTCAAATACAGAGAACGCTGTGCCTGTGTTGGAAATTGTGTCTGATGGGGAGCTTTCTTTGGTTGATCCTCCTGCTCCAAGTTCTAGTGCATTAGCATTAGCACTAGCTCCGCCGCCTCCTCCAGAGCCTCTAAAGTTAGCTGCTGCTGGCGCAACTGCCACCACCAACACCGGGCAAAGCGATGCACCTGACTGCTGGACAACGGACCAGGTGCAATATTTTTGCAAGACCAATGCATGGCTCCTTCTTAAAGATAAGAAGCTAGGATGTCGGATATGCAGAGATGTCAAATCTTTGGGAATACACACTGGACAAGGACTGAAACTGTCAACTGAATGGGGTGAGTGTGCAGTGTCTCATTTCGGTGTTGACAAGGGCAAACAACAAGCTAGCCTGAGAAAAAAAATCAAAGAACATAAAGAATCACAAGCCCATCTAAAAGCTGCTGACATCCTTACATCTGCTTCACGTGAAACTATTCAACATCAAGTGCAGTCTATGCATAAATCTGAATTAGACACCACTATCAGAGTTTTTCGAACGGCATATAAAATTGGCAAACATAGCCGGCCATTCACAGACATGCCAATTGATTTGAATGTACAGAAACTGAATGGGCTGAACGTGGGCAGGGTTTTGCACTCCAATAAAACCTGTGGCGAAATCATCGACCACATAGCTCATGAGCTGAAGAAAAAAATGGCAAAAGACATTACAGAAAACCAAAGAAAACTCTGTGTTTTGGTCGATGAATCTACCACTATTAGTGGTAAAACGGTGCTTGTTGTGTGTCTACGCTCAGCATTAGCTGATGCTGAGCCCGAAACGTTTTTTTGGGAGCTGATTGAGTTGGATGGAACAACGGCTGATGACATCACAAAGGCGTTAATGGAGTGTCTTGGAAGAGATTTTAACGAGGACTTTTTAGGTCAGTGTTTCGTTTCTTTTGCATGTGATGGGGCTTCAGTCATGCTAGGGAAGAGAACAGGCGTTGCTACCCAGTTGTGTAGTAAATTCCCAAGCCTGTTTGTGTGGCACTATTCCAATCATCGTCTAGAGCTGGCAGTTGGGGATGTGGTCAAGGAGGTCTCAGGGCTCAATCATTTCCAGATCTTTTTTGACAAACTCTATTCCTTGTTCCATGCCTCCCCCAAAAATCAGAGGCAGTTAGCGCAGTGTGTGCAAGCAGTCGGACAGCGTCTCCTGGTGATAGGGCGTGTTTTGTCCATCCGCTGGGTGGCTTCAAGTGAAAGGAGCGTCAGAGCAGTCTGGGAAAACTACCGAGTGCTTCATGATCACTTCACAAATGCTGCAAACGACACGAGCAGGGATTCCAGAGACAGAGCAAAGTACAAGGGCCTGGATGATGTGCTCACATCTGCAACGTTTGTCAGCAATCTGGGACTGATGTACGATGCGCTCACAGAGCTCAGCGACCTCTCTCGGCAACTCCAAAAAAGAGAGATGACACTGCCTACAGCAGATAGGCTCTTAACTCGAGAAATACGAGTTTTTGAATCCATGGTCACCATGCCTGGCCCACACATGACTACAGTTCATACAGCTCTAGCTGAGAAGTCCTTCAAGGGTGTTGCCCTGCGTGAGAATGGCAGGCTTGTACAGATTCATGCAGGTCAGTTTTTCCGCAGTATGGTAGAGAATCTGAGACACAGAATGACTTCCACAACCTCCTCTCATGTCAGCACAAGAGAAATCCCATTACATGGCCGGGAGGCCCGGGACAATCAGCTAATCCAGGACATGAAAGTTATCCATCCTGGAAGTTGGCCTGAAGAGGAGTTAGACGTACAGTATGGGGACGTAGAGGTGCTACGTTTGTGCGAAGTGCTGAAAGTGGACAGAAGAGAGACTGTTCAGGGCTTTCGCGAATACAAGGAAACCAGGGCATCCCGTACACCTGCTGCCATGGAGCCTCTACTGAAAGCAGTCCGAACCATCGCTGTCTCCACTAGTGAGTGTGAGCGGGCATTCAGCTGCATGAACGATATCCTTACTGCAAAAAGGAATGCTCTCTCTGTCAGCCTGGTTTTCATTAAATGTAATGGACCATCACTAGGACAGTTCAATCCGGAACAGTATGTGAGGTCCTGGCTGGCAAAGGGAAGGAGAAGTGCTGATGAAAGAGCCTGTCCAGCTCCAGCCCCTGATACTGATGTCCCCAAGGCCTTCTGGAGCCTTTTCTAACAATGTGAAGTATATTGCAAAGCAGCTCACCCAGTGAGAAGACTTTTGGCATAATGTGCCGATTTGTACAGATCCTGGAGATAGAAGGACTTCAGACCAACCAGGGAGTTATCTGATCAGCTTGGTGTTCAATGTAACTCTTTACCATGGCTCAGACTTTGTTACTTGCAGTTACAGTTTCTCATTTTAGATTGTGCAAATTTTGCATTTGTTTTTACATGTTCTTTGTTCATGCTCTTTATCATTTTTCTGAGTTGGAAAGTTAGATTGCATCATAGTTTACTTTATACATATTTGTATTCTTCAGTGGTGAAGTATATTGCAAAGCAGCTCAGCCATGTGAGAAGACTTTTGGCACTTTTTCGTTTTCTGAGTTGGAAAGTTAGATTGCATTCAAAATGTACAGAAATACTTAATTTTGTTAAAGCTTTTTATAAAAAATGCTTCTGACCAGAGCTTTGTTTCCTTGTCATTAATGTTGAACACCACCAGAGGGGCTCTCACCTGAAAGGTCTCTGCTTCATGTGTCTTCAGCAGAAGATCTAGACTTTGATTGCTATATTTTCAGTTAATATTGACCTTACTGAGCTTTAGCCATATCCGCTGCCTATCATAAAAAATGTTAAGTACAGTGAACCTTTCTAAAATATACAGTAGTAAAGAGACAAACCCACCAGCATTATAGTAGCCAAATTCTTGTTTGTGGGCTGTATATATAAAATTGACTTGAAAAAGTTGCTGATTTTAGAGTACTGGCACCTTTTTCATTCCAATTCAAGCACTGATTGTAATGAAACGGAATTCATTGTAATGAAACAGAAGTAACAAAGAACAATGCTGCAGTGATACAGTAGGTGGCGATAATTCTCCTCTACTCTGTTTGGAAGTCGCCATTAAAGAAGAATAATGAAACAGAAGGTCCAATTCAGCATGGATTTATAGAGAAACAGCACCGCAGCCGTAGGCTGGACCCTGGACCGAGCAGTTTACAAACTGAGACGGTCTGGTCTATGGAGGTGTTCTTGTTTACATCACCTGGCGCAGCTCGTGAGGTGGCCTAGCAACCCGCTAGCAACATGCACAGCTGCAATAAGCTAACAAGCTAACTAAACCGAAATTGAGCCAGAACCTTTCCTTTTTTGTTTTACCATTTATTGAAGTGATTGATATTTCAGGCTGAGAGGATAATGGCCAGTTAAGTATGGCTGATTAAGCTGTGTACTTCTAGCCAACAGTTAGGATAGCATTAGTTAGTTAACAGTAAGTAAATATAGGAGTAACCGATGTACTCCAGCCTGATCCAAATAAGGCTAACCGACGTCTGTTGTTCCCGGTCTGCACGTTTTACGTTGCTTAAGGTAAGTGAACATGAAATTATTCAGCAAAACTTTCAATAATAATCTAAGGTATTGATTTTTTGGGATAATACTTGCATACAAATCTATAAATGCCTTCAGGTTTCTAAAATATATAATATGTGGTAAATTCAACAGTGGATCAAGCAAAGATTCACATTTTTGCATGATTTTAGTTATTGATTTTTTGCTGTCACTTAATTATACTTTTAATAAATTCAAGTCAAGCTTGCTGTGTTGGTACAGTAGCTAGTTAGTGCTCTTACCTGTGGGCCTCCTCTGCAACCAGACTGTATTAAAACTCTTAAGTACCAGTTCTATCTACTTTACTTTAAACAATTAAAAAGGCAAAATCAACTACATTTATTGATATACCAATCTTTATTTTTGGGTTCTCTTCTTCTTTTAAATTAAACTTTCAGACGTAAGATATTAAAATACAGTAATAGTATTGTTTATTTAAAGGTCCCATGTCATGCTTTTCCGGTTATTACCCATCCCCTTGTGTGTTATGAAGGTTTTTATGCATGTAAACGGTCTGCAGAGTCAAAAACCCTCAAAGTACACCCTGTAGCGAGTAAAACTCTAACACAGTCTGCTGACCCGAAACGCCTCGTTGGAGATTTCTCATTTTGGGTGGTACTGTGACGTGTGAATACCCAGAGGCTGCACCCTCTGCCAGCATTTCACGAAACAAAGCTTCACAAACCTTTCAGCGATTCATGCCGGATATGTACAGCGTAGGCAGGGGCCCCGCCAGGGATTTTGGGCCCCATGAAAATATATCACATTGGGCCCCACCACCAGGCCCAGGCCACGCCAACCAAGCACAATGCTAACCACACCTCCAGAACCCAACCGACTCATTTATGGGTTAAATAACTCTACCTGTACAGGCTTGCATCTATCTTGTAGTCCAATACTAACTGCACAATATTTACTGACATAAAATGCGGGGAAAATATAACACTGTGCAGACGTGCAACATTCTATTGCAGTAGAATTCACTATTTGATATAACACTAACATTCCTGACAATAGACCTCAATAGTCATCTTTTATGGTGTACATGCCTTTTTAATAACATTTTTGAATGGAACATTCAAAAATCTAAATAAATATAACTTAAATATACCTATGACCTCTTAAATTAAAACAAAGTGAACATTAACACCAATATTATCATTTATAAAATTCTATAACAAAAAAAATAACATAAGCAGCAGATTTTTTAATTAAATATATCAACTACAAAATAAGCAGGTATTAAAGTGTAAACGGACAACAAAACGGAAATGGAAATGAAAAGGCCTGATGGTGGTGCTAAATCAGAGCCTATTACCTGTTCTCAGTCTTTTTCTCATCATGCATCTTCTGTGTAGTGATCCAATATCGTTACCATAGCCTTGTTCTTTAACAGTTATTACGAGCCCTAAGCTATAAGTCACTGATCAAGTCCTTAAAGTCCAGCTTTCTAGCCAACTGGCTTTCAATGGACAGCATGGCAAGACTGCAAAGCCTTATGGGGGGACAGGGCTGCGGAGCCTAAAGATGGATCTGTTGGTCCTGGCACCAGGGGGGGACAACTGATTTAGTATGAATAGCTGCTAAAAATGTACCTGCATTTATTAAATGTCAGCTAAAAGAGGAGTGAAATGAAAAACCTCTGAATTTTCTGTGACGATATTAACAGTACTTAAAGGTGGGGTATGTAATTTTGGAGAAACCGGCTCGAGGGCGCTAGAATTTGAAAATACACAACCGGAACAAATCTGCCACTTCCTTACAGAGCCCCTCCTACAACACACACGAACGCGCACATGACCAATGAGGGCACGAGATAAGTTTGTGCACAGATGGAAGGCTGACAGGCAGGTAGGCCTGTCACTACCCGATCCGTCCCCCTGCCCGATCTGTACTGCGCATGTGCGAGATGGTCCGCCATATTGGAGAACTCCGGACGGCAACCCAAGAAGGACACTTGACACAGTGGCTTTTGGCAAAGCTGAAAAATAAAACTCGAGAGAGATGAGTTATTGTTATTACAACGTGACTTCACTATTATTTAACAACTCTTGTTATGGGGTTCTTTTATTTGGGGTTAAGTACATTGTCAGAATAAGTGAGAAATGGATTTAACTTCTGTTAGACAGCCATATGCCATACATTTGTTGCATATATTCACAGTAAATATCTATTCAGTATGATAGCTGTCTAACATATCTCTATACCCACTTTCCTGAACAATTTTCATTGTGAGTTATAATTCACCATCTCAGGTTATCATTAGGGGGAAATGACAGCAGCACAGTGTTCAATATATTGTACTTTCAGTATCTAAATGATACAATGTTGTTTACATTGCTCATGAGGACAGACCACCTTATTTGCAGATTCTTGAAATTGTAATTTCATTTGTAATTGATTGTGGATTTTGTATCCAGTTTTCACTTTATGTATCTTTATACAATGTTTACTACTTTGCTTATGAGGACAGACAGCCTTATTTACAGATTCTTGAAATTCAATAGTAATTTCATTTGTAAATAGTTACATTCATGTGGATTTATCCAGTTTGCACATTTGTATGCATGCACTTATAGGTGCATTTGTTGTTGTTGAAGGCCTGGCTGTTACAGTCTTTATTTACACTATTTTGTTGTAGGCCTACTGGCCTAGATGTTTATGCAGTTTTAAAGCACCTTGGCTTTGTTCTGAATGCAATTTGTTGTAGTTATCCTACAGAGAAAAGAAAATGCACTTGACTTGGAATTAATGTACTTTATGCATTCAAAAGTGCTGAATAAATGTTTTATGGACCCATAATAGTGATTATTATTTAAGTTAAGTTTTGCCATAATCATGTATTTTTCCATAATCAGGTAGCTGAACAACATTGGTAAAAAATGTATACATTATATATATATTAGGGCTGTCAAGTTAACGCGTTAATAATGCGATTAACGCATGTGTATTTTTTGTCCTCGGCCGCCCCGTAGTTTCAGAGCGCATCAAGTTTAAAATACCATCTACAAGCTGATGCTGACAGCCCCGCTCCTGCTGCCCGCTTGCAGCAGACCACACTTCCACGCTCACCGGCAGGCAACGACTGGCTATTGGGAGGACCGGGAGGGTGTGTGTATGTGTGGCGCGAGAGAGAGACCTTACTTGTATTGTTGTTGTTAGCATCTGGTGCTAGCTAGCTGCGCTAACGGATATAAGGAGCTGTTTAAATGAAAACAGATGAGCGACATTTCGCCACAACTGTGCCGAGCACTTGACTTTATGCAAGAAGCCAGACAGTGGGACATTGTACGAAAAGTCAGCACACTCAGCACGGATAGTGCGCGCAACATGATTGCAGCGTCCAGGCAGCTCCCGTTCGAGCATATGCCTTGAGTTGCACATAGCTCCAACGATCCATCACACACACACACACACACACACACACACACACACACACACACACACACACACACACACACACACACACACACACACACACACACACACACACCATTTGTATTGTATTATTGTATGAGAGAGGTTCCAGGTTGAATTGAGGTGAATATTTGTAATGTTCAGAGGTTGTTGTGTTTAATATTCATGAGAATATTTATCATTGTTCAAATGATAATAAACATTTGCATAAAGCATATTTGTCCACTCATATGTTGATAAGAGTATTAAAAACTTGAAAAATATTCCTCTAAGGTACATTTAGAACAGATACAAAATGTGCGATTCATTTGCGATTAATCGCGATTAACTATGAACAATCATGCGATTAATCGCGATTAAATATTTTAATCGACTGACAGCCCTAATATATATATTTCTATTAATCATTTTCGGCATTCGGTTTTCGGCCAACTGTTTCCTATTTTCGGTATCGGTTTCGGCCAAGAATTTCCCATTCGGTGCACCCCTAATCTGAACACTATCTGCTATATAGAAAATATGGAAATGAACCCTCAGGGCAGGAAAACTGAGATAGAGAAACCCTTGAAATCTGGACATCTTCCGTCATGAATTCAGTGAGGATAACTTGCGACTGTTTATATCCTAACCGGTATATTCCATGGTAACTTGCCACTCGTTTTGTTTCTGTTGTTTTTTTGTATGATGACCCGGGAGTTAGCATCACAAGGGCTCCCTCCAGAAAAAAACATTGAAACATTCCATTGGATTTTGGATTATTGCGGGAAATACGATCCTTGGCAAACAAAATGTCAAGCGTAAATGCAATCACCAGAAATGGTGAAAACGTTATGCTATAAATCTGAACCATGGTCGCATTACTCCTTGTCAAAAAGCTAAACTAAAGATTAAGATCCCCTTTATTACTCCCAGAGGGGAAATTCAATTATTCACCTGAGTGTTATTCCACATAAAACACATATAGGCCAGAAACACATACGGACAACCAGGACCTACAGTATGGACATGCACTAATGGAGAGGTGTTAGAGTGAAGGGACTGCCAGTGCTCCAGCCTATTCCGGACACTTTGGCAGTACCTAGGAGGCGAACTGGCCCTTCTCCAGCTAACAGTCCACATTCTGTATTTTGGCTCAATCAGGACTTGAACCGACGACCCTTCAGTTCCCAAGTCATGTCCCTACAGACAGACCTCAAAGGCAAACTCGCCGGGCTATCCCACCTAGCCTCCTTTCCTGTCTTCTTCCTAGGGTAAGAGTGATGTTCTGTGAGTGGGGGGTTGTGGGTAAGTGTTCACGGTAACTTTCCCTCAGAAGAGCTTTCCATTTCCCCGGCCATTGTTCAGATAGTACCACAACTAATTCTAAAGGCACAGTTTTCTTACTGCAGCACACTTTCCCCAT
Source organism: Gymnodraco acuticeps (assembly GCF_902827175.1). Classification (NCBI taxonomy): domain Eukaryota; kingdom Metazoa; phylum Chordata; class Actinopteri; order Perciformes; family Bathydraconidae; genus Gymnodraco; species Gymnodraco acuticeps. The sequence goes on along the minus strand of NW_022991168.1, from coordinate 1,388,339 downwards.
CTGTGTGTGTGTGAGAATATATACATGGTGTTACGGCTGCTGTTTCTGCCTGCTCGGTAACCTGTCTAGGATTGTCTGCAGCTGTGTGTGTGATTATGTAAATGAGCTGTGTGGTTGCCCCAACGTCATTGGCTGTCATCTCCTGGTCCACTTCAGAGGACACTGATTGGAGCACGCCGGGTCCGACGTTCTCCAATCCCTGTGCAAGCCCAGCGCACACCTGCTGGAGAGGACTACAAAGCCTGGGAACAATTATCACTCAGGAGGCTCTGCTGCGATCAGACGCCTCATACCTTTTGCTCTTGTGTCATGGACACTACAGACTGTGTTTGGTGTGACATATGTGTTTAGTGACGAGTGTCAACATATGTGCTTAATGTCGAGAGACGATATATGTGTCGAGTGACAACTTATGTGCTTAGTGATGAGTGTGGATATATGTGTTTAGCGTAGCGTGCTTAGTTTCCCTCCTTCAGCTGTGTTTTTTTACAGCTTCCTTTATTTAGTTGTACCACTTTTAAAGTGAGGTTTTGTTTCGTTCCCTATATTAGTATTTATTTCTTCTGTATGCCATTAGACTCCTTTTTTAGAGTCCTCCTTTTGTTAGGTTATTTGTCAACCTGTGCCCTTTTGTTTGTTCAGGCTGCACGCCTTCCATTTTGTTACACCCTGTTCTGTAATAAAACTACTTATAATTATTACCAATTACATACTGGTGTGTGTTGCATTCCTCTTCCCCTAGTTGGGACGTAACACATGGGCAACACATGTGTGTGTCAAACCCTACACTCAGCCCGTCTTCAGAACCCAAATACTGCAGCACTGTTTTCCCGCCAAATTGTGTGTGTGGCCATGGTTGACTGAATGCCTTAGTTGGTTATCCCCTGCAGAGGTAGACACAAACAACCAAATGCCCTCCTCTCCCTCGATTATTGATTTGTCTTTAAAATACACTCTTTCTCCTTGCCTTTCCAAAACGTTAACTCCCTTTCGTCTGCATTTCACACACTGCTAATGTCTTGCCCTCACACACATGCTCGCACAGCCCATCCCCATCTTTCTTTACACTAATTAGTTTTCTGCATCATTCCCTATTCCCACACTACTTTGTCTTTCCCTCTCCTGATTACTTGCTTATATCATTTACTCTCTGTCTATCAAACAGGCACACACAGAGAAACACAGAAAGCTGTGGCTTGGCAGGAGAGACTACCGCAGTACCAGGGTGCTAAACTCAGATTTGGTTACACACACACACGGACAATCTGGCAGGACCACTGCAGCATTGGGTGCAGTGTCGGAGGTAACGTTATGATTACCTGAAGGTGATCCTGCTATTTCACCATTCAATAACCAACAAGGTAACAGCAGCAGCCCCAGCAAAGACACATACACAGACACACACACACACACACACACACACACACACACACACACACACACACACAGAGTTAGCTGAGACAGTAAGATACATTGATGTATTGTTTTGCCTAAATTCTGACTTTAACCTCACATTTCATGTGCAATTTTCAAATATTTGTTTTAGCTAGTTCATTTTACACCACTAGAAATAGGTATTTTTAATCAGTCAACACTTTTCAAGAGTACATGTCTTTTGTGAGCTAGCCTGCATGTAAAGAGGACATATTCTGCTCATTTGCAGTTTTCATATTTGTATTGTGTGTCTCTACTGGGACATGTCTCCATGCTTTAATGTTCAAAAAGCTCTTTATTTTTCTCATACTGCCTGTGCTGCAGCACCTCTTTTCACCCTCTGTCTGAAACCAGAGCCCAGTCTGCTCTGATTGGGCCAGCTCTGTTGCGATTGGTCAACCACTTTGTGGGACAAGGTGCAGGAGCACTAGCCAATATGTGACCCGCTCTATCGAAATCAGTCGGAAGTCGCAACGGCTCATTTCAAAATAAACGTGGATTTACGTAAAAAACTATTTTTTCGGGGTTCGGGTGTTTTGTTTGATTTTAAACAAACAAAGTCTTGGCTTTCAGAATATGAAACTTTTATTTCCAAAATCACACGATAAATACATTGTTGAAGCTTGTAAAGGGACGAAGACAGGCACCTCTCACTAGCAATCTGCTCTTCCACAGCGCCGCTTCCCCTCCCTCCGGCTGAAATTATGAATGTAAGAGTATAGTAACCATAGATAACACGGCAGGGTTCGTTACAGTTTGTTTTCATCTGATTTCAATTAAACAAAGTCTTGGCTTTCAGAATATTAAACTTGTTTCGGCAAATTCAGATGATAAATACAACTTTGAAGCTTCGGCATAATTACAAGCGGAGAACGGAGTAACTTAACGTCACAGCAGGCATAACAACAGCCGGTGTTTCTCGTGAGGGTTTTCCCCGGGAAACAAACACAATACACACAAACGCAAAATTACACAAACACACACGTATACACACACACTCGCAAGCTTCCCCTCCAACGAAAATATCTTCCCTCCGTAGTATTTTGATCATTTGCTAATAATCAATCAGATCGATGGATTCCAGAGAAGAGAAAACTTTGAAGGCCTTTTTCTCAAAATGATGACTCGGTGACAGTCATTATATAATGTGACATATTTCGCTTAATATTTGGAGTACAAAAACAATCCTGATATCATTAGAAAGCTAGGAATCTCCTCTTTCCAACAGTGTATACAACTCAAAATGTGTCTTCGGGTCAATGCGACTGATTTCGATAGAGCAGGTCACATATAAGTGATGAAACTCCCTCTGGAGTGAAAGAAAGAGAGATTTTAACTTTTGCAGAACATTTATGGCGCATTTCCACTACAGGGCCTCGCTCGGCCTCATTCGGTATGGCTAGGCCTTGTTAGGACTGGCTTACTTTATGCTGCGTTTCCATTACAGTTTAGTAGCTGGGGCAGTAACTATAGTAACGCAGTGTAGGCGGAGCCATGACGTAATCTTCAATGAGAACCACAGAAAACCAACATCAGCCGTTAGCTGTTAGCACTCAGAGCTCACAGCTCCTCATATCTGTTCAGAAACTAGACAAAAGTTAAACAAGTACAAACCACAGACTGCCTGTGTCATGGCGAATACAGTCGCTGCTTTATTTATGTCTGTAGGCCGTTGTTGTGAGTGTGGACGGTCGGAGCATATACAACGTTAGCTTAGCCAATCTCCATTTAGAAAACACGCATTTTAAAGGGTTTTTCGCCTGCTGTCTGTCTGCAGACTTATTAAAGCATTAATTCATGGTTTTTACTAACCGGTATCAGTATGTTGTTACTTCGGCATCATTTTGAAACGTGTATTACAATTAAATCACGGTCAAATATGTTCATCTTGTTGTAGTTGTAGCCCCCTTGCCAGCGATTCTCGCTCTAGTTTAGCATACTCAGCCCGACTCAGCCTGGTTGTTGGCCCCGAAAGAACCTCGATTTTATGGGGCCAGAAAAACGGTGAAATAGTACCCGCTAGCCGGAACTACGCCAAGTGGAAACCAAAAACGGGCCGGGCACGGCACGCTTACAGCGAGCTCCGCACTGTAGTGGAAATGCGCCATTACATGCAACCAAGTGTAAGGCGCGCCTCCCCTGGGAGGCGCCAGAGAGCTTCAGGGGAGGCGCAGCGTGAGAACAGAATAACGAGAAACAGTGGCAACATGGATCGATTTTTTGTGAAGTTACCTAAAGTGAAAGAGGAGACAGCGTCTGGCAGAAAACGTCAGCTTTATTTTTGAAATAAAAGTTGTGGCTCATCGGACATTTATGAGAGAAAATCCCTAATGTCCGAGTGCAAGTGAATGCAGCACAAGACAAGAGCCTTGTAACCCCTCCCTGGCGCGAGCGAGGAAATGTGATTGGCGGCGATTTCATTTGAACAGGACGGCGCATTCGGACCCCAAGTAGACGGAAGGAATGATATATTTGCGGTCTACAATGACAGAGAAGAGCCTGTCAAGTTTGGCTGTACTCAGCATTGAATCAAAACGCACCATAGCTTTAGATCTTAATAAGTTTGTGAGGCGTTTTGCTGAACAAGATGGTAATCGCCGCATTCAACTGTTATAGGCATGCTAACTTGATGCTCTGCTCACGGATGACTCGATGAGCATAACAAACTGTTAAGATGATGACCTTACGTGTGTAAATATATTTTCTTCTTTGTGGGGGTCTACCCCCAAAAAACAGTTTCAAGTCCTGAGAAAGTCAAATAAGACGGTGTGTAAAACTTCACTGCCCAGCCAAAAAAAAGTAACTTTGATTTAACTAGGCCAGTAGGTAAGGACTTTCCACTGGATAATAATACCCCTGCATTATAGCAACAACAACAATAATAATAGCAATAATAATTGGGAGGGGGGGCGCGGCTGTTCTTGTGTTCTCTGAGGGGAGGCTCACCTTCCCACACTTTGAAATCCCCTGCACTACAGGAAATGGAAAACCCCAAAAAGCAAATAGGGCATCTTTAAATGCATTATCAGCTTGTAATATAAGATAACAGCACCACGTAATTTATTCTATATAACACTGACATACTTTTATAACTGCACAAAACAGTAGTAAAATGTTTGCCTCGTCGTTAAAATTGCAGGTAACCAACCATGATTTCAATTGTTTGTATGTACACTTAATTAATGGGGTGATCGAAATGAACTATGTTTGCAAAGTTTCAAGATTTACCAGAAACTTTCCAAATAAAGTGTGTCCTGTTTCTCGGCAAAAATGCCTGTTTTATGATAATATAAACCAACTGTCACAACAATAATTTAGTTACTATGAACAGTTTTTCAGTTGTTTAGATTTACTATTAAGCTTTCAGGAACATTGGTCCAAACCAGATCTATATTCTGCCCAGAATTAAGCAAGCAGACAGAACAGGTCATACACAATATGGACAAATAACAGCAAACTGCTTTTCAGATAAACAGAGACCCCAAACTGAAAAATAATTAAAACAAAAGCAACATATTTTTGACATGACAAAAGTGTGGATTTGCTTTATTTGACAATTAAAATCCTGGTCCACTTTAATTCCAGTTTAGAGAATCTGGTGAAAAGGTGTGTGTGTGTGTGTGTGTGTGTGTGTGTGTGTGTGTGTGTGTGTGTGTGTGTGTGTGTGTGTGTGTGTGTGTGTGTGTGTGTGTGTGTGTGTGTGTGTGTGTGTGTGTGTGTGTGTGTGTGTGTGTGTGTGTGTGTGTGTGTGTGTGTGTGTGTGTGTACTGGGCTCAGGTTCTGGTCATTGTGCACTGGTTTGATGCTGCTGCCTGTTTTCAGCAGCTTTACTCCAAATGCTGCAGTCAATAGTGAAAGCCAGACTGAGGATTTGCTGGAGCTAATCTCTGCTTTTTAAAACAATTCCAGACCACATGATTACATCCTCTGCAGCTGGCATTGAAACTAAATGTCAGGTGGGAAATCATTTGCAGGGAGATTCAGTATATCATGTTCCGTGAAACTGAGATAAATGTGTGTTCAGTCCCAGAGCAGCTAAAGGTATTTTTTTAGAGGACCTAACATTTATAGTGTTGCTGTAGAGCTTGCAGGAAAAACAAGACCTACAGAAAGCCGCAGAAATAAATCCGCCCCCCACCTTAAACCTATCCTCCATTGGGCCAGTGATCTGTGTTGTGGCGCAGCTACACCTTCCTGGGGTCCAGTTAATGACTGCAAACTCAATGTGTGAAAACAGAACTGCTAAAGAAAAAAAAGGCTAAACAACATATTTCTCAGCAGTACGTTTGAGATCATCTGAAAAGTCTTCGTTGTTTTTAATGCCTTCTATGACAAATGTCCAGCAAATGTTGTTGTTTCCGCTTGTTTAAAACATTATATTACATCTGATGTAATGCATAAAACAGACTATTCTCTGGCAGTGTTAGTGTACCTCTTGTACAGCTCCATAGAAAAGATGGAACTAAGGACAGTATAGCCTTTGCATCTCTATTAGCACGTAGAAGAATACTCCTACAGTAGAATGGAAATCCTCAATAGCACCTAAAGCATCTCTATGGTCATCATCTCTATGATCTAATGTTATACCTGAACTTGGAGAAGATTAAATATAACCTGAGGGCAGTGGTGGCCGGCCCATAGGGGCGCTAGGGGCACCGCCCCCCTCTTCCCACATGAAAAATAAAAAAATGTATATTTAAAAAATATATGTTTTATTTTTATTTTTAATAAACAAGGTAAATATTATATAATTGGTATCAGTAAAATGTATAATCTACAATAAAATCTCGTTTAAAATTGTGTTACGATGTCTAAAGTTACTGATAAGTCACATGTTAGACCCTCCAGAAAAACGCGGGCAAAAATCCTTAATTATGTGATTTTATGCGGTGGAATTGCGGGAGGTTGCGAAATATGCGGAAAGTTAAGAAATATGCTAAAAAAAAAGTTAAACAAGTACAAACCAGAGACTGTCATGGCGAATAGAGTCACTGCTTTATTTATGTCTGTAGGCCGTTGTTGTGAGTGTGGCCGGTCGGAGCCCCGTTTAATCGTCCTCAAGCGGCCAGGCCAATTTTTGGTGGCCTTTCCATATAGCGTAGCACCGGCTAGCGGGTACTTTTTCCGGCCCCATAAAATCGTGGTTCTATCAGGCCAGGCCAGGGCTGAACTAGTGACGTCAACACTCTCGACTGCTGATTGGTCAGAGAGAATCGTCACAAGATCGCGCGCGAGATCATCCCTAGCGTCGCATATCTAGAAGCAAGCTTGCAGCATTTTTATACACAGCATTTTGTAAACGGATGAGCTACAAAAATGGCAACGTCAAAGAAAAGCACACCGTGGTCGACCGAGGAGGTGACGACGTTCCTACATCTCATTGGGGATGATAAAATCCAGCGGGAGCTCGACGGAACAACAAAGCCGATCGCCCCGCCTACACTGCGTTGCTACCCCAGGTCCTAAACTGTAATGGAAATGCGCCACGGCCTCGGACGGCCAGCGAGGCAGCCCGAGGCCTGAGCGAGGACGCTTAGGGACGCTTAAACGGGGCTACCCCGCTGCAGTGGAAATGTGCCATTAGAGTGTGTGAATGCTAATACTTAGCTCATTTTTGAAATACATTTTATCTATCAAGCTTTACAAGTGCTCAAATATGCTTTAGAAAGATGGAGACAAATAAAGGTCCAAATAAAATCGTGTGTGTGCGTGTGCGTGCGTGTGCGTGTGTGTGTGTGTGTGTGTGTGTGTGTGTGTGTGTGTGCTTTAGGCTCTAAGCCAGGATAGCCTTGGCAGAGTAAAGATGCTAACAGAGACAGACAGGCTGCCATCTCCCTCAGCTGCTTGGCTATACCACACAAAAACACACACTCAAAAACAGACACACACACTAGTTATAGATTGACTCTCATGTGACACACAGAAATACAGCGAATTACAGACGATCACATCAGTCCTCGCTCTCACACAGCGCAGAGTGCTCACATCAGCAAGAAGAAAACGTCCATTGACAGAGAAAGAGGAAAAATCATTGCTGACTCTTTGAAACCAAGTTAATTGTTTTCAGAAGAGGGTGAGAGGTCATGTGCCTAGCTGTAAAATACAACGTCAAGGAGAACAGAGTAAGGGCGAAAGGGAGGGGGAATTCAAAACAGTGTATATAATATCCTGTGATGTAACAATGATCTCACTCTACTGCGGTCCAAACCTCTCCTCCCTACACCATGTGTTCAGATTTAGCTCTACAGGTCACCCTTGAAAAAGAGATCTTTTGATCTCAAGGGGCTTTCACCTGGTTAAATAAAGGCTAACAAGATTTGATCCAAAGTGACATTTGAATCTGTTTTTCTTTTTTATTGTACTTGTACACAATTTAACTCACATTTACTCTTATTGTAGTGTCTGTAATGTGAGCCTAACACTTTTAACTGTTACTAGAGACCGTTTTGCAATTGATTCACACCAGCTACTATGCCAAATCTGGTGTGAAGCAGCGGGGAAATCACCATTTCCCCACTTCCTACTTCTCTACTTTCAGCGCCCTTTCTTGGACCACAGCCATCTTTAAACTAAGCAGTTATTTTGATCTCAAAACAGAGATCAGACCTGTGCATTATTGTGACGTCCAATGGGGCCACAGGCAGCAGTAGGGAGGCAATGCCTAGTTTCAGTAGTTTTTCCTTAGTGAGGTAGCGTGAGTATAATATGTGCAGGATGTTTCAATAATCCTTTTCAGGGTTATTGAAACATCTTGCACATATTATACTCACGCTACCTCATTGGATTTAAACTTAAAAAACTGCACACAACTTTGCACACTTTTGAATTTTATATAGTATGTCTTTATTTTATTCAATTCTTGTTGTAGGTATTAAAGGAGTATTCTTATATATTCAGTGTTTTTTGTATAGTCTTTAGATGCTCTATTGATAAATATATTTTCTCCTGTTGATATGTATATATTTAATGTTTATGTTCATCTTTTTTTATCTTATTTGTATTTTATTATATGTGTAACTCATGTGTAAAACTTTCCCAATTGGAGATACATATCTCATACAGTATATCTAATCTCATGCCCATACAGTGTATTCGCCCCAGATCTACTGCTTTGCATTCCTATTTGTTTACGCAATTAGAAAAAGGCCATGAGAGTTTAAAACTGAGTGTGTTGATGTTGTATGCACACATTGGCTTTAGAGGCATGAAGAGATTGTGCATGCATGTGTATAAGCAAGGGGGAAAGAGACAAAGTCATTGGTTGAAAAACTGGAGACGAATCTACTGTGTGTATTTCTGTGTGTTGTGTGTCTGTGAGAGATTGTGTTTGTGAATGGATCTGAATTATGTGTTTATCTGGATGTGTGAACGCAAAGCACCTTGAAAACAGTTAGAGAGTGTTATATCTATGTGTGTATGTCTGAGGAAGTGTACATTGGAAATCAATCAAATAGTCTCGTGAGCGTATTGATGATGAAGATAAACGAGAGGATATTGAGTCAGCGAAATGACGGCTCATTTTGTCTGCAAACCGTCCTCTTCTATTGTCTTTCCTTCGACTATCTTTTCTGTCAATGTGTCCTTTCCTCCCGGAGTTGTTCACAATAATAGCCCGATGACTATTGATGCGGAGCAGACCTGTGGCAAGATTACTGTTATTAAAAGAGAATTACAAGCTGAGCGGTATTTGCTCTGCTTCAAGGACGTGTGCACAAGCACTCGAACATTTAAATGAGTCAAGTCGCAAGCACACGTTCAGGGAAACAGCTTAAAGTCAGCAGGTGTGTGTCACTGCTTCTTCATATTCTGAGCAGCAGTTTCTGAATCAGTAAGCTGTTTGTCGTATTTGCAAAGCAACTTTTGATTTGTAACTTGAGTAAAGGTATTATTCACCATGGCCAATTGGTTTAGATAAACAGCAGAGGAACCAAGTACTTAGAATGAGATCCACAATGGCAAAATGGGGAAAATGAAAATAAAAACTTCCAAAAATGTTGGATAAAAAGTATCACAGTTTATTCCTTGTCAATTTACTCTGTGTTTGTGTCTTGGAATGATGAAACTTTGTTTAGTTTATTTCAATGCAGAGGAAAAGTCTCTCGACAGAAGTCTGACTTTTCTGTCTGAAAACAAACAGGTCACACACATACTCAGGTCATTGCTGTTGGCTCTGCAAGCAAAAGCAAAGGGTAAACAGGAAGGACCAGATGGGCCACCAACATGTAGAGACAGAGGAGTGTACGGAGGGAGATGATTCATGTACATGGTTTGTCGTTTTTTGTAAAAACATTTATCTGATGTTTATTAATGAATTTAATTGTATACTTCCCTTTGCTCTAATTCTGCCGTAAAGACGCCTTTTATTAGTATCAGCTATGATTGTTGCAAAAATAAATGACCTGGAGGAATCATTTTAAGTGAGATGCTCAGGCCAATTAAGTATTATATCTGATATTAATTAGCATTTAATAATAATAATAATTCAATAATATTTGTTTTATTACTACTTAAAGTAGCACATTATAAGCACTTGCTACTATGACTGCTTAGTATAAATAGCTCTGGGTAGATCTGGGTAGGTATAAGTATACATGGATAGTGTATTAATTTTATGATGTACAATAATTTGGGAAACTCTTGGGAAAGTATTTTCTTAATAACATTTTTTTTTCAAGGTATTTTCACTTGTGATACAGTCAAATTGTGTGTGAGCATCTGCAGAGACCCTGCCATCTACCTGTATTATATATTTAATTTTAATTTGTGCTGCTCTGCCTTCAGCGGTCACTCTACAGATGTAGCACGCTAGAATGCACTCCACCCAGCAGATTCCAACCAGAAACCCAGCGGATCCCAGTGGCTGGGAGATTAAAGCCCTCCCACTATTTCCCAAGAGGGCGTTGCCAGATTTCCCCATTTGTTCAATTTCAGGATTTAACCATGAGATGGCGCTTCATTCACAAATACACAACTGGGTGAACTTTGGTCTTCAGTTTGTTTCCTGGACTTTCAGTACTTCAGTAATGTTTGCAGCTCTGCAGTTGTGTTTGCTGAATAGCATTTAATCACTTATTTGTTATGGTTTTCACAGGCTATTATAACGAAAAAACATCAATATTTGAGATCAAATAAAGTATATCTAATCTTATTATCTTAATTGTAATTCAATAATATACAGTCTTTATATATTAAATAATCATAATAATAATGTAAATGTTTACAATTCTTTATTTTGTATGCTCATACTTTTACCTTTACAATAGTTTGCATTACTATGCAGTATAATTTGTGTAATAATGTTGTGGTGTTTTTACACAGTACAGTAGATTGAAGTAAATTAACTTATACACTATCATGTATTATATTGTGTTGTATTATTAAGTAATAGCATACATTAACCCCATTATAGCAGATGCCACATTGAATGGATGAATACATTTATGCATCAATAATTACAACGGAGTATTTCTAAATACAAGTTGTAAAAATACTTATATGTATTTAATACTAATAACATAATGATTCATTTTACTTTCAGATGATAATACTTTTCACTTGGGCAATTGACCATTTTGAATGCAGGACATTTACTTATAATACGTATTTTTACCTAGGTAAATAATCTCAATACTTCTTCCACCTCTGAGTTTGGGCCCTGTCACTGTTTAAAACTTTAATTAAATGGTTGATATTTCCAGAGACCCTTTCAGACCACTGCTGGAGAACAGAGAGGGGGGGTGGGAGAGTTTTGTCACATTCCGATGGCCCATTACTAGATTTGAAACAAATACCTCATTCACACCAACGCAACTCCGGTTCAAGCTCCATGCTAGAACTTTTCAGGTTCAGAACCGGTTCTTCGGTTTAGCTCTGGCTCTTTTCACACCGCCCAGAGTCCGACTGGTGCTGCGTCATTGCGTCATCGTTTGCATCATGACGTAACCTTTTGCGTGCCTGCTTCATAAAGCCAAACCGCGCGGAAACCCCTCACAGCTCATACCAACAACAACAATGGCCGATTGTTTTGAAGCGCTACTCGTTTTGGTTTTGCTCTGTCGACACGAAATGGAAGAAATGGGACGACTTTACTACCAACTTTACAGTCGTTACATGCTACATTCAAAACTGCTTTACAATCGTAATCATCAACTTCAACGACGATTCCCCCTGCCCCTGCCCCCGCCTCGACGTAAGTGTGACGTATGTGGTGCTTTTGCTCTAGCCAGACAATTTTTTGGTGCTTGAAACTAACCGGATTCCGGAGCTAAGAGGCTGCTCCGCTGCAGTGTGAACAGGAAAACCCGTGCTTTTCAAGCTCCAGCTCCGAACCGGCCCTGAAACACCGTTGGTGTGAATGAGGTAAAAGAGAGTCACAGCCCTGCGTTGATCACCTTAAGGGAGCTGTCGGGGGGTGGGTGATTGGTGAAGGGTACATGGTCAATGTTTATTTAAAAATGTTTGCAGTTGCGAAAGCTCTAGCCAATCGGACAAAAAAAAGGATCAGTCTGCGTGTCGAGGAGGAACTAGAGGAACCCCTCTGCCTTTACAGCCATGGTCCGGTCCGCTTAGCTCTCTGCGGCAGAGAGGAAGACACTGCTCTAAACATAGTCAAAAATCGTACATCCAAAACGGAATAAATATAATTAATTATTATTAATATGTTAAGTCTTGTTCATTGTTTTTCACTCCTGTCAGACTGAGAGGATCGTATAACCTCAGCTCAGTGAGGTAAGGACTCTCTCAGATAGTTAACTTTAGTGTAGGTTATCTCAGTGGGTCTCAAACGGTTTGGTCACCATTTATGTAAACAAGTATTTGCGAGGAATAGGCCACCTTTATATGATCATTATAGTTATTAAAGAATAAGAGAATAAATGAAAAACGGGTACGAAATACTATAGGACAGTAACACAAGAATACAGTTTAAAACGGGAGTGATTAGTAAAATATCCATAAAGAAAAAGTACATCTGTTTACAGTTCTGTTTCATATGGATGTTGAGAGATGTATCCATAGATCTCTTAATGTTGCTCTCAAAGTGCACCAGATTGATGCATTTAACTTCAATATTTAAAAATAAATCTTCCCAGGGGAGCATTCCCCCAGACCCCCCTAGAGGAGGTTAGGTCCAACCCCCACCTAAAACATGTTTAGATGGATAGGATACTAAATACATTTGCACACTTTTTATATGGTGGCCTATGTCCATATGTTTCTGTTTTGGTGGTCGTGCCACAACCGTGCATGTATGCACAAGTCATAGGTGCGCTAGAAAATAGCACTACACCCTGCAATGTGTGTGAAAGACAATACACTTTACAGCATGTTTTTTTAAATTGAAGTTGCGTTGGTGTTTGTGTGTTGGTTGTTGACGGCACTGTGTGCCCCCCCTTGGTAAATGATTGCCCCCACATTCGATTTGTTCTAGATCCAACCCTGGTTTCATCCCTCCGATTATTCTATGATGCTGCTCTCATGACGTTCAAAAAGTTGAAAGTGAAAGGCAGGACACATCTAGCACTCAACGGCCGCCATCAAAGAAAGTTACTGCTTCTATCGTGGTTATTCCCTCAATACAGAACTATACAAATATAATACATTTTTTCTATATACTATACAGTATGTACCACTATACTAGTGTCGTAAAAAAATCCCTCTTTAATTGTTTCGAGCAGTTCGTAATGATTAACTACCCTGAACGATAAAGTTGCTAGCTAGATAGCTCGCTAGCTATAAGTGGCAATCACCAATTCATGAGAGAGCACAGCAGTAGTGTGTGATTTAAGATAACCTCACCTCGTCAAAATGCAGCCACTGTGCACGTGTTCACAGTGCAGTACTAAGGAGAGTATCAGAATTGAGACACATTATCTAGCAAGACTGAAGATAGCTAAACTCTCTTGCTATAGTTGTTGAGCGGAGAGGAGGGTCTGAATATGAGTGTTGTTTTGACAAACCACATCGAACTAATCCTACTCATTGTGCGTTTAGCTGTGAGCATGAATGCTAATACACTCATACTTAATATTCATATTTACCAATACTTCACTCATACATTTAACATTACTTGAGTTGATTAACATCCGCCTCCTACATTGTAATTTGTAAACGTCACTTGTTCCCTCTAGAACGAAAACAATAATTTGTTTGGTTTGTCCAATAAATCAGGCTGACGGATTAATCAGATATAATTAAAACACTTGAATTAATCAGCGATCAGTAGGAGTGATGTATATGAATATCTGATTAGTTTTAACTGCAGAAGAAACTTTGAACATGTGAAGTTAGATGACACTCACTTTATTTCTATAACATATTCGTTACTCCAAAGATTGCTGACATTTTAGGAATACACTTCATACTGAGTAGTTTACAGCTGAATTATAACCTTTTCTACACCCATAATATTACAAGTAAACCTTAATTATGAGCTCCTATTGTTCTTAAATAAATAAAAAAACTGTACAACTTTAATATTATGCAAAGCCCTTTTTTCTGTTTGACAATATTCCAACACGCTTTGAACTTTAACCTGTACAAGTGCACATTTCCGCTGCACTGAGCTCTCGTTGCTATTTAAATGCTAATCAATTCATTACCGGGAACATCATTATGCTCTCACTGCAGTTCACTATAAATCATGTCAATCCAAGCAAACATCCCTGATAGGGAGGGAGAGAGAGAAGAGTAACATTAGTGTTTAAATGAGGTCTGATTGAATCCTCATTCTCAATTTCATAATGAAAGTTTTCCCTCTCTCCCCCCCTCCCTCCCTGCTCTTCCACTCTATCACACACTACTCGGTCTGTGTGTGTGTGTCTGAGTCAATCACTGAATGTAATGAGGAAGTGGTGAGAGGTGCACACACACATTCCAAAACACACACACACTTGCACAAAGTCTCAGAGGTGTACTCGCACATTGCTGATAACCAGTCACACACACACACACACACACACACACACACACACACACACACACACACACACACACACACACACACACAGAAGTCTGGGAGAAATTAGCACTCTGCTAATTCATTTCCATTGTTTAAATGCATGGTAATTCTTTGGGATATGGGAGGAGGTGAAGGATAGGGGGGGGGGGTAGTGTGTAGAGGGTTGAAACTTCAAAACCAACTGCAGTAATGTAGGAACAAATCGTGCATTCCAGCTCTGGCTTAATTATTATGCTAATCGAGCCACCCTGCGGGGCTCAGAGAAGTGATGTAACGCAGAGAAATAAATATATAAATGCACTATTTTCACACTGTTTCAGTCAACTTTGTTTTTATTCGCAGTTTATTGGATTAATGTTTTCTTTTTTTTCTTCTAATTCAGACAGGAGGGAGTCGAGGCAGGAAGAAAGAACGTTTAAATTGGGCTGCGAGGTGGGATTTGTACTCGTTACTAAAGAGGAGGGAATTTCTTGTTTTGTTTTGTGTGAAACTGTGTTTAACTAATCACTTTAATTGTCAATGTTTTTTTTGTATCTACAGTATAACACTGGCTGTAGTCATCCCCCTCTATCAGTAAAGTCTGTATCTAATTTAAAAGTCAACCTGTGTGTTTCTGTATTGCAGAAACTCAATTTGTTCAGGCCCTATTATGCTTTTTGGGGTTTTCTATTTCCTGTAGTGCGTTATATGATTTGTGTGCATGTAAATGGTCTACACAGGCTCAAATCCTTGTGTTCCCTCCACAGCTTTTTGAACAATAAAGCAAGGAGACCTGTCACAGTAGAGGCACAACATACAAATATGAACCTTAATATGAGCACAATAGGGCCCCATTAATCACAAAATAACATAAACAAACCATCATTTCCAGTTTGTGCCAAACAAGCAAATGACCAGACTCTTTGTAATTATTGCACTCATAGAAGCAGCTTTTCCTAATTCCTAATTCCTGACATCCCCGCTTATTTTGTGTGCATCATGCCCATATAATATAACTGTTGAAAGTTACTTCAGCCGTTCCAGGGTCCCTACTTTAAAATAGTAACAATTGATTTCTCCTACAGTGTGTCTCCTCTGTCTATTCCTTCGCTGGAGTTCTTGAGTACCATAAGATTTCAAAGCAAAGACATGTACTGCACAAGCTTAAATGTAAGCTGTGTATGAAGCCGTATTTTAGAAACCATTAGCAGTGCTTTTCTATCTAAGTGAGACATAATGTTAACTAATGGATTGAGATAGGAGAAGCAGATAAGGTGGCCAAAGAGGCTTGAGAACCATCCGTAGACATGTTGACATTGTTTCTCTGCATAAGTGTCGCAATTGGAATATGTTGTAACCAAGGTGAATTAGTTTACACAGCTGTTAATAACATACCAACTGCATTCTAAAAACACATGGGAAAGTTACACCAAATGTATTCGCCAGTTCACCAACGTGGTACTAACCCTACACCCAGTCTCTCATAATAGAGAGTGTATCTTCCCCATTTTTACTTTTTTTGTATTTAACCTTGCCTGAAGTCCATTCCAGCCAACAGCCCTACACCCTCCGCCTGCCCTGCTCCACAACAACCCCGGATCAACTCTCACTGAACTCTCTTCTCAAATAAAGCTGCTTGGGAACTTCTTAAAACCTCTATTCAAGCTTTGCACTTTCACAGCACACAAAAGGTAACTAAGCCTTCCTAAAGTTGGTCAAATGGGGACATTCAGAACATACAAAAAAGAAATACAAGCAAAGGTTGGAAATGTGAAACCCAATTTTGATAAATTGCCCAAATGGACAATGTGACACTACTCCAGTATGCATTCCACAGCGAATGGGCAGATATGCACAGGTGTTGAAGTGGGCTCAGCTCCAAATGATCTGCATCACATTCCTGCTTCTGTCTATGGGTGGACAGATTTCTCAAGGTGTCTTTAGAAGGAAAATCATTTTGTTTAATCAAGTTGGTAGAAGTATTTGACTAGGTTCATTATAGGGCTTTGCTTCGGATCCTGATCACCGTGTCAGTGTTCTCTTTTCATTAATGACCGCCTCGCTGCAAATTACCATGTTTGTTACAAGACTACATAAACGAACCACTTGACGCACAATATTATTAACAAGTTATTGAATTGATTTCAAAATGATTATATTGCTTCCCCTAAGAAAATATTCCTTCCACTGTGAACAACGGCTAGAACTGTGGAAACAGCAACATAACTAAAAAGGAGGGCAGCACTGATGGAGGTCTTCTTTAATTGTCGAAGTCTGTTCTCACTTTCTGTTCCATTAACCAGTCTGTAAACACTGCAGAGCCCATACCGTGTTCCTGTGAGTGTTTACTTCCTGTCTGATTTATCTGACGTCCATTGCTCTTTTAACCTCTTTCCTTCTCTTGCTCTCTTTTTATTTTCTTTACTGGGCTCAGTTAAGCTATCATCAATCCAAAGTGTTGTGCTCTCCACAGATATGAAAAAGTGAATATACAAAAGGTACTCCTTTGTGGTTTTTGACGGGAAAAAACAAATGTTTGTTGTCCACAGCTGATGTTAAATTGACCGGACTTGTTTCTTCAGATTGATGTGACTGTACATAGTCTCTTGATCTTCCGTTAGTAAAAAATAGCAGACCTCTGGAATGTGCAAATTGACCAATCAGGATCGAGTATTCAAACAAGCTGTGTAATATATCGATATAATATTGATATAGTTATTGAGACTAGATATCGTCTTAGATTTTAGAGGTGTCGTTTCCTGTTGTACAGGCTGCATTACAGTGACATCATTTTCTAAATTTGTTTTTCGCAGATGTTCCTTTATGTTATGTGCTTTTACCCACTTAGCCATTACATCCACATAGCTTTGTTTTAAGATTATTCATCAAAAACCAAATTCGGTAAATACTTTGACAAATAATATATAGTCAACCCTTTGATATTGCAATATTGATATTGAGTTATTTGGTCAGAAATATTGTGATATTTGACTTTCTCCATATTGCACAGCCATAGTTCCTAATGTAATTAAATTGCATACTACAACAGCTTTTATGATCATCATCAGAAGGCCACATTTTGAATGTTTGAGAAAATAGAGCCCAATATTTATATTTCATTTTCTGTATTTCAGGACAATATATTTATTTGCTTCCGTAAAGGAAGACACATCGAAACGTTTGCCATTTGTTTGCTAATGTGGGTCATCTCTGTATGCATCCATCAAACTGACATCAGATATGGATCCCATTCAGAAATGTCAGTCCAAAAATTGGATCCAAGCAAAAGGTGAAATTGAGTGGAGCTCTGAGGCCCTCGGAGGCGTGGGGGCCAGCGGCTCTTTTGAATTCACACAAAGTAGAGTCGCATTTCATGGTCTGGCTGCGCACGAGCCTCTGCCAATCATCCTCCTGCGGAGCAGAGCGAGCGAGAGGTGCATCGCCTCTGAGCTTTATGCAAATTAAACGCCGTGCTTGTCAGCAATGCAGTAGCCAATGCCAATCAAACAGTGTGTGTGTGCCACCGTGTGTGTGAGGTTGTAGTGTTTATTTGACTTATTGTGCAAAGTAACACTTAGTATGCATATATGTTGTGTATCTGTGTGTGGTTATGAAGAAGATTGTGTGTGCATTATAAATGTGCTTTTTATTTGTTTCTACATTTATCATATTCTGAATGTAATGAGACCTTGTCCAGCATTCATAGGAGCCCAGAACGTGTGCATGCATTTGTTGAGCGATGCCAGTGTTTGAAGTGAAAACGTATATGCCAGTAATGCATATGTATGCTCAGGTGCACTTTTTGTTACGTGTGAAAGCTAAGTTAGCGAGCCTTTACAATAATACGCTCTGACAACGGCAGATGCAGCAAAGAGGAAACATCGATGCGTTTTGCTTTGGATGGCCCAGGGTGCTTTTACTACATCCACTGAGTTATTTTCATTGAAGAATATGGACATACTAGAGTCTATAAAACGCTTATTTTTAACAAGGTAAACAGACCTCAAGCTAAAATCCTTAACATGTAGTGTCCAGATTGTGCTGTTCTCGCAGTCCAACCCGTTGCCTGATTAAAACCCACCACTACAGGATCATTTCTTGTCCAAGATTCATGTTATTGTTTCCTTTTTATCTTCATTGTATATGTTTGCAGGTGTTGCAAGGCCAATGTAAAATGTAGGCCAATGAAAAGTTAATTGCAAGTTTTGTTTATTTGAATATAACAAGTCAAGAAAGGACATGTACCATTTTTTTTTAATCCTCAACTGAAAAGGACCTGCAAAAAAGAGCATTTCTTTATTGTTTCCATGCTTGTTTGAAAATGTGTACCATACTGCAGTGTTTTTCACCTTCTGCTCAGTCCATTTGGGCTCATGACATCACCAGTCTCACTTGGATCAAGACCAACACAATTAAACCCAGAGTTTGACAGGGCTGACAGAAAGCTCCGACTACATGATGCATTGTGCATATTTAGATTAAAGTACATTTGTAACAGTTCCAAGTCCCCTGGAAACAAAAGAACAGGACTGGGACGATCGGAAAATAACTACAACATCTACAACAGGAGTTGTTACATTTATACACTACAACATACTTTGAAAGAACTCTGCTCAGCAACAAATGTGCTGGAGCATGTGAACAGATGTTCCAGTCTAAATACAGAATAACAGAAGCTTGTCTTCCTTCACGTATTATTTGACAGCATTTCAAAAGAATCAGATTAGAGACTCACTAAAGGCATCACTTGTTAATTTCCAGATCAAGGTTCTGCAACAGGCTTCAAACACCCCTAAGAGAATGTGGTTACGATTAAGGATGCTCCGATCGCCAATGTTGGGGCCGATCGCCGGAATCAGTATCGGCCGATACCGATCGACTGGGCGGAGCCTATGGGGATCTTCCATTTAAAGTGATGTTTAAAACTCAGTTAATGGGGCTCATGCACTGGCGCTTCCACAACCAACAACCAACATCATTATTACATTCAAATGATGTACATTATTCAAGTTTACATTAACTTTGGATAATAACACGGGAGAAATGAGAGGAAGTGTCTCTCTCTCTCTCTCTCTCTCTTCTCTCTCTCTCTCTCTCTCTCTCTCTCTCTCTCTCTCTCTCTCTCTCTCTCTCTCTCTCTCTCTCTCTCTCTCTTCTCTTCTCTCTCTCTCTCTCATATATGCAGCTCAGTGATGAGTGACCCGACAGTGAAGAATAAATATATGTTTAGCTTGTTCCAGAGGTAGATAAAATAGCTAAGTGTGTTAGGTCTAACTCTTGTGTGTTGCTCCGCTCAGCGGTCCGGCGGGCGGAGCTGCAGGATGTCTGCTTCACACACGTTGCATACCGCTATTTTACTGTCTTTTTCGGACACCTTAAAATACTACCAGACCGATGAAGATTTTGGAGAGCTTGTTTTTCCGCGCACAGAAAAAAGTATCATGTATTTTACGTCATAATTTTACGCCATGCGATCGGCTCTCGCGATCTGCATTTTTAGAGAGCACCGATCGATCGGCAGAGAGTGAGTATCGGCTGATATCGATCGGCGGCCGATCGGGGCATCCCTAGTTACGATACAAGTGTGGAGTATGACCCCTTTAAAATAATAGCTGGTGAATGGTTATGTTCCCTATTATAAGACCAACATTATTAAAAAAACATTATGTTTAGAAGAGCAGATACAATGAAATTGAAGCAATACTGTGTGTCCTGCAAGACAAAATGTTCACCCCCAAAGCTAACAATGCTATATGCTAATGGTCCATTTCACAAAAATGGTGGAGCAGATGATTAAACATATGAGACAGAGGCACAGAAGGGACAATTCACACTGGGTAAGCTGGGTATATAAACTGTCGACTGAAAAGAAAGCTGCAACTTAATCCTGCAGATTAATCACTCATGATTAAGTGTGGTCATGCAACGCTGTCACTTTGAGTGGTGAAAAATGTTATTCCTAAATATAAGCTTTAAATAAATTACTGTCCAAATATCAAACATAATAATGAACATTAAATCCATGCAAAACTCTTGATTTGGATCTCTTTAAAGTGTGGCTACTGCTGAAGATGCTTAAAAAAGGTATTGATTGTTGAAAAACCTTCAAAATAAACTAGGTAAGAGTAGATCAGGCGTCACCACCCTTTTTGACACTGATCCCTGAAGGATATGGAGGGATACTTGTTTGATAACATCTTTCTGAAGTAGATATACGTTTGCAGTTTTACTTTAAGTAATGAATATTATGCATGTAATAGGCTATATATAAGAGCATTATTTTTACTTATTACTGTTTCCGCACGATCATTATTAATAATTGTTATATATTAGTATATACATTATTATTATTATACAAAGCTATGTCTATGGTCAACACACGGATCAGATGAGAGAGTATTTTCCAGCTGTAGTGACAGTTGAGCACAATATAAAACGCTGCTGCTATTGGGCACAAACCGATAAATATGAACAGCACGATTGAAAAAGGTGAGTGTTTGAGTGTTTGCCTCGGACAGACGTGTCCACTTTGTTCTGACGGCAGATATATGAAAAACTGTTTTGGGTAACATGGTAAAACAGTATTGCATCTGCATTATAAAACAACAAGGCCCAATCTTATTCCAAATACATGTACACACAGCGTGCACTACACAATGTTTACTTTTTAATTTGGTCCTTTTTCCATGATTTCATAATACTACACCATAATTATGTCATTCATTAATATGTAAATGATATGTCATGAAGTCAGTTTCAATTGAAATTCATCGTCCTCCGTTGTAGGATCATTCACCTTTGATGGAAAGAAGTTTGCCGTTACCACGGGTCGAGCGTCTCAACGTGTCATGTATTAGCTCAAGTGTGATCTCTGGACATGCTTTATTTGAAGCGGGCTTTAATAACAACATATGGGCTGCACGCTTGTGGTTAAAGTGCTGCTAAATTGCTCAGGCATGTGATTTGGAAGAGGGCGGCAATAAAAATATGCATTAGCGAGAATAGAATAGGCCCATCACTGGTTCTTAATTAGCTGTGTGAGACGGAGTGTGTATGTGTGAGTGTATGACAGTAGACAGTAAAAGGACAGAGCATGAAGGTTGCCTTTTTCCTGGCTATAATGTGAATGAGGGGTCATTTGTATTTGTATATAAGTCTTTCGCAGACTTTGGTTTCTATGGTGGCCGACAGGGGCAAACGCGCTACAAAGCCCAAAACAGTTCAATTTGGAGATACGCCCTGCAGTTAAAAAAACTATAAAAATATAAAAACACAAATGTGCCAAACACATGCCGATGAAGAAACATCTTCACCAACCTGACAATACATGCGCAGCATTTAAAAAAAACATTCATGATTCCTTTCGATATTATTGCAGATCTGCTGTAAGCTAGCTAGCTAACACAGGGTATGCAGGAATCCTGAAGTCAAATGTAATACCTTTCAAGACCTTTTTTAAGACCCTTTCCATACATTTTAAGACCTCATCGCAACTTCGAGTTCTAACCGGTTACATTGGCGACACACTTTACCTCACATTTACTATATTGATTGTAAGATAGCACAACTAAACAGAGTGCAGACAGACTACTGAAGCCTCCTCTCCTACATGAACTTCAACCTCTCTGTGAAGGTCAGGTTTAATGCAGTATGCTGCTTTGTTGCTTCTGTACTCTGTGCTCTTTCATTCCAGTCAAACTCCTCAGAAACCATTAGAAACCAGTATTTGACCAATAAACAAAACAATTGACAAAACTTTGAACTATGAAATATATGAAACTTTGGTGAGCTTCAGCGGGGTAATGCCATATAGGAGCTCCCTCACAAATACCCAGGGGTTCAATTGGGCTGTTTACAAAAAACGATATATATGTTAAGACTTTTCTCGTTCTTAATATAGACTATATTTAGGGTCGATATGTGTTGACCTTACTTTAAAATAGCAGATCTCTGTGACCGGTTATAGTTTGGCTTAGACCCCGGCCCCACGAGGACGCATACAGTAAAACGCATACGCAAACGCAAAAAAGTCTTCCGTTCACACGCATTCGATTCATTAACGTGTCCGTTCACACTAGACCGCTGGAAATGCTGGAAACGCTGTAGTACATATGCCAGGCCTGTAAGTGGCGCTGCTGCCGCAACAAAATACACCAAAAGCAGCGAAGAAGACCCCGGAGCATGGTTGTCATGGTTGCCCTTCTGTTTATTCTCCGCGGTGGACGGCGTGTTCTCCTGCTGTATATCTCTCAGGTAGTCCACCAGCAGAAACCACCCCCCCCCCCCCAGCATTTTATGGCACGCTATGCATGGGGCCACCTTGAGGCATACTTGTCAACCTTGAGACCTCAGAAATCAGGAGGATTTCAATACCACCGCGGGAGGGGGGGTGCTCGTGGATCGCCGGAGCTGTATTGGATTAACATTAACTACCATGCTTATTATAGTTGTAAGTGCACTGCCTTGCGGCCTGTAGCACCATCCTTGATGGAGCATATGTGTGGGCTGTACCTGTATTTTACAGGAAAGGAGTGAGCAGAGGGTCGAGTTGTCGATTCTTGTTCTGTGACTATCTTCCTCACCCTCTCAGACTTTCAGTTGCGAGCGCTACTAAAGAGACGCGTTACCATAGAAACCAAACAATGGTGAAGCTGTATTAAAGTCTGAGTGGAAACAGTCCTGAGTAAATCTGATTTTGTCAGAAATTGGGAGAAATGCGGGAGAAATATGACCCCGGGAGGAAACCGGGAGAGGGCAATGAAATCGGGAGTCTCCCGCGAAAATCGGGAGGGTTGGCAAGTAGGCCTATGCCTTGAGGGGGTTTCCCGACATGTTGTTTCAGTAAATTAAAGGGTGTTTCATGTTGTCGTTACCTTGGAAAATGCCGTTTAATACTTTTTAATACTTTTTAATAGCCTTAATTTTCGCTAAATTGATTTATCAACTTTTAATACTTTTTAAGACCCCGCGGACACCCTGTAACACAGCTAACCTAGTCATTTCAAATATGACAAAACACTTACAGTTATAAAACAGACTAACTCTGTAAGAGTGACAGTTGGCTAACTGTATATGCCCCAAAACTTCAACAAGCCCCTGGTCCCAGCTGTGTGCGTCACTTTTTAGTGTCCCCTTTTTGAGTTTCTCGCAGCGGTTTTTTATTTGCAGCTTTTTTATGCAGCATGTTCCTCCTAACGTTTGCAGCTGTGAGCCACAGTAGAGTAAGGCTAAATGACACAAATTCACAAAGATTCTGAATTAGCACCCATATTTGTACTAATTGCTGGGCATGTGTCGACAACCGTAGTTTCCTCTTGTTATAAACACAAACAGACAAATAGTACAGTGTGTATTCTGCTCACATTTTTGTAACCTCGCCTCTAACTTGTATGGTCACACAAACAAAAACAGTTGCATCATCTTGTGCCTTGTCTGGGAATAAAATATTTCTTTCATAGTTGAGATATCCAGCAGCTGAACAGTGCCACTCAGACTCTGACAAAACGATTTCTAACATCAAAGTAAAACTCTCAAAGGGTTCTTAATTAAGTTTCTCCTCATATTTTCTCCCCAATTCCCCCTTTGTATAAAATAAATATATCAAGGGACAATAGTGTGCTGATGCTTTGTTGTGTTTTCCTCACACCATCTGGTTTCACATTCAGAGCAGTGACACCTGGGAGCTGCTGGTCCTGCCGCAGCCTCCTCCTCTCAGACACCGATTGCTCCACTGGAGCATTCGGACTGCTACACTGAAGTCCTGCTGATGTGACTTTTAGTACTTCAAATGTTTTCTCAGGGGCAGCAGGACTGCAGAGCAGGTTGAAGCAGTTTTATATTCTAAGTTTAACTTGATTGAAGCCAGCGTACTCGCATTTTTTTATTCAAATTCTGGCCCTGTCTGATCACCTCACTTCCCCTCCCGTGTGATCCGGCCCCGCCCTGATCAGTTTCATGTGTATTTATGTAACCGGTGTCGACAAGCGGTGTCTGCATTGTGTTGATGATGGATGAGACCCGAGCCATAATACCGTCGAGACGACTGACAACAATACAACGAATCAGTAGTTATTAAATGAGTTATCCCTCACACTGACTCCTCTCACGTGGAACATTCACACAAAAGAGAAGAGGAAACGTGAGGGACACAATATGAAGGGGGTAAGTCCGCCCAAAAATAATCTCCCGAGTATAGTGAATACATTCTGGAGGTTCCGCCCACTGATTGGAAACCTAGTCAGGTATTGAACAATTAATAAATAAAGAACACAGAATTATTAAATACAAAACACAGAATTTGTGTGATTATACTAAAAATGATATACAAAGAAATATTTAACACGAAACATCACTGCATATTTACAACTCTTCCATTTAGTCTGTGCTGTCCCATTTGTCAGAGCCAGTTTGTTTTGTCTGTTTAACAGTTAGCGTCCCAGTATGTCCTAGTCTTTTATCTTAGAGTTTTGCTACATTGCGTTCTTTCAACAACTTAGTTAGTTGGGTGTTTGTGTTACTTTGTTCTATCTGTTTTAGAGTTGCTGGTGTCAAAGAAACTTTGAGATTAGTTGGTGTGAATAAGTTGGAAGAAATCACCTACATTTGAATTGTAATTGCTCAACTTGAATAATTGCTTGAATCTAATTAGTATATCTTAACTTTAATTTCACAAAAGAAAACGTTGGAATAGCATAATAATATATAATGTGAACCTAAATTAGTATTGCTTTGGACCTGGATTTCTATAACATTTAAATTGAAATGAATATTAAAGCATTAAATCAACTTGCTCTGAAACCGTTTTAAACCCTCCCTGAAAAAACCGAACTCTCTATATACTATCCCATTCAGTTTTCAAAATTCACAATTCATTTTTTTTTAAAAGCACTTGTTGCTGGGATTAGGGTTAGGTTCCTATGTTAGAATAACCTTTGTACACTTCTCATAGAAGCAACATTGGTCTTTAGACGTTGATGTCTCGTTGTTGGCCTTACAGTAATGAATTTTTAGCAATTATTTTGGTCCCTGCTTCCTCGAGAAGCTTGTTGCTTAAAGCATTGATATGTTGACAGTCATTTGCCAGCTTTGTCTAAATTAAAAGTTAATTTAAAGTATGTAAAACTCTTCTGTCTGCTTCTTTCCTCCTTCCTCCCCTCGTCACTCCATTTCTGTTGATCTTATCAACGTTTTGTATCTCTCCTCTCTCAGTTGTGTTTGTATCTCTCATGTGAGGCTCTGATGTCCTCCTGTTGATCCTCCTCTCCTTCTGCCGCTCTCCGTGTTCCCTTATCCAAGACATGCCCATTTATTCTTCAAGTACTTTTATCAAACAGGTTTGTCAGTAAGTGCTCTACGCAGATCAGGAAACAACAACTACAGATAAAACGACAACAAGATAAAAGCAAGAAAGTACAAGCACATCAGAAATAAAAAGATAGTGGAGGCTAGACCTTCCTCTGTGTGTGTGTGTGTGTGTGTGTGTGTGTGTGTGTGTGTGTGTGTGTGTGTGTGTGTGTGTGTGTGTGTGTCATATAGTGTTACATTGTCAAAATGTGTTAACATTTTTCTATACACTGTTAAACAGGGAGAGAAACGGAATATTCTCGGAAATGAAATAAGTGTCCATCTGAATGTCAAATAAAACATGAAAAGAATAAGGCATGTATATAAGGCAATAATACATGAAGATGCAACTTTGTTATTCCTATATTCTTATCACTATGGAGATGTTATTGTGGTTTATATGAAGGCATCTTCTCAGTGCCTTCACTCGCTGGATACCGTCTACCACGATTGATTACAAACCTCAAAACCTTGAAGCACCACTGCAACCTGGTCTTCCCTGACCCCGCGTAGACTGAAACACTGGCACATCCTTGTGTATATATGTATATATATGTATATATGTATATGTATATATATAAGGCTATTCTTGGTGCTCTTCCTCCTTATCTAAGGATCTACATAAACAGAAAATGCACAAGATCTTATCGGCTTCGCTCCGAAGACTCATTTCTTCTAACTGCACCAAAAGTCCGTAATGAACTGGGGAAGAGGGCGTTCAGCAGTGGCGTAGCCACCATAGGGCCAGGGTGGGCCCAGGCCCACCCAGTTTACTCATTGGCCCACCCTGAGAAAGCCTCTGTGTCATTTAAAAAAAAAAATTATAATAATTAAAAAATATATATATTATCATTATTAAAGGAGACATGTCATGCTTTTCCGGTTATTACCCGTCCTCTTGTGTGTTATGAAGGTTTTTATGCATGTAAACGGTGTGCAGAGTCAAAACCCTCAAAGTACACCCTGTAGCGAGTAAAACTCTAAAACAGAAAATACCTCCCCAAAACGCCTCGTTGGTGAAACGTCAATAGAGGCTTCTCAATACTCAAATTTCCCCTCCTCGACTGCTCGACTCCTCGGTCCTCCGGTAGTGACCCGGAAATGAATTTCAGCGCGCCATTTTGAAGGACGTCTCATTTCTCTAAATGCACACCGAGGACCGAGTATCGAGCGTCGAGGAGACTCTCTGGAGGAGCTATAACCGAGGATACACTGATGGTTCCTCCATGGCTCCTCCACGGATGCATTTCCGGGAACGGTGGATTATAAAAGAGGCGTGACACACCGCTGGATGCATGTTTGTATCCACATTTTAACTACACCCAATCCTGCTACAGCATGCTATGATGTTTAAAAGGGCAAACGTTTATTTATTTTTAAGAGTATTAAATCAACACGAACTTTGTTTAGCATTCAGCACTAGTATCATTTGATTTGGGCTATGTTGTTATCAGTGTTGTGCTAGTTACTGAAAACCAGTAACTAGTTACCATTACTAGTTACTTCATTTCAAAAGTAACTCAGTTACTTTACTAGTTACCTACATAAAAAAGTAATGCGTTACTGTGAAAAACGTTTTAGTTACTTAAAAGAATGGCTCCCATTAATGCCCTTATAGCCTTCATTTCAGTACTGTTATTGCATTGGAGAATAATACAATCTGTTGATCAACTTGACATGCATTATATGCAATCTGGATTGCATCGATATTAGCTGGCTTTCCATTTTTGTGTATTCTTTCTCCAGGTAGTATAAGGGTCAGAGTTTCCTCCTCTGTCCCTGTGAAAAGACAAAGTAAAAAGGTGTAGCTTAAAACTGTTGAAGATTTACCGACTCTGTAATGAACAATTGATTCTAGTGTATAACAACCAGTGTTGGGACGAACGCGCTACAAAGTAACGCGTTACTGTAACGTCGTTATTTTGTGCAGTAACTAGTACTCTAACGCATTACTTTTTTAATTCAGTAACTCAGTTACCGTTACTACATGGTGCGTTACTCCGTTAGTTTTTTTAATATAGTCAACAGCCAGGCGAACAGAGATGAGTACTGTACTTGAGTAAATGTACTTAGATACTTCCTGTGTCACATGCGGAGACGGGCTGTGGGCGTGTTTGTGTTGTTTACTAACAAGACTATCATGGCGGCGGCGGAGCTCAAGTCTAGTTTCTCCACCTGGAGATATTCTCACTATTTCACTTTTGTCGAGCACAAAGAAAAGAACGTTTTAGTTAAATGTAAGTTGTGTCTTGGCGGGTCAAAGATCCTATCTACTACCCAAACCAGTAATTCAAATCTCTTAAAACATCTGCAAAAACAACATGCTGGGACGAAGCTAGTAGCCTAGCTAAGACCACAGAGACTCAGCCGACGCCACTCCACCTCCACCTAAGCAACAGCGGCTGGATTTTAACCAAGGGACTGCTGGCCAGGGAAAAGTCGATAAAGCCATTGCACGGTATGTTGTAGAACACATGCAGGCTATTGCTACAGTGGAGTTACCCGCTTTCAGAGAGCTAGTTAGCATGATAGCATGTCCGGGCGGCACACGGCATATGGGACGGAACACTTTTTCCAACTACCTGGAGAAAGAATATACAAAAATGGAAAGCCAGCTAATATCGATGCAATCCAGATTGCATATAATGCATGTCAAGTTGATCAACAGATTGTATTATTCTCCAATGCAATAACAGTACTGAAATGAAGGCTATAAGGGCACTAATGGGAGCCCTCTTTTACAAGTAACAGAAACGTTACTGTTCACAGTAACGCATTACTTTTGGATGTAAGTAACTAGTAAAGTAACGGAGTTACTTTTGACATTAAGTAACTAGTAATGGTAACTAGTTACTGGTTTTCAGTAACTAGCACAACACTGTTCATGACACGGGTGTCGTGGACTGAGCCCGGAAATCCTACAAATGTTTGTAGGAATCTCCCCTTCCCATCGCATACAGCCTGCAGCTGTATGGATGGGAAGAGCTTCCTATTCACATAATCAATCCTGGCCAGTGGGTCCGGATGGGGTCCGGATGGGGTCCGGATGGGGTCCGGATGGGGTCCGGATGGGGTCCGGATGGGGTCCTGATGCGTATGTGGCACCCGTCTATTGCACCCACACAGGAACTGAATGCCGGGCTGTTGGCCAACTGCTGGAAGCCCTGCCCGACCTCCTCCAGCTCTGAACCAGCAGGCAGCTTGATGAGGGAATGCCGGAGAGCAGCGATGTCCTCCACTCCCTGGTGGACCAGTCTGTGGACCGTGGAGAGGGGTACCTGAAAGGCCCGGGACACCACACTGTATGAAAAACCGTGTGCCAGCCAGTACACGGTCGTCAAGACAGTCATGTGGTGTCCCCAGGCCTGTCTCCTCTCAGGCCCCAGACACTGCATCAAGGCCTCCAGGGAGTCTCGGCGGATCCTGAAGTCCTTCAGCAGGCACCCATCACCCTCGAAGTACAGTTTAAGCACTGGGACACTGCTGTTCAAACGTTTGTACTGAGAGTGTGGGTGCTGAACCTACAGGAAGAATAACATGTACAGAGGTCAATACCTTTATCCAGCAAACTAAACTCCTTTATCCCGCAATTTAAACTGCACATAAATATTCTGTCATAAGGAATAAAGCCATGGCTAAATCTGGCACATTTGATGGTCTCAAGTGCTCGTGTTAACTAATATGCATGGTCCCTTCTTGAATAAATACAACTACATCATCCAAAACACAACTGTCTCTTTGACAAACATGCTTTTTCTCTGACTCTCTGGCTTAGGCCTATATGTGTCATGATTGTCTTGCTACAAGTAGTTGGTCATTTTTGTATTCCAATTAAAAAAGCCAGCTATTTTTCAACCATTTCAAACATTTGTAAACAAACACTCATAAATACCTCAAGATGAAGCAGGATGGCATTGCGCATTCTCGCTTTCCAGCGCTGGGAACGGCGTCTTTCCTCACGGGATTTTGTTTTCTGCTCGTGCCACTGCCATAAGGCACACGTACACTATTGCGGTCTTCATTCTCAATATTGAGACTATAAATCAGAGGTGTGCCTGGACCTTATATAGGCTGTCAGGTCCCTCATGATTTGGTAATTGATTAGAAATTTGGTGCAGGTGTTTTGTCAAAGACGTGTGACTTGATGACTTATCATTAAGCCTAGTTTAAAAAGGTAAACATACTGTGTATAGTTTATCGACAGTCATTGGGTTTTTTAGGCGTTTGTGTGTGTGCATGTGTGAATATATCAAACGTATATAACACTTTATTGAGTATTTTCATACTAATATTTTAGTGCGCCACAATACAGAAGAGATGCAGGCCTGTGTTACATTATACATATTCATACATTCTTGACATACTATGCCTTGTTGCAAATTGAATTAAAAGTACATATGTGGGGGAACAATGTTCAGCTGATGTAACAGAGATTATAAAATACAGCGCTGTGACAAAACACTCGACAGCTGATGCAGCTGTTGCCACGTAATACCACGTAATAATGAACGGACGTCGCTTTAATATGACCGCTCAGAGGAGAGGAGTTCTCATTTCTTTAAACGTCTGCTGCTTCCTCCTCTCCTGCAAGAGCTGCAGCGAGCCGTTTAGTGGAGAAAGTGAATACTGCTGAATACACATACTTTACAGAGATGCTGTATGCGAAACCAATGTGAGTTTGGAAAATTGCACAGTATTTTTCTATTTTAGTATACCTCAACAATGGAATTATGATCAGTGGAAATGGCCATGACACCTCTCCTTTAAAAAAATGTATTCACCCATTGAGAATATCCAAGAATTCAAAGTGAAATTCAAGTGAACACATATCGAGTTTAATTAATGTTGTATGTGCTTTATCCTATGAACCGAACTCATTTACGGTAAAAACTGATTGTTGGTTCCGGCGCGCGCCATAATAACGTGAAAGAGGCAGAGAGCTGCCTGCAAAATAAATGATGGCTCAAAGTTCACTAATGAACTTTGTTTGTTTTTGTAAAGCCAGACTCCAAGAAGAGCCCCCACTGCCCTCATCTAGCAGCGATCTATATGATCATTTTCTGATAACGATGAAATAGCCCCGCCTCCCTCTCCCCACCTCTCCACGTCTCCAGCTGCTGGGCTAACAGAAGAAAATAAATGTTAACGGAAACTCTGACGCACGGTTCCCTCGTCCCTTGGAAGAGGCGGAGAGGTGGGTGTTTTTCATCTGCTGGTGGACAGTCCGGAGAGATATACACAGGGTTGGGTTGTAACGGAATACATGCAACGGCGTTACGTAATCAGAATACAAAAATCAAGTGTATTCAGCTGGCGTTACATTTGAAAAACGAGTAATCTGATTACAGTTACTTTCGTAAACCTGAAGTGAATACATTTTGGAATACTTATTGGAATTATTGGTGGAAACGTTTCCTCACAAAATGTAATATTCATTACCGGCAGAACTGTGTGCACACTGCACGGCGCTGCAGCATGTCTGTGAGCGAGAGGGAGATGCAGCGTGTCTGTGCGGCCCCGCCCCCGCACGCAGATGAGAGAGAGATCTCTTTTAAAATATATTGAAAGTTAGAAACGGAGATGGTTAGATAAAATGTGCAAGATAACATTTATGTAGCATTTCTTTATTGTCGAAATTATGACATTTATAACGGGATACAATCATAGTGAATGGCCTGCTGCTGCAGTTTTAAAAGTTATTACATCGTTTCAGATAATAAATAATATTGATAATTCATTCTATTTAGGGGCGCCTTTCAAAGCACCCAAGGACACCTTACAATTCATAACATATTCTAAGGAAAGGTTTTAAGACAGTACAAAGAATGCAGTCCGGGTGATGTTTTTTATGTGTGGTGCAGATGAGAGAGCTGTCCAGAATGACACCAAGATGTTGTGTTTGTGCTCTTGATAAGCCATTAAAACAGTCAAATACGTGTCTCCTGTTCACCAAAACATACCCATCTGTTATGGAAAAAGAAAGTATTCCAAAAGTAATCTGCCACTGGTACCAGCTGGGATTGTTGTTAGCTTCTGATGCACAGAAGAAAAATCTGGCCCACCCTATTTTTTACAGGCCCACCCTAAAGTAAATTTCTGCCTACGCTACTGGCGTTCAGTTACGCTGCTCCTGTGGTTTGGAACCAGCTTCAAATTGAGCTGAAACTCAGAGAGCTGGTTTCTTTAAACAGCCTCAAAGCGACTCTCAATGACCTTGAAGCCGCTGTGTCTGTAAATGCTTTGGCTGACTTGCTGTATGACTGTGTTGTGATTGTGTGTTTTAAAATTGTCTGTAATTTACCTATCTTGGGCCAGGACTCTCTTGAAAAAGAGATGTTTAATCTAAATGAGACCTATCCTGGTTAAATAAAGGTCAAATAAAATAAAAAGTAAATACATATATATTGTGGATTTTGCATGTCACAGAGCCTTTCCACTGTCTTCCTTCAATTTCTTAATTATACTGTCATACTTCAGTCACAGATGTACTTGAAGCTAAATGCTAACATTACCTTGTTATCATGAATACATTGTGCTGGTTATAATGGATGTCAGACAAAACATGTCGCTATTTGCATTTAAGCATATAATCCTGTTATCTGAAAACGCATCACATATTTTCATTGTCAATCCCCAGACAAAGTATTTCATTCTGACAAGGACATTAATAAGTCCGGGATTCATGATGTGAATTGAGACTTCACTATCTTTGCTCAAGGGCACCTTCCAGCAGTGTGTTTTACACCGACCCTCTGTCAGGATAGGGTCTGCTCTGAGAAATACACCCAGCTGTCCAATTACTGGAAACTTATTTATCCATCCGTCCTCACGACCTGCGTCACCTGTGTTCAATCTCCCTCTCTCCTTCCCTCTCTGAACCACATCCCCTTTCTTTCTATCTCCTTTCTGATCCTCAGTGCAATAGTGTGTGTGAAATATATTTCCTGTCACAGTACAGTGGTTACAGTGCGGTGGTTATCCTCCATCTCTCCTCTGCTCTCTGGGTGTCTCTCCTTCTTGTTCCTCTCTGTCACTGTGCTGTTTGTTAATGTCATCACAGATTAAAATATCCAGGCAGCGTTGAGTGTGTGGATCTGAATACATCCGTGTGTGTGTGTGTGACGCTATACTGTATGTGGGTTTTTCTGTGCTATGGATGTGTGTGTGTGTGTGTAAGTGTTTTTACTTTTTCATGCACCCTTGTGTGTTTGAATGTGTGTGCATCTACAGTATGTGCGTGTGTGCGTGTGTGTGTGTGTGTGTGTGTGTGTGTGTGTGTGTGTGTGTGTGTGTGTGTGTGTCCTCCCTGCAGCTGTGTACTCATGCATGACTGTCACTGGAATCTGCCTGCTGCTGCTGTCCACTGCTATTCAGGACAAACTCAAATAAACACACACACACACAAACATAAACAATCTTGCAAACATTTTTTTTATTTTCAAGCTATTTATTCCTACATTCTGATCATATGATTGATGCACTCTTCATTAAGAAGATAAATACATAGATTGTAATATGTTGTTATTTTTTGACAGGAGAATCCTCTGATCTGTCTGATACCAAAAATCAACCAACATGATCTAAGCTCTATGTTGTTGCCAAACCGTTACCAGAGAGGGTTGAAGATGGGACTGCAGTCAAAAGCTCATTCTATTTATTCAACCATCATCCTCAACTTTTCACTTTGAGTGCCGTAAAGTAGCTGCCATGGAGTAAAACAAGGTCATGTTCTTGGAACATTGTTTCTCTTGCACAGTAGGCTAAACACACTTTATACGAGGTTGAGTTTTGAAGGCTGGTTATGACATTTATTACAGTCAAATTGTAAAGAATTATTACGAAACTTTCTTTCCAAGCTAAATAATGTCTCCAATTTATTCTTTCGTTCTTAAACCTCTACTTAAAAAAATGCTAATTGTGGATATTGCATTGATTCCTTGTTTAAAACAAGAGAATACACTTTCTGAAAAACATAATACATACATTATTTTACATCATGCCTCGAGTAGTGCATGTGTGTAATGTGATGATTGACATTATTCACCTACGGATCTATGGGTTGGGGTATTGTTCCGCACGGACATTTTAGTTAACCGGACTTCCTGTTGATGTGAAATCCGAAAACATTTTTTAAAAATAAAATAATACTTTATTCCGAGTTTGCTTGCTTTTCTCTTTGGAGGTCATCACATAACGGCATTGTAATACACGGTTCGGCTGGATTAAATATTACATATATGCAGTAGTTCGCTATTTATAGATGAGAGTAACACCTACGTCACTTCGTGGCAAAAATTACGGCCCGCCCACTTTTGGGGGAAAACAACGCTGTCATTTGAATGGCGGTCAATAGAGTGGCGAAGTCACGCCCATCTACTTCCGCCCCATGGGACCTTATTTCTGAAAAATTATGTATTGAAGTCAATGGAGAGAGAAAACGTATCTTTCGACCCCGTTTGAATTGTGCCATGAATTACACATATGATGTTTGTCAATCTTAAAAAAATAATTTTCATGTCAAAAAAGTCACAGTTTGTCTTAAAACTGTTGAAATATAAGACTATGAAAAATATGCAACTAGAAAGACTACAAATCCTGTACATTAACGTTACACATTACACTCGTGTTACTCACCAAAACCTTGTAAAGCCGGTCCTGCATGCTGGCTCTCACGGAACCGACTAACTCCCCTTTTGTGTATGTACAGTTCTCAACATGGCCATACTTGTAGTGATTTTCACCTATTTTAATACTTTTCACTTAATTCTGAAAGAAAGAGGTGAAATGTGCTAACGTGACGGCCATCTTGGTGTTGGTGACGTATGCAAGACCAGAGTTGTAGTTCATTGAGCGCTTCACACAAAAAAATGTTTTACTTCACAGTTTTACGACATATATATTTTTCTTTACTTGCAAAATTATCTTTTAAATTGACAAACATCATGTGTAATTCGTTGCACAATTCAAACGGGATCAAAAGATAATCTTTCTCTCTCCATTGATAAAATAAGGTCCCATGGAGGTCCAACGGAAAGGGAGGGACTTCGCCACTCTATAATAATTCTGACGTTTTTGCCAATCCGATCAAAAAAGATTTAAACCGTGGATTTTTGGATCTTCAAAGAGCTCGATTACGATGGCCAGTCAGGCAAACAATTAAATTCGATCATTGGTAATCAACAATCGGTCTTGATATATGGTTAAATTAAAATCAGTAGGCGAGGCTGTAATTTCTCCAGCTGTTACTCTCATGAGCAAGGCGGAACCATAGACTGTATAAAGGACGGAACATAATAGTTTTATCATGCCAAAAAGCTGCTGTGTCGTTTATTGCACCTCAAACATTACAAATAATCACAAGTTCAGTGTTTCTGTACTTCCTCTAAGAAGAAAGGACAGTAAAAGAAGAGCTCTGTGGCTTCAGGTTCGATCACCATTCAAATGACAGCGTTGGTTTCCCCCAAAAGTGGGCGGGGCCGTAAAGTGACATAGATGTTACTCTCATCTGAAAATCGATAGCGTACTGCTATATTTAACCATATATCGAGCCCAATCGTCGATTTCTAATGGCTTAATGCAATTGTTTGCCTGTCTGGCCATTGGAATCGGGCTCTTTGAAGATCCAAAAATCTCAGGTTTTCTTAAATTTCTGATCGGATGGCAAAAACTTCAGAATGTGTATTTTAGGGTTATTTTTGCCCGGAAGTGACGCATTTGTTACTTTCATCTATTCAACC
Source organism: Gymnodraco acuticeps (assembly GCF_902827175.1). NCBI lineage: Eukaryota > Metazoa > Chordata > Actinopteri > Perciformes > Bathydraconidae > Gymnodraco > Gymnodraco acuticeps. Next base: position 1,352,888 of record NW_022991168.1, on the reverse strand, counting down.
AAAATTCAACGAGGTCCAGTTAGAGAAAATCTCCCCATGCAAAGGTCCGGAGCTTCAACATGTCTAACTTGCTTTATGAATTAGTGTGATATATATTGAAGTAGCTGTAGCTTTATCAACGTCTGCATGTAATCAACAACTGACTGCCAATCAAATAAAGAAAGTACAATTCAAAAACAACAATATGTATTGTCAATTAACATTGCACTATACAGATATACAGTAAATACTGTGGATATGTGTAATGTTCCTCTCGGGCTGCATTTAAAATTAGAGAAAATAAATAAAATAGCTTTTGAAAATATTTACATCTTAAAAGTGCTTAATTTTAGATAAATAAAATAAAGTGTAGCAGCAGCTTGAGTTTCTCTTTTTCTTTGTTAACCGTTTCACATCATGACTTAACATTTTCAGCCGATTATAGAACAATATCAGTCTTTACAACTCATAACAATTGAACACTTTTAAAGTTTCGCTTTCTTTCCCTCTTATATTGCAGTCCCTCACTCACTTTTTTTTAATTGAGTGCGAGAATTGAGCTCGTCCTGCCAGGAGTTTAAATCTGGGCTGAAATTGTGTCAGGGCCATTCTCATACACATGCAGGTGCTCATTGGTTAGCCTCGGTTAGCCTGCCCTGGAACGATATTTAGTTTTAATGTTGATCCTGGTCGACTGATCATATTGGGCTCTGAGACTGCTTATTTGTTGTGACCTCAGCTCTGACTTGAGAGGGAATGTTTGGTCAAACACTTTGTGTTTTGTCTCATAGTGGCGTTTTGGCACTTTTAATGAGCGCCACGGTCTCTGAACAAATGAGACACACTGGTTCTGTGCTCCCAGTGGGCCGGATGAACATGAATGAGTCCGTCCACTCTGTTCTCACTGTCCTCTTCTTGGAGAGCGCCATGTGTAATTATTTGTCTCTCCCTGTCTGCCGCTAACACGCCTGTTCACGCTCCTCTCCGCTTCTCTCCCTGTATCGCTAATTATTCTCTTCACTCACTTTCCTTTCCGCTTCTCTCTGCCGCGCTCTCGTCTCTTCTTCTGTGTTTCTCTCCCTGTATCGCTCACTCCTCTCTTTCGCCCCCTGTCGGCCGCGGTTAAAATAGAATCGCCCTGTCAACATTGAAATCCCCTAGTAATGTATTGATTATAGGTACGGGTCCGTATAGGTCGGCGTCCGGACCGCGGTCCACCTGTTGCCGACCCCTGTTCTAGACAAACAGGAACAACTGCCGCCGAAACTGAATATGTGACAACATCTTCAATTTCTCTTCACAATATAAGTCTCCTCGCAGTATCAATACTAATTCGGCTGACTTTTATATTTGATCCAATCGGTATATTGGTATATTTACACCATAACGGGGGACACCTGGTGGTTAAAGCACGTTATTGAAATGTATAATTTTATTATTAGATATTAATAGGAGACACAGACAGACAAACTAATAAGGCTTTATTTAAACATTAAAGAATACTTTAGTTTAAGGTCTTATTTTGAATAAGAAAAAAGCTTTGGGGGTATTGATTGATTGATACATTTATTTCGAACAAGTAAACTAAATAATTACAAAACAAAACAAATGTTGCAGTGCATAGTCATGTAAGAGAAATCAAAACAAAAAATGACATTTACAACAACAACAACAACAGTATTAGCAACATAAACAGTGCCACATCTAGTGTTCGAAAAGGAGTGAGAAGAAGTATAACTTATTTAATCTCACCCCCTTGTCCCTAAATGATTTATTTATAATCTATAATCTGCAATAATTATCATTTGTATGCATTATTATTGATATTATTAGTATTATTAATCTGCTTTACCTGTTGATTGACATATATACATATACACATATACATACACATACACAGATATACATATATGCACACCTACATACTCACACATATACACATACACAGTCAAACACCTTCCCCATCCCTGGACCTCGAGAAAATCATTTATCTGTATTTCCTCTTGAACTGGTTAATATCTGGACATCGCTTTAGCTCCACATTCACACTGTTCCATAGTCTCACTCCACAGGCTGAGATACAAAAAGTTATTCTGGTTGTACGGACCCTATGAATTTCGAATTGAAATTGTCTCCTTGAACTATATCCCCCCACTCGTTGAGTGAATAGTTTTTGGATGTTTCCTGGTAAAACGATATGATTAGCCTTAAACATGATTTGTGCCGTTTGGAATTCTACCAGGTCTGTGAATTTGAACAATTTTGACTGCAGGAATAATTTGTTAGTGTGATCAAGCTATTTGGCATTGTGAATGATTCATATGGCTTTTTTTTGTAGAATAGATACTGCATGTATAGAACTTTTGTAGTTATTGCCCCAGATTTCAGCACAGTAATTCAGATATGGTAAGACTACTAACAGTAGAGAATGCGAAGTGATTTCTGATCTAGAACTTGTTTTACTTTGTTTAGTATGGAAATGCTTCTTGACAGCTTTGATTGTACATGTTTTATGTGTAATTTCCAATTTATTGTGTCATCTATTATTACCCCAATACATTTTATTTCATGGACTCTTTCAATTTCAACCCCATCTATTTGTATTTGCATTTGTGTTTTTGTCCTATGTTTACCGAACAGCATTCATTTTGTTTTACTCAAGTTTAATGATAGTTTATTTTTGTCAAACCATGTTTTTAATTTGTGCATTTCATTTTCTATGTTCTCCACTAGCTGTTCTAAATTCTCCCCAGAACAGAATATATTTGTATCATCAGCAAACAAAACTAGCCTCAGTACATTGGATACTCTACAGATGTCATTGATGTACAGCAGGAATCCTCAAACTACGGACTCCGGTCCGGATCCGGACCGAACCACCACTGTCTCCGGACTCTGAGCAAATTATACTTTTCATATGTATTATCTCTCTGTATTATATGTGAGACATCGCCACAACGCATTCGCAACGAGTCAAAATTCTCCGCTATGTCCACTGCAAACAGCGCTCTGCATGTCTGACTGTTCCACTGTGTTCCACCTGTGTGTGTCAACGCTTTGGTCCAATCACATTCAGCATCCAGTCAGCGTTTTTTCCCCCCAAACAATCTGCGAATCAGAGGCACAGTAGGGCGGGTCTTCGCGGAATGCGGGTGGGAAAAATGTGTGTGTCTCTTTCAACCTGTCTAAATCAGAGCGAGAATTTAAAAAAAAAAAAAATTCAGAGCGAGAGTTAACAGCTCATCTAGTTCCATCTGTACTGTAGCTAGTAGCCTAGTTTCACCTACCGGGGTGGCAACTGCCACCCTAAAAATAGGCCTTGCCACCCCAGCTGCCACCCCAGTTGGCAGCTTTGTTTTGAAAGAAAAGTTGTGGCTCATCGGACATTTATGAGAGAAAGTCTCTAATGTCCGAGTGCAAGTGAATGCAGCACAAGATGCACGTCATGTAACCCCTCCCCCGGTCCTGGCGCGAGCGTGGACATACGATTTGGCGGCGATTTCATTTTTAACTGGACGGCGCAAAACGAGAAGCATTCGGACCCAAGCACTGAAGGAATGAGGTATTTGCGGTCTACACTGACAGAGAAGAGACTGTCAGTTTGGCTGTACTCAGCATTGAATCAAAACGCACTGAAGCTGTTGATCTGAATAAGTTTGTGAGGCGTTTTGCTGAACAAAATGGTAATCGCCGCATTCAGCTGTAATAGACATGTCAACTTGATGCTCTGCTCACGGATGAGCATACACAACTATTAAGATGATGACCTTACGTGTGTAAATATATTTTTTTCTTTGAGGGGGTCTGCCCCCCAAAAACTGTTTTAAGTCCTGAGAAAGTCAAATAAGACGGTGTGTAAAACTACACTGCCCAGCCAAAAAAGAGTAACCACTTTGATTGAACTAGGCCAGTAGGTAAGGACTTTCCACTGGATAATAACTGAAGTATAAAAGAATGCATGACTGAAGTGATGGAGACCATGTTGAAGGCAAACAAAAAGAGGAAATAACAGGTCAAATCAAGCAAATCCCCCTCTCAGATTCCACAGCAACCAGAAGAACATAAATACTGGCTGGTGATTTGATTAATCAGCTTTGTGATGGAATAAAAAATGCACAGTGCATTTCCTTAGCTGTGGGTGAGTCCACTGACACCACTGACAATGCTCAGTTGCTGGTGTTTGTGAGTTGTTATGATGAGGCAAAGGGGGAGTTTGTTGAAGATGTGTTGGGCCTGACGAACCTCAGTGGACGCACAAGGGGGAATACATTTATAAAGCAATAATGGGAATGCTGAATGAAAGAGGGTGCAGCTGCCTTTATTCATAACTGTGCAGCTCTTACACTGCGACTCTGAGGGGTCAAGCACAGACACAATAACAATGAAAACTGCTGCATACAGATTATTTTTGTTTTTGCAACCTCGTGTTAAGAATCTTGTTGCAATTGTTTAAAAGTTTGAATGACCGTAATAAACGGACCTTTGTCTTATTGAAACATTTATTTTGGACCTTTAAGATTTGTATTTGAGTACCCCTGATGTACAGTATAAACAATTTAGGACCCAACACTGACCCCTGGGGGACACCACAAGCAATGTCCAAACATGAAGAACAGCCATTTCTCATCTTTACATACTGCTGTCTATTGCTTAAATAGCTTTTAATCCAGTCTAAAACTATACCCCTGATACCATACCTTTCTAATTTATGTACTAGGATGTCATGGTTGATTGTGTCAAAAGCTTTTTTAATATCTATAAAAATCCCTACTGCATATTTGTTGTGTTCAAGGGCATCTGTGACATCCTCAATTGATTCCATAATTGCCAGAGATGTTGATCCGTATTGACTGTCCATGATTAATTTGTGCTTTTCTATGAATGCGTCCAGTCTGTTGTTAAATACTTTTTCTAGTATTTTTGAGAATTGGGGAAGTAAAGAGATAGGTCTGTAGTTCATGAAGTGATGCTTGTTCCCAGTTTTGTATACAGGTATGACTTTAGCTATTTTCATTTTGTTTGGACAAGTACCGGTTTGGAAGGACAGGTTACAGATGTACGTTAATATTTTAGAAATCCCCCCAATGACCATTTTTACTAATGTCATATCAATGTCATTATAATCAGTAGACTTTTTATTTGTACATTTTTTAACAATATTTAATATCTCTCTTTCATCAACTGGTTTAATGAACATTGAGCAGGGATTTCTCTCCAAAACATCGTCTTGATGTTCCCCAGTTGTCCCTGGATCAGGGATTTTTCCCGCCAAATCGGGTCCAACATTCACAAAGGATTGATTGAAGTTGTTAGCTACATTATTTACATTATACTTTTCGTTATAGTTATCAGTAAAATACTCAGGATATCCTTTCTGTTTAGACTTATTTCTTACAATACTGTTAAGTATATCCCATATTCCTTTAATATTGCTTTTGTTTTTATCTATTAATTCCTTATAATTGTCTTTCTTGCTTGTTCTTATAATATTAGTCAACTTATTTTTATATTTTTTATATTTATCCTCTGCACTTTGAGTTCTGTTTTTTTGTGTTTTTCTTTTTGCAGGCATTTTGTAATCCCTTTGTGATCCATGGACAATGAATATATTTTAGTTTTCTGCTGTATTCTTTATTTGGGCAGTTTTTGTCATATAATGACCTAAATATCCTTAGAAAGGTTTCATAAGCAGTATCAATGTCTCTTTCATGGTAAAGTGTGTCCCAATTCTGTTCCAGCAATTCATTTTTCAGTGCGGCGATGGATTCCTCTGATCGCATCCGTCTGTATCCTTTTTCTGGCTTATTTTTCCTGTAGTTGCTATCATAGACTGTGAACACTGGCAAGTGATCACTGATATCATTGATTAATAAGCCACTTACTGTGTGGTTTTCAATGTCATTGTTAAATATATTATCTATTAGGGTGGCACAATCGGATGTCACTCTACTGGGTCTAGTTATTTTCGGAAATAGGCTCAGACTATACATTGTATTGATAAATTCATCAGTAGTTTTGTGGTTGTTAGGATTAAGCAGGTTAATATTAAAATCTCCACATATGAAGATAGCTTTGTTATGTATTTTAGAAAACATGCCCTCCATCCAATCTGTGAAAGTGTCAATGCTTGACCCTGGCGTCCTATATATACAGCTAATTATGACATTTTTATTTTTTACCTTGTAGATTTAAATTGTTATACTTTCTAATAGGTTGTCAACCACAGCTGTCATACTGTCCACCACAATAAAGTGCAGAGTTGTATCCACATAGATGGCAACTCCTCCTCCTCCCTTATTTGATCTATTTTTGTATCTGAGCTCATATCCATCCAGCTCAAAGTCTATGTCCTTTTTGTTGTTGATCCATGTTTCAGAAATAGCAATTATGTTGAATGGATTAGTAAATGTATGTAAATTTTCTCTGATGTTGTTAAAGTTTGCATACAGGCTTCTGCTATTAAAATGGATGATTGATAATTTGCCATTTGATTTGATGTTCTGGTTGTATTGTTCATCAGTGTAGTAGTAGCAGATGTTGTTGTTGACGAAAAAGTTATTGTCCGGATCAGTTTCATGTTCCAAGTGATGTAACTTATGATCAGTGTACTCAAAAGTTTTTAGTTCCAATTGATCATTATCCTTTATCCTCTGAGTTATGTCACTATTGACTTCCAACCCAGTCTCATGGCATTTCGTGTTCACCAACACGATTTTGAATCTATTGATTCGTGTTCACCAACACGATTTTCCCCTTTTTTTCGTGTTGCACAGCACGATTTTAAAAGCAATGTATTTCTACTGGTAATGACGCTCATGGAAGCACGGCATTCGTTTGTGTCGGCTGCCCTTAAAGGCAATGTGAGCGTCCATTCTCATTGGATAATGGAGAATTGTACACCCGGAAGTAAGTATTCCCCTTACTGTCGATTGATTTTACAGTGATATCTGCACTACTCATCGACTAAAAAACACCAGATTATCCTTGATAATTACACAACATTGATTGGTTTAAATTGTGTGCAATGCTTTTGTATTTTTCCCCTTTGATTCGGAGAAACACATATTTTTTCGGAGTAAAGGATGGCAGAAGACACTACACTACCCAGAATCCCCAGCTATCGTTTGGACTACACCATGTGCTCTGTTTGACAAACCCCGTTTTTTTCACCATTCATTCCAATGGCTGGCGTCTATGTCACGTGATCTTCAAATTTCTCCCTGCAAAAAAACAAAACATGGCCGAACTTCGTTTTATTCTCGGTGGAAAATGCCTATTTTAAAGTTAGTTTGGCCATTAAAATGCGTTTTGATGTCATTTGATGCGAGAAATATGAGTTGTTATTTCAGATTATGTGTGCAGTGGATGTAAATTATCTTTAGTTTGCTCGTTATTACGAAGATTACTTCAGGAAATTGCGTCCATAGAACGTTTTCATTGTTACCAAGGTGGTTGCTAGGAACGCTGCTATCGATATTATTTCTGTTATGTTGTGTAACTGTTTAATGGTGTTATCTTTATTGCTACCCCCTTCCCCGTTAATGTATAGTGTTGGTCCACAGCGCAAACATATTAGTTTAACAAAATCCGCATCTAAAGATAGCCTACGTTATTTTCCCCTGTGCAATTCCAGTCTCACATCTCACAGCACATCGTCATTAACAAATACCGGAAACAGACTGAAAACATTTTTTTTTTTTTAAATAATACTTTATTCCGAGTGTGCTTGCTTTTCTCTTTGAAAGTCATCACATAACGGCATTGTAATACACGGTTCGGCTGCATTAAATATTACATATCTGCCGTAGTTCTGTATTTATAGAGCCCTGATGAGAAGACTTCTAGACAAACATGAGGAACTGAAAACGTGACGTGGATCATAAATATATCAGCCATTAAACAACATCTTACATTTATTTTCACACAATACGTCTCCTTGCAGTATCAACACTAATTCGGCTGACTTTTATATTTGATCCAATTGGTAGATAGGCTGTATTTACACCATAAAGGTGCACAGCTGATATAAAGGGACACCTAGTGGTTAAAGCATGTTATTGAATTTCATTATTTTTATTATTAGATATGAATAGGATCCCTATAAAGTATATTCATTACTCGTTATTCTCTACTAATAGTTAATTAAAGACTGTATATAATGACTATTTTGCACATCCCTTTCAAGATTTCAAGATTTCCTAAGGTTTATTGACATATCATATAGGCCTACACAACTATGGTGTAGTTATGCATTGAATGAAACACTTGGGTCGCAGGTTCCTCAATAATACATTACAAGACATCTATCAATATTTGTGCATACCTCCAGCAATGTTAACTATGTTGAAGCACTTATTTTAACTGATATTATACATAATGTATTATACTCTTATAAGATGTATGTAGATATTTCATCTCCGGCCTTGTCAGGTATTGAACAATCAATAAATAAAGAACACAGAATTGTTAAATATAAAACACAGAATTTGTGTGATTATACTAAATGATTTACAAATAAACACCACTGCATATTTACAACTGTTACACATGCTGATGTAACGCAAATGTTCCAACTTGGGATCAATAAAGTATATCTTATCTTAAGCTGATCGATGGCTACTGCCAGATTTGCAAAATTTGCCTCTGAACCTTGACAAGTGCATGTTTCAGGCTTATCAATTAATGTAATGTTATCAATTAACAACAGGGGTCACAAACATAAGACCAGCTGTTAAATAAAGCTCTTCTGACCTTAGCTGGCATGTGTGTAGGCTATATATATTAATGCTGCCCATTATGGGCACAAGCAATTTTCACCCATTTATTAATTATATGTTTTAAATTTGAGTGTTTCCTATCCCCTAAACCTCCAGGGATGTAAACAGTTTAATACTGGCAACTTCTTATTATGGGAAATACGAAAACGTCTTTTAAAACTACAACTCCCAGTAGAGACGTGCCATAGATAGAGAACATGTTGCGAAACAGAACAGCCAGCATGTGTAGTTCTGGGGACGGGGTGGGGGAGGGGGGACGCGGTGGACCCGTTCAAATCCAGTTTTGGACAGTCTGCCGTGGTTCCATCCCATTTCAAGTGCTGTTTGAGGCTCGGTGTAACCCTCGGAGCACACTCTCCAATCACAGAGCTTGAGGACTATCACGGGGTTTGTCAAACAGAGCACATGGTGTAGTCCAAACGATAGCTGGGGATTCTGGGTAGTGTAGTGTCTTCTGCTATCCTTTACTCCGAAAAAACATTTGTTTCTCCGAATCGAAGGGTAAAAATACAAAAGCATTGCACACAATTTAAACCAATCAATGTTGTGTAATTAACAAGGATAATTTGGTGTTTTTTAGTCGATGAGTAGTGCAGATATCACTGTAAAATCAATCGACAGTAAGGGGAATACTTACTTCCGGGTGTACAATTCTCCGTTATCCAATGAGAATGGACGCTCACATTGCCTTTAAGGGCAGCCGACACAAATGAATGCCGTGCTTCCATGAGCGTCATTACCAGTAGAAATACATTGCTTTTAAAATCGTGCTGTGCAACACGAAAAAAAGGGGAAAATCGTGTTGGTGAACATGAATCAATAGATTAAAAATCGTGTTGGTGAACACGAAATGCCATGAGACTGGGTTGTGACTTCAGATGTATATGAGCAGGTGTCGTCTGTGCGCCATGGCTTTGTGTGCGTGTTACCTCACAGTCCGGTGTATGATGATGTTCACTGGTATCTGTCCAAATCCATGACGTTCCTGATGACCAGCACTTTTGCTTCCTCTGGTGTTCCATTTAGTTTAATAAATATTTTACAGTTTGAAGTCCAAGTGTTTTGAATTTTTCTCTGTTTCTTTGGGTAGCGTGCTTTTCTAGCTATGTCAGCGTTGCGCTTAGTTAAATTATCATTCATATAGACATCTGATCCTTTCAGCTTTCTTCCCTGTTTTAGCAGACTGGTCTTGTGTTTTCTGTTCACAACCCTCAGTATGATAGCCTGATTGTCGCTGTCCTTCCGCCTGGGTAGCGGGTGACATGCCTCGATGTTATTGCAATCCAGTTGTATCCCCTTGGACTGTAGGAAAGCAGCCACCTGTTGCTCCGTGGAGCTAGCATCCAGTTCCCCGGGCTCCCCCCCGGCGTCATCGCCCACAGCCCGGGCATACGACCGGGGCTTTACTTTGAGCCCGGTGATGATCACGTCGTTTATCCGGCTGTACTGCTCCTCCACCCTGCTTTCCAGGTATTCCAGACGCTTGTCTTTTTCCGCGTTCTGAATCCGTAGTATTTTCACCTCCTCAACCAGGTCCAGGATGCCCTTCTGTTGTAGCCTGACAGCAGAGATTTCTCCGGCTAGAAAGTAGAGTAACTTTTTCATCTCGTCGACCTCCTCAGCCGACAGGGTCTTCTTGGGTCCCATGAGTTTTAGTTATTTGTTTTTCTGTGATTGTTTTGTTTATTTACTGCTACCAACAGTAAGTTGGCACCTCTTTAGCTTTGCGGCTAACAAACCGAAGCGCTTCCCATGCCAAATGTTCCGGTCTCAATCAGCGCACCTGGTATAAATATTAAGACTGACAAAGTACTAATATATTATTTTCCTGCAATGTTAACTACTGCATGTTTAAGCACTTATTTTAACTGATATTATACATATGTATTATACTCTTATAAGATGTATGTAGATAGTATAAGTAATGTGCAGAATAGGACAGTTTAATGGTGGAGGTATACACACATATTGATAGATGTCTCGTAATGCACTGTTGAGGAACCTGCGACCCACGTCTTTCATCTCCGACCTTGTCAGGTATTGAACAATAAATAAATAAAGAACACAGAATTATTAAATATAAAACACAGAATTTGTGTGATTATACTAAATGATTTACAAATAAACACCACTGCATATTTACAACTGTTACACATGCTGATGTAACGCAAATGTTTCCAACTTGGGATCAATAAAGTATATCTTATCTTAAGCTGATCGATGGCTACTGCCATATTTGCTAAATGTGCCTCTGAACCTTGACAAGTGCATGTTTCAGGCTTATCAATTAATGTAATGTAATGTTATCAATGAACAACAGGAGGGGTCACAGACATAAGACCAGCTGTTAAATAAAGCTCTTCTGACCTTAGCTGGCATGTGGGTATATATATTAATGCTGCCCATTATGGGCACAAGCAATTTTCACCCATTTATTAATTATATGTTTTACATGTGAGTGTTTCCTATCCCCTAAACCTCCAGGGATGTACACAGTTTAATACTGGCAACTTCTTATTATGGGAAATACGAAAACGTCTTTTAAAACTACAATTCCCAGTAGAGACGTGCCATAGATAGGTGGCGCAGTGGTCTGTGCGTTTGGTCATCAGATCAAGGGGGCGTTGGGGAACTCCAGTTCGAAACCCGCTCCCGCCCCACTGCGTCAGGCCGTTGTGTCCTTGGGCAAGACACTTCACCCGAATTTGCTCCTGTGGGTATTGTCCACAGTAGATGACCATTGCATGTCTGTTTGATCTGTATGTGTAATGTGTATTTGTAAAGCGCTTTGAGAGTCATTAATAAAGCGCTATAATAAATATAAGGATTATTATAGAATATTTTTTGGAACCCACAATAGCCAGCATGTGTATAGTTCACATGGGGGGACGGGGTGGACCCGTTCAAATCCAGTTTTGGACAGTTTGCCGTGGTTCCATCCCATTTAAAAGTGCTGTTCGACGCTCGGCGTAACCCTCGGCGCACACTTAAACATCCAATCACAGAGCTTGAGGACTAATCACGGGGTTGTCAAGCGAAGCAGAGAGAATACTTACTTCCCGGTGTAATATTCTCTAAAGCAAATGAGCCGCTCCGACCCTCGGTCCTGACGGACTCCAACTTGTGTTTATTAATCAAACAAATAAATAAACACAAGGATAATTAAAGCTGCAAGCAGCGTTGAGCGGGTCTTCGACGCTCCGCAGGCTGTTGTCCGCACGTCGACGTGTGTGTGTTGGTGTCTCGAGGACTCGGCCGTTGGCAAACGTGGGAAGTTTCAGGCCGATCGGACAATGTCTTTGAGTTACAGCAGTAACACAAACATTGTGTTTGATGGCGGGTGATCTGTCGCCATGGCAACGGCATTTGATGACATCCCATAATATGCTTAGATGTGTTGAGGGCTGCATCGGTATCAAACCTGTGAAGTTTTGGGCCGTTTGGAGCATGTTAACTGGAGTTATGAGAAAACCGTGTTTCACAGCGACCATTTTGTTACCATAGCAACAACATTTCACGAAATCTCAAAACTGACACACATATGTGTCGAGGGCTTGCCGGTTAGCACACATGTGACATTTGAACCCTTTTTTACCATTTACACAGGAGTTATAGCAATATCGTGCTTAACAGCGAGGAATGTGTTGCCATGACAACAGCTTTTGAGGAAAACTCACTATTGTCATATTGAGGGGTTGAGGGCCGGACCATTAACTGTCATCTGAAGTCTGGTGCCGTTTGGACGATTTTCCATTGAATTAGGACAACACCGTGTTTCATGGCGAGGGATGCGTTGCCATGGCAACGGCATATGAAGACATCCCATAATTGGCGTAGAGCTGTTGAGGGCCGGACCATTAATGATAGTCTGAAGTCTGGCGCCGTTTGGAAGATTTTCCATTGAATTACGACAACACCATGTTTCATGGCGAGCGATATGTTGCCATGGCAACGGCATATGATGACATCCCATAATTGGCGTAGAGCTGTTGAGTGCCGGACCATTAGCCATCATCTGAAGTCTGGTGCCGTTTGGACGATTTTCCATTGAATTACAACAACATGGTATTTTTTGGCGAAGGATGCGTTGCCACGGCAACGGCATACAGTGAGATTTCAGATTTCACATAGAGCTGTTGAGGCATGGACCGGTGATATAAAAGTGAAGATTGGGGGACGATGGGACCGTGTCCATTGGATTTACAGCGACACCGTTGTTTATGGCGAAGGATCCGTCGCCATGGTAACGCCAAATTAAGTAACATCAGATTTGACCTAGAGCTGTTCAGGGCTGTATTGTTAACCATCATGTGAAGTTTGGTGGCGTTCTGAGTATGTCAGTTTGAGTTATGACATCATCGTGTTCCATGGCGAGGGACCGCCTAGCATCGAGCGAACGCGAACTTTGGCACCAAATCACAGCTATGCCGTGCGAAAGAAAGAAAAAACTACGTGATAACAATTTGCCGCCCATGTCTCGAGATAATACCCGACGAATTTCGAGTCGTTCGGATAAAGTCTCGAACGCGATACAAAATTTGTACGGAGGACGAAAAACGCTATAAATCGCGTTTTTCCGACACAAAATTCAAAATGGCCGACTTCCTGTACGTTATTTTATACCCCTCCAAGAGGCTTTTTGGTTCGTCTCCGCACCCTAGATATGCGTAGCGAGTTTCGTTCGTTTACGTGAAAGTTAAAGTAGGGGGAGTTAACGTTAAAAACGGAAGTGGGCGTGGCCTACGCAATTTTTGACACAAAGTTCCGGAACCTATTACACATTGCAATGTGTGCGAGCGACTAAATTGATCGTAACGATATCAATTATGCGAGTTTCAGTCACGTGGGCGGAGCCCTATCAGCCGTCATGATTTCCGAACCTTTTCTGTGCTTTTGCCGGTCGTTTTCCATGTTTTTGGGTGTTTTTCGCAGGTTTATCGGTCGCTGCGCGACCGATTTCAATAGGGTCTTCGCCGACCTAGGTCTCAGACCCTAATTATGTGTTATTGTTGAGTAAATCAATCAATCAATCAATGTTTATTTATATAGCCCAATATCACAAATGTTACATTTGTCTCAGTGGACTTTACAGTTTGTACAAAATATCAGTATGACAATACGACACCCTCTGTCCTTAGACCCTCACATCGTACAAGGAAAAACTTCCGAAGAAAACCCACAGTTTAAAGGGAAAAATGGGAGAAACCTCAGGGAGAGCAACAGAGGAGGGATCCCTCTCCCAGGACGGACAGACGTGCAATAGATGCCGTGTGTAAATTGAAAAGATAATACATTTGCAACATAGGTAGTCCAAATGTTTGGAAATGCATGTGTGTATAATAGGAAGATGAATCCACGAGGATATCCATCCAGGACCTATGATCCAGGACCACAGCCACGACTCAAGATCCAGGACAGAGGAGCGCAGGATCATCCATGACTCCGGATCCCGGCGTATATAGACACCAAAAAGAAAGACATTTGGGGAAGCTGGGTTAATCGGAACATGAGAGTACACAAGTATAGACAGAGAGAAGGAAGAAGTAAGATGTCCCCCGACAAACTAAGCCTATATCAGCAAAACTAGGGGCTGAATCTAATCAGCCCTAACTATAAGCTTTATCAAAAAGGAAGGTCTTAAGCGCACTCTTAAAAACGGATAGGGTGTCTGCTGCCCGAACACAAACTGGAAGCTGATTCCACAAATGTGGAGCTTGATAAGAAAAGGCTCTGGCTCCCATTGTACTTTTAGAGACTCTAGGAACAACCAACAACCCTGCATTCTTGGAACGCAATGCCCTAGTAGGACAGTAGGGTTTAATGAGTTCTTTAAGGTAAGATGGCGCCTGCCCATTAAGGGCTTTGTAGGCCAGAAGAAGAATTTTAAATTCTATCCTGTGTTCTATAGGGAGCCAGTGTAAGGCAGCCAGAACAGGAGTAATGTGGTCCCTTTTCCTAACTCTGGTTAGTACACGAGTTGCAGCATTTTGAATCAGCTGAAGCGACTTGACTGACTTCTTGGTACACCCTGATAATAAAATAACAGTGTGTAGTTTAGAAAATAATACAAAATTAGAAGGAAAAAACGATGAAACAATACAGATTTCAGTATTCTGAGCCCCTACTCTCTCCATAACTGACGGCAACAAAAGTCCTACATTATTCAATTAAAATAAAGAAGTAAAAACAATAAGTGTGGCTTGATATTGAGTAAGAAAAAGGTTGATAAACGCTGTGAGAATGGATCTGTGGAGAGCATTTTGCCGCGATCCCAACTCGTCTATTACCAACGTTCAGGGAGCTCTATGCAAGTCAATGGGACGCCCTGCCCGTTGAAAACTGACTCTCAAGGGGTGCCCTGTCCGTAATAGAGTGACAGGGAGGGGCCCTGACCGGCCGTCAACATATAACGGGTTGGAAGTGAGAACGGGTTGCGTTATGACAAAGAGCACAGCAGTCTGATCACAGAATCGTGAGTAAATGTGTGTGAGTTTGTATTTGTGACTTATGGGGAAAATAAGAATATGAAGAGGAGATAAAATGTGGTTACAAAATAAGTAGAACACAGTTGGGATGCAAAGTATATGTCTGAAAAGAGAAAGAGGACATAATTTGATATATTCTGATAAGTAGTGTATTGATCAGTTTTAACAAAGGGAGGTATAAATGAGAGAGGAACATTGCGGGCAGGTTGGGGGTACAGAATCACTTTGTATCGACTCCTTCTCAAAGAAAAATACATGACACACACACACTCTATCTCTCTCTCCAGCTCACCCATTGTCTGATGAATGGCAGCAGGGGAATTTAATGATAATTGAGGTTGTTTCATCGGAAATCACACCATGACTCCACATATTACAATGGCCTTGTGCCGCGCCCACGCAGACACGCACATACACGCACCTCACACACCCAACACACACTCACTCAACATTCTTTTGTGCCATTTTCCCTCATCATTGTAAAAAAAAAACAAGGTACTAAATGAGTTAGCCTAATCAATATGATGAATGGATCCCTGTGAACAAAACGCCTTTGACTATTGAAAGCTATACCAGGCTTTGTTAGAGACTAACAACGATGTCTGACTGGGATAAGAATGATTCCAGTCATCTTAAAATATCTTAAAAAATTACTTTGGCTGGCAAAGTTTAAAGGTAATTTTCTCCAAATCATGGCTTGGTCATTAAGTTATGTGACATAGGCTAATGCTAAATATTAAGAAAGCTCCTTCAAATGTGTTTGGGCATACACAAATATGTTATCACTGCACCAATAATGTATTTTTGTAAGCTCTCCCAGAAATTGGCATTGAAAGGGCTCCCTCGACAAAAAGTCAACGGGATTGCCCCATTGGATTTTGTATATTGCATAACATTAGCTTTGTGGCCAATACACATTTATCATACTTAACATGTTTTTATCAGCAGGATAATCTCTGCTTATTAATACCACTTTGTGATTTTTAAAGTGTAAATGATATTGTTAGGCTATAAACCAGGGGTGGGGAACCTGTATACCAGGGGTCGGCAACAGGCGGACCCAGACGCCGACCTATACGGACCGGACCTATAATCAATACATTAATAGGGGATTTTAATTTTGACGGGGCGATTCTATTTTATCCGCCGCCGACAGGGGGCGAAAGAGACGAGTGAGCGATACAGGGAGAGAAACACAGAAGAAGAGACGAGAGCGCGGCAGAGAGAAGCGGAGAGGAAAGTGAGTGAAGAGAATAATTAGCGATACAGGGAGAGAAGCGGAGAGTGAACAGGCGTGTTAGCGGCAGACAGGGAAAGACAAATAATGACACATGGCGCTCTCCAAGAAGAGGAAAGTGGACAGTGAGAACAGAGCTTTTAACCCTGAGTGGACTCATTCATGTTCATCCTGCCCACTGGGAGCACAGAGCCAGTGTCTCATTTGTTCAGAGACCGTGGCGCTCATTAAAAGTGCCAAAACGCCACTATGAGACAAAACACTAAGTGTTTGACCAAACATTCCCTCTCAAGTCAGAACTGAGGTCACAAAAAATAAGCAGTCTCAGAGCCCAATATGATCAGTCGACCAGGATCAAAAATATCGTTCCAGGGCAGGCTAACCAATGAGCACCTGATGTGTGTATGAGAATGGCCCTGACACCATTTCAGCCCAGATTTAAACTCCTGGCAGGACGAGCTCAAGCTCAATTCTCGCACTGAATAAAAAAAAGTGAGTGAGGGACTGCAATATAAGAGGGAAAGAAAGAGAAACTTTAAAACTGTTCAATTGTTATGATGTGTAAAGACTGATATTGTTCTATCATCGTCTGAAACTGTTAAGTCATGATGTGAAACGGTTAACAAAGAAAAAGGGAAACTCAAGCTGCTGCTACACTTTATTTTATTTATCTAAAATTAAGCACTTTAAGATGCACATATTTTCAAAAGCTATTTTATTTATTTTCTCCTATTATATTTTTAAATGGAGCCCAGTATTTTACTGTATATCTGTATAGTGCAATGTTAATTGACAATAAATATTGTTGTTTTTGAATTGTACTTTCTTTATTTGATTGGCAGTCAGTTGTTGATTACATGCAGACGTTGATAAAGCTACAGGACACTTCAATATATATCACACTAATTCATAAAGCAAGTTAGACATGTTTATGTTCCGGACCTTTGCATGGGGAGATGTTCTCTAACTGGACCTCGTTGAATTTTAGTTGAATACCCCTGCTGTATACGGTCTGCGAGACCATTTGATACGGCCCTCGAGCTAATTTATAAACACACGCAACACTTTTTTTTAAAGAAATCTAGACTGCAATAGAATTAAACAAGCGAGTGCCTGTTTATCCTGGCCAAGGACAGGTTCATTGAACACAACACGAGAGCACCGGAACGCCGCTCCAGCAGCACTTCAAATATTGCAGTACCCATAAGGAGCTGTACAAATGCCGCAGTTTTTGCGTGGCTGTGTGTTTAGTTGTAAGCCCAGTGGCAATATGTTCATCTGTCACACTGATCATACAATAACGCCATCGAAGATTATATGCTACATTACAGTACAACTACTTCTGGGTCTTTGTGTGTCATTCAAGCTTGGCTCTGTGTGTGTGGCACGAGCGTATTTTGCGTGAGCGAGCAAGAGAGAGAGAGAGCGGTACCGAGGATTGTTGTCATTAAAAATAATAATAATAATACATTTTATTTCTATAGTGCTGTTCTTGAACCCAAAGACGCTTTACATTTGGGAGGGAGCGTAGACAAACAAAACAAAAACAAAGCCACAAAGAAACAAAACAAAACAGAAAAGCAGTCAGGAGGAAGTTGGTTGAGAGGGGGGGGGGGCTTATGGATACAGAGTTGAAGAGGTGGGTCATTAGCATCTGGTTAGCTAATAGCTAGCTATGCTAACGGATATATAGAGCTTTTTCTACAACCAGGTGGAAGACAGCTCTCTCCTGACAGACTGAGAGGCTCTGATAACCTCAGCTCAGTGAGGTAGAGGCACACCATTATATGATCATTATAGTTATAACAAAATAAGAGAATACATTAAAAACAGGTATAAAATACTATATGACAGTAAAAAAAAAGTTGTTATTAATAAACAAGAATACAGTTTGAAAGGGGAGTGATTTGTAAAATATCCATAAAGAAAAATAAATCTGCTTCCAGTTCTGTTTCATATGGGTGTTGAGAGATGTATCCATAGATCTCTTAATGTTGCTCTCAAACTGCACCAGATTCATGCTTTTAACTTCAATATTTAAAAACAAATCTTCCCGGGGGAGCAAGCCCCCGGACCCCCCTAGGAGGTTAGGTCCCCTCCCCACTTAAATCATGTTCACATCGATAGGAAACTTGTGTCCATATATTTCTGTGTTAGTGGTCATGTCACAACCGTGCATGTGCATGCATGCACGAGTCATAGTGACTGTCTGCATTTTGGTCCTTACGCCTTTTACACACTCTCCAAAGTATAACATAAAAACGTTGAAAATGAAACAGAAAGATGTCTGGATTAAGAGGTTGCTTTTTCTTTGCACAGCATGAATGGGCTGTGATTTTAGTTTTCTTTAGTTCAATAATTTGTATACGGCCCTCTGAGGATGTTGTAAAAATGTAAATGGCCCTTGAAAGGAAAAAGGTTCCCCACCCCCTGCAAACCACATCACAATAGCATGTCTGAACATCAACACTGCTAAGCTAAATGTGGGCTCTTGTCAGTGTGATGACGTTTAGTAACTAGTTTACCTAGTCACAAGTGAGGTATTAACCCGACGTATTTGATGTCCGAGAACACGATACGATAATCTCTTCAGCGTGTGTTAACCACAGAACTTATTTCAGGTATCTAACGAAAAACACGCTCAAAAAACGACTTTGAGATGAAGGAACATGAAGTGGTCAAATGCTAACTCATTGCCGGGTTTTAGGACTCATTCCTGCACCACTCTATATGTGTACCAAGACTGAGAAACAAGCAAAGAAAGTGTCTGTCTTAATCTCTGCCTTTTTTACAGCTCTCCACACAGGATGAATGGTCTCATCAGAAAGTGTTTTTCTGACAAAGACAGGGCAATAAAACATGAACCTTGTTGTCTTGTGTTTACAAACCCCCCCTTCCCGCTTTCTGGGACGGGCTCATGAATTAGATAAGGTGTCTTGAATAGAGAGATAGAGCTGCTTCTGTTGTTATTAGAGAAATAGCATCAGATCCACAGGATGGATATGTTTCTTCTGTTACATTGGTGAAGAATTCTGATTTAGACCTAGAATCCTGGATGAGTGAATGTTTGGCCTAGTCTGACGGTATGGCTTTGCTAATATGTGATTTGCAAGGCTGATATATACTGTTTGGATAACTAAAGTATATATATAAATAGTTTTCTAAATAATGTTTTGGTTTAAAAAGACTCTACAATCACTAGGAACATGAATACAATTTATATTCCGTAGCACATTTTCACAGTGTAGTTACAGTTTTACACTTTAAAGCAGTTGAATTGAAGAAGTCAGGAAAGACTGCAGAAATATATCATCTTCAAAGCTCTAACCCCTTGAAAATAATAGATGAACATTGTCTGCACTCACATAAAGAAGTAAGATGTTAAAACAGAACCTCGGGACAAATAATTTATATATAACAATATGTGGTGAACTCTGTGGTTTTGCCTCCATTTCAAATATTAAATCACATTCCTGAGTTGTAGGCTCTTAGGGTTAGGGGACAGGAGAGAGGAGAAGAAAGGAACATAATGCAAACTGAGCAGTTACAGAAAACATACTGAGGGGCATTTAAACACTTCAGCTCAAACGAGAAGAAGTCTGAAATGAAATGATGAAAGAGTGACATGCTGTTCCCTCTCCCTGCTCTAAATCACTGTCTGACAGAACTCCTAAAAATCCGAAATCTCGTTTAACATGTGGTTTAAGCAGTGGCGAACCGTGTCTATCACAATTGGACCTTCTGTAAACACACACACCCCCCACCGCCGCCCCCCCCCTTGCTTTCTTTTCTAACACAAAACCACTGAAATGCGTAGTGCATGGTCCGAGAAGGACAAACAAATCAACGTAACACTGTAATATTACAGATCAACAACACAGATACCATTCTCATTTATTCATTTTATTACATTTTATTTATATAATTAAATCAATTTTTTGTTTGTTTTATCTGAGTGTTCCAGGGTATTCTCTGAATACCTTGAAGGCCCTGATGGTTCGCCACTGGGTTTAAGACATTCCTAATCATGGTTAAATGTATGTTTCTGTTATTGCTTAGGTTACACATGTTTTTAGGAGGACTACAGAAATCAGTTCACATGTACTGTAATAGTTTGATACTGTATTACCTTTATATAACATACAATTGAGCACAGCATGAAGGTTCAAATATCAAATGCCAACTGTCGTCTTTAATTCACTCGAGTTATATCATATACCATAAGCTCTCAGATGGTTTTGCGTTATGACTTAGGTAAAAACCGACCTAGAATTGTATTCGAAAAATGGATTTACTTCTAGAAGAATACAATTGCTCACCATACCCTCCTGTTGTCTTCGGGTCAAATCTGACCGATTTACTACTTTCATCAATTATAACTTTTTAGTTTTACGTTCGATTGCATTAAGGCTTTACGATATCCTTCACAGTAGACATTTAAACATATAACATTGCTGATCACCACTTTCATTTTGGATGATTTAGTCAACTTTGTAACACTATGGTGTTCCCGGTCAAAAATGACCGCCATAAAGAAAAGGAATTAGTAACCATCCGGATCAGATAAAACACACACCCACACTCTGTTCTTTGTATATTTACTGCAGTTGTTCATGTATACCAGTAGTCTGATAGAATATGTACAGTTTGAAAGGGTGTTAAATGAAATGCGGTGATGATTAATGGTTT
The DNA here is from genome assembly GCF_902827175.1 of Gymnodraco acuticeps. Lineage (NCBI taxonomy): Eukaryota > Metazoa > Chordata > Actinopteri > Perciformes > Bathydraconidae > Gymnodraco > Gymnodraco acuticeps. The sequence goes on along the minus strand of NW_022991168.1, from coordinate 1,331,721 downwards.
TTGTGTTAATGTAATAGCAGTTAAAGCAGGACCGGTCAAATTTGACCGCGAACACCAAAGTAAGGGGGGGAAACGAAGACAATAGGAGGGTTAAGAAATCTTCTGAATAGACTGTAAATGGTGTTCAATGATGTGAGGAACCAAGCGTCACAGTTAACAGAGAGAACCCAAGCATATTGAAGGTAATTGGGTTGATGTTATTCCTCACCTTTTATGTGCTTTATTCAAAAGTAGCACTAAAACAAAGATGTTGAAACAATTATTGCTGCACTTTTCCCAGTTAGCAATTCATACATAAATATATAAATATATAGTAAAGTGGCATGTGACTTATTGAGTCTGTAGCATTACAACACGTGCGAGAAATAATAGCACTGACTTTTAAAGAGGACAGATTTGTCAGGGTTTGACAGGAAGTGGGACCCAAGTGCAGTAACAAATGAAATGGCAGTAGATTCAATAGAAAGCAAGCCTATTAATTACAAAAAAATGTACACACGTACATGTACTAATGATGAGGGAAACAATCAGGAACACAAGGTACAGGAGCACAGGGAAAACCAACAGGACCATTGAAGGGGCCTGGGACGACAAACCTCTGACGACAACAGAGAACACTGGGAAGACTAAATACACACAAGGCACAAGGGGAAAAATAAATGTCAAAATAAAACAGGAAACTAAACATAAACACAAATATCATGACAATATTCTGCTCATTTTCAGCTTCATATTTGTATTTTGTGCTTCTACTGTGACATGTCTCTTCAGAAAGCTCTTTATTGTTCTCATACTCTCTGTGCTGCAGCACCTCTTTTCACCCTCTGTCTGAAACCAGAGCTCAGTCTGCTCTGATTGGTTAGAAGTAAACAAAGGAGTCCAATGGAGGTTTTTAGGCAGGGTGGCAGAGAAACTCCCTCTGGAGGGAACACAGGGAGTGTAGCCTTTGCAGACCATTTACATGCACTACAACCTATAACACACTACAGGAAAGAGAACATCATTGGTGTCCAGAATGGATCAGGTCAAAACATGTGACACCATGATATGGTCATTGGAATCTTTGCAAATTAGGCTGTTCATGCATGGTGGTAAGATAAAGGTTATATCATTAAAATATTCAAGGTTCAAATATGTATTTGTTCCTAAAGAGAGGTAGATGAGGAAGGAAAACTAAGTAGATCAGGCAGAATGATGATGAGAAGAACTTCATCTATTTGATATGCATAAAAATCAGCCAGTTCAAACTTCCTCTCTGATGATTTAAATGCACTACATGAGGAAGATACCGACTATTGAGTACCAAGGCCGTGTAATTACTTGACCATGCTTCCACCAGTCACAGCAGAGCAGCTTTGATTGATTTCAAAGGAAATTGTTCCTGCCACGGCTGATAGCTGTACGGAGACTGGTGGTAAGTCGATGTGGATGAAAAACTGCAGCTAATGTTAATATAATGTAAAGAAGGATCTGAAGGTGGTCGGTGCAGGTAGAGGGGATGGACTCCTTTCAGTGGAAGTCTGAATCCCTGCTGCTCTTGGCCTTTGAAGTCTGGATGAAATGGGATTGGCTGCTGTTTATCGGGCACATTGGGATATTATTCTCTCTCTCCTTCCTCTTCTCTTCTCCACCTTCTTGTTTCTTGTCCTTCATCTAAGTCTTCCCTTATTCCGCCTCTAGAGATGTTCTTTATTGGGGTCAGGCCAAAACACCTTTTTTAATCAACAACCAATATTGTAATTGTTTTAAAAGAACAATCAGTGCTAGAATGGCACTTGGAGAGTACAGACATGTTTCCAACTTTGTTGTGTTGCGCTTTAAGTTGTAATGTGGAAACAACATGGACGCTTATTAGGTGTGTTGTATTTTATTACAGAGATTAAAAAAAATGTTGTGTTAAAGTCGGTTTCGTTTTTGTCAGTTCTTGTTTCTGACTTGAGGCGGTTTTCAAAAGAACGTTTCAAGTTGGAAACATGTTTTTCTGAATATTTCAACACCTTACCTTTGCATGTTAGGCAGCCCATGAAAGATTGAAATCTATGCATGTTATATTTCACAGAACAACCAATCAGCCTGGTGACAGCAGGAATCGAAAGGTACCATGATCCTCTGATATTACCTATAGTCAAGTGCATTAAAATACAAGAGCACTCTGATGTGGCATTAGGCTTAGTAGTAGTTTTCCTGAAATGGAGTGTATCAATACACTTCTCTTTGCTCCATTTCATTATCTTTTTTTTCTTCCATTTAATGTATAAATGAAGTGGGAAGTTCACTGAGAGCAGTCCTTTATCTTTGAGGATCACATTTACACCAGGGAGCAGCCCAGTACCACCAGTCTGATCTACGGGCCACTTTCACCCCCTGACTTGATACCTGCCGGTCCTGAGATTGAACCAAACTGATCAGAAGATCCTCTACAAGCTAACTCGCTAACTTTAGCCTTTATGACATAGGAAGTTATAGAACATTTGAAGGCCAAGCTTTTAGTAGGACTGTCAATTATTATGCATTCTATTATTTAAAAAGAAAACACACTCTCCATTGTTTCCACACCCATATTTAAAGAAAAGTGTCAATGTAATAAGTAAGTCCAGAAATAACCCGAGGTTTTCCTGTTTGGAAAGCAGACAATACTGTTGACAACAATGTAAATACATATTTAAAATCGACTACCGAATTCTAAAAAGTTTGTCAAAAAAGTTGCAAAATACTGGATTAAAAGTCAATGTGTGACCTATACCTCAAAACAATCACAATGACACAGACTGTTAAGTTGATTGAAACTACAACATGTTAAACACTTATTGTATAGTGTCCAACTCAATACAATATAATTGTTAATCTTGCAATTTTTTTTTACATATTATACATATAACAATGAAATTACGGCAGATGTTTAGGATGTTCTGACCTATATGTGCTAAAGCCAGCAGATGTGACAGAGCAATGATCGTTCAGAAAAAGATGTGAGGTGTGGAGGGAAGAGCTGCCAGGGTGAAGACATGCCGGAGCTGGCAGCTGCGCAACACACACACACACACACACACACACACACACACACACACACACACACACACACACACACACACACACACACACACACACACACACACACACACACACACACACACACACACACACACACACACACACACACACACACACACACACACACACACGGTAGAGGAGGTGTGAACATGCGTCTGCTCCCTATTGCTCTTCTTATTTAATTTTATATTATAGTCACAGCCTAGAGAATTTGATTTTCACCTGCAGCGAGCACTACTACTACTACTACTGCTACTACTACTACTACTACTACTACTACTACTACTACTACTACTACTACTACTACTACTACTGTAATACTACTACTACTACTACTACTACTACTACTACTACTACTGTAATACTACTACTACTACTACTACTAGTAATACTACTACTACTACTACTACTACTACTACAACTTTAGTCACATCGTAAAATGTACCAGATAGATAACAGTCGCCTCCATTGGAATCCTTTGTTTACTTCAGTAACATAGTGACATCACTTTGTAACACTCTTGCTTCTATTGGCTAGTGATCCGACACATTGTATGAGATAGGCTAGGGGCAAGGACATATCAAAGCGGTTGACCAATCACAACAGAGCCGGCCAGCTAACCAATCAGAGCAAACTGGGCTCTGGTTTCAGACAGAGGGTGAAAAGAGGTGCTGCAGCACAGGCAGCATGAGAAAAATAAAGAGCTTTCTGAACATTCTTCTTTAAAAAGAATACCTTCAATACTAACAAGACCATCTGATTTGAGAGTCCCCCTGGATGAACAAACAGACAAAAAAAAAGCACAAAACACATGGTCGCATCGGTCGAGGTGGAATACGCCAACTGGAACGCCTTCATAAGAAAACCACTAACAGTTCATCTCCATGTCTACACCGACTACCTACATCAGTACAATAACGCACTCAAAGCAGCCCGGTCCAACTACTACTCACAACTGATACACTCCGGCTCCAGCAACCCCAAGGCTGTTCTCCACCATCAGCACACTCCTTAAACCCTGTGACAACGCCACCCCATCCTTCACAACCGCACAGTGCAATTCTTTCCTCTCATTCTTTCAATCCAAAATCGATAGCATTTATAGAAACCTGACCTCCTCAACAGCCCTCCCCATCTCCCCTCCTGGCTCCCCCCCTTCACCTCACAGCCCCTATCCCGGTTCTCCACTGTGACCCCAATGCAACTGTCCACCCTCATGGCTGGAATGAACTCCACCTGCACTCTGGACCCCATACCAACTAAATGTGTCAGGGAATGCCTCCCTCCCATCTCCCAACTCATAACCACAATCATTAACTCCTCCCTCTGCTCTGGATCGGCCCCCCTCACTCAAACTGGCTGATGTTACACCCATACTGAAAAAACCTGGAATCACACCTGACGTCATGTCCAACTTTCGGGCCCATCTCCAATCTCCCCTTCCTATCAAAACTACACGAACGTGTTGTAGCCTCCCAAACCTCAGATGGTGGGAGAGGGGTGCTAGTGAACTGTCAACGGGGGGAAGCCTCGCTGCGGGGAAATGGCGGACCTCTGTCGGCGCAACTTCGATGAGGCCGTTTAAAAACATAATAAAGTAAGGGCGGTGCCGGCCGTCAGCGAACCGAGCCGGCCGTCAATGGTACTTGACGACCGGCCGTTCTGTGGTTCTCCAGATTCTACAGACGGCCAGTCTGTGTTTTTTTAAACACAGACTGCTTGCAGTTGTGGGTATTAACAAAGTACATTTACTCGGGTACTATACCTAAGTTCAATTTTAAAGGTACTTGTACTTTACCCCGAGTATGCTACTTCATATTTCTACACTATATTTTATAAGCCAATATTGTACTCTTACTACATTTATCTGACATCTTTAATATAGGCCTACTAGGTATTTTTAGGTTTAGATTTGTAGCCAATACCACATCTAAATCCATTATTTAATCAACTTTTACATATATACATGAAGAAATCTAAATAGTAACCCAGTAACTCAATATATACAAAATTCTGAAATGGGCCATTACGCATAAGGGGTCTTTTTACTTTTGATACTTAAAGTATATGTTGATGCCGATATTTTTGTACTTTAACTTAAGCAGGATTTTGAATGCAAGACTTTAACTTTTAACAAAGGATTCTGTAAATGTGGTATTGATGCTTACTATAAATACAAATCTGAGTACTTCTTCCACCACTGCTGTACATTAACAGCCCCTTCGCTCCGACACCTCTCCACTACTGGATGTGTTTAGGTCCTGTTTGTGTGCGTGTGTAATGTAAAAAACATCAGAGTAAACATTTTATTTTCCGTCGGGAGTTAAAAAAGTATGTCTTAATCTAAGTCTTATTCTTAAATATTATATGGAAATTTAAAACGGGATTAAATTACAATTCTTAAAAATTCCCAGTCACCTGATGAGTGGAAATGTTTTTTCAAGCTCATTTGAAGCTAACAGTAACTCACGTTGTACTCGTGTTTGTGGAGGTTAAACCATGGTGACATTTCTGCATAACACGTGAGCTGCAGCGGGGATTGAACATGCGACCGTGGGTGAGAAGGCCATATCTGCAGCCAGCAGGCCGCTGAGCGCTCACAGCGCAGATACTGTCAGAATAAGAGGCTCCAATACTGATCCTGTCGATACTAGGCATCTGAGCAGGGGAAGCCAAATGGGAAGCCAAATGCGAAACTAACTGTGCGTGGTTTGATTCTATTTGGACAAGCAGATGGCAATGCCAAATGTCAAGCTGAACATATTTTATCTTAGAATAAAGCATGTTTTTGTTATTAATAAAGTGTATATCTGAAAAAGGACAACACGCTACACAGACTTAACCACAGCCATACAAAGAGGACATGTTTGGCTTGAGATAAAGAAACACATAATAGTGAACACTGAGTGGGTCACAAACACGCACGCACGCACGCACGCACGCACGCACGCACGCACGCACGCACGCACGCACGCACACACACACACACACACACACACACATAAAGACACTTCTAAACTGACATTTACAAAGATATCACACACAGCAAAGTCACGTGCATGGACTGTGCATTCACCAACAGACACACATTCATAAATAAACACACACAAATGAGACACAAAAGCATGTACACACTCGCACAGTGGTGCAGAAAAAGGCCATAAGGCATGACTCTCAGTGGAGGTGCCCTGTCTGTCTGTAGGTCAGCCAACTAGAACTGCAGAGCAGAAGGGGCCACACATACATGTACACACACTCATGTAATCATGGAGCGACAAACACACACATTCACACTCTCGTCTCACACGCTCTCATCCAAAGAGAGCAACGGTCACACACATGCACACACAGAGGGGAATGCTAGTTCACAGCCACTGACAGACACAGTTTAGGATACAGGAAGCTAATCCACATGCCTGCTGCCCTGCAGACTGAACACAATGTAAACAACCACACACACAGAACATATTTTTAGATGGATAGACGAGTCAAAATGTGGAGGAAAACAAATTAAAATCTATAAAATGTTGGTTTTTATTCTCATTGAAATAAAAATAATGTGCATTTTTGGGGGATTTGACAAAAAGTGATTTTTGTTCTCAGATTAAAATCAGAATTGTGAGATCGAATTCAGACTATTTTTAGGATTCAGATTTTTTTGTTCAGACTTTTTTTATCGGAATCCTGTAAATGTTGTTAATTTTTGCTCATAGAAAATGTTGTGTGGTGATAACCCTCTTTAGTATGTACATGATTGTGGTAGTTGTGCAATGATTTAAATGTGCCAGTGGCCTCTCTCAGATGTCTGTCAGGTCCCCATTCCGGTTGTACGACCATGAGTTCAGGCAATGGAACAATAAATGTGTTTCCTCCTCAGATGAAAGTAGGAATTATTGCCAATATGATCTGAATTCCAATGCAACACTCCTAGTTAGGGGTGTAACGGTTCACAGTAGTCACGGTTCGGTTCATACCTCGGTTTGGGGGTCACGGTTCGGTACGGGTTCGGTACAACAAGGAAAAGCAAAAAAAAGTCCCAAATGCATAATTTATGTTGCTGTTATTTATTTTTAACAATAGTGCAAGTTTTGGTATGAAAATAAGGAACTCTAACATTTGGAATCATTAACTGTATTACAGTTAAAAACAAACCACAAACAGTAACACACACACTCAGATGGCCATATTATTTATAATGGCTGATGTCAAACAAAAAGGTTAAATAAGCTGTACAACTAAAAATAATGTCTTGAACATATTAAAATAAATAATAAGAAAATAAAATCTGTACCTTTAGGAGCAATGTCTAACATGTGTAATTAACTTGTGAGTGTGTGAGGCCATTATGCCTAAATAAAGGTACTCAAGCTTTACTCTATTTTCAAGTTTTTCTTCAAAAAGATGAGTTTGTCTACGTTGTCAGTAGTGAGGGCAGATCTGTTGGCCGTAACTATGTCACCTGCCGTCGAGAAAACCCTCTAGCTGGGGACTGAGACTGACTCGGATGTGATTGAGCATGTTTGACGCGTTACCACTAGCATACCGCACCGCTGTCGAACAACGCCGACACACCGTCCTCGTCCGATCCACAACTCGCACCCCATCGTTATTGTAGTCCACAGAGAACCCGAAATGTTCCCACACACCTGATTTAAAAGAAGCAGGTGGGTTTTCTAGCTCCTGTGTGTTGTGTGAACTCGCCATAGCTAGGCTACTACATTTTCTTCTTCATATATTGTGTTCGTTTTGTTCTTGTTCTTCATTTGTTATTTACGGGCGGCTGGCTTTGAGGCGCAATGCCGCCCCCTGGATTATATATAGTGTAATACTGCCCTGAGTGACAGACTTTTTTCCCACTCGTAAAAAAAGGCGTATTCGCTGTGTGACTGCATGTGCCGAACCGTGACGTCTGAACCGTGACGGTACGGGACGAATACGGATACCGTTACACCCCTACTCCTAGTAGTAATACATTCTTCATATGCTTCACATTTGTCTCCCTCCATGAGGGAGCTGATTTATTCTCCTGAACCTCACCTGAACTCAGTTTTATTTTGTGATATTTACTAAATTCAGACAGTTTGATAGTTGGGTAGAGAAAGTCAATACAAGTATAGCCTCTGAATCCGTCCTTGTGGAGTTACTCTTTTGTTTTTCTTGTATCTAACAGGTGGAAACAGTGCGATAATTCCTCTTCAGGAGCTTTTCTGATCTAGACACGGGGTTTGGAGAGCACCAGTGTTGCTGTGTTGAACCTTGAATAGGACAGGTCAACTTTCTTGTTGGATGTGTGTGAATGTCAATAATACTGGTATGTATGTTAATTTAGCTCTGCCAGAGGTTGAAGAGGCCCTATTAAGCCTTTTTTGGGTTTCCCCATTTCCTGTAATGTGTTACATTGGTTTTAGTGCATGTAAATGGTCTGCAAAGGTTAAAATCCCTGTGTGGCCTCCAGAGGGAGTTTCTCTCCCACACACTCTGGTTTCAGACAGAGGGTGAAAAGAGGTGCTGCGGCACAGGCAGTATGAGAAGAATATAGACCTTTTTGAACATTAAAGCATGGAGACATGTTACAGTAGAGCATAGTTCAATAACAGGCGGACCGCGGTCCGGATCCGGACGCCGACCTTACGGACCCGGACCTATAATCAATACATTAATAGGGGATTTCAATTTTGACGGGGTGATTCTATTTTAACCGCTGCAGACAGGGGGCGAAAGAGAGGAGTGAGCGATACAGGGAGAGACACACAGAAGAAGAGACGAGAGAGCGGCAGATAGAAGCGGAGAGGAAAGTGAGTGAAGAGAATAATTAGCGATACAGGGAGAGAAGCGGAGAGGAGAGTGAACAGGCGTGTTAGCGGCAGACAGGGAGAGACAAATAATTACACATGGCGCTCTCCAAGAAGAGGAAAGTGGACAGTGAGAACAGAGCTTTTAACCCTGAGTGGACTCATTCATGTTCATCCGGCCCACTGGGAGCACAGAACCAGTGTGTCTCATTTGTTCAGAGACTGTGGCGCTCATTAAAAGTGCCAAAACGCCACTATGAGACAAAACACAAAGTGTTTGACCAAACATTTCCTCTCAAGTCAGAACTGAGGTCACAAAAAATAAGCAGTCTCAGAGCCCAATATGATCAGTCGACCAGGATCAACATTAAAACTAAATATCGTTCCAGGGCAGGCTAACTGAGGCTAACCACTGAGCACCTGTATGTGTGTATGAGAATGGCCCTGACACCATTTCAGCCCAGATTTAAACTCCTGGCAGGACAAGCTCAATTCTCCCACTGAATACAAAAAAGTGAGTGAGGGACTGCAATATAAGAGGGAAAGAAAGAGAAACTTTAAAACTGTTCAATTGTTATGATGTGTAAAGACTGATATTGTTCTATAATCGGCTGAAACTGTTAAGTCATGATGTGAAACGGTTAACAAAGAAAAAGGGAAACTCAAGCTGCTGCTACACTTTATTTTATTTATCTAAAATTAAGAACTTTTAAGATGCAAATATTTTCAAAAGCTATTTTATTTATTGTCTCTATTTTATTTTTAAATGCAGCCCGAGAGGAACATTACACATATCCACAGTATTTACTGTACTGTACATCTGTATAGTTCAATGTTAATAGACAATACATTTAGTTGTTTATGAATTGTACTTTCTTTATTTGATTGGCAGTCAGCTGTTGATTACATGCAGACGTTGATAAAGCTACAGCTATACTTCAATATATATCACACTAATTCATAAAGCAAGTTAGACATTTTGATGTGCCGGACCTTTGCATGGGGAGATTTTCTCTAACTGGACCTCGTTGAATTTTAGTTGAATACCCCTGCAGTAGAGGCACAACGTACCAATATGAACCAACAATTTTCATAATATGTGCTCTTTAAGTTGTCAAAAAACTTCAACTTTGTTTAGAAAGTTCAACAAGATCTATCTTTGAATCATACTAATCCCTTTACAGTCAAATTATTGTACACAACAGTAAGCTGCCAATTGAAATCACATTGTATTTCCGGTGCCCAAAAGCAGCACCGGTGGAGATTTAGGATTAAGTTCTGCTTTTCGACACATTGAAATGCAGTTGTTCCGTTCTGCCAGTTGATCGATAAAAGTGCATTTCAAAATTCAATTGTCTTTTTTATTTCCATTTTCCATTTTACACCCGCTTCCTTTCAGCATTCTCTCACTCCATTTCCAGCTCATTCCTTATTCCCCCATCCCTCCCTGACATTGTACTCACCCCCACCTTTATCCCACCATCCACCTTTATCCCACCATCACTACACACACTCGCACACACTCAATGCTCTTATCCGTTGTGATATTGCTGAGCTCTGGCTTATGTAGTGGGACTTGCAGCAGGGTTTTGGAGTGTAATGGAGAGGGTGTAGCAGAAGAGTGGCAGGGATATGTAGCAAAACTTCAAACATATATTTTACAAAATATGATACAAAAGGATGTTGTGGTTTTCACATCAATCAAGAGCGGTTGAAGGGTAATAATAAACCCCTTCGAAAAGGAACACCAGAAGACCCGAGACTGAAGATATACATGCATACGTGTTTACATTTGCTCAAAGCAGTGTTTGCCGATCAGTTTCTTGACATTCTCGCTCACTAATTATCTGACGAGTCGCTTATTAACTTCTTATGGGCCTTTCTACAGAAGTCGAGGATTAGCATCTAGTTCATCCAACGTTGACCCAATAGATCAGAGGTCTGCTGTTGATAGAGGAACTATCAAACTTTAAGTGGTAAGGTTTATTACACAGCTTAGTTGAGTACTCAATTCTGATTGGTCAATTTGGACATTCCAGAGGTCTGCTATTTTTGGCAAGCAGACCACTGCTAAGGAGAGCAGACCTTGCTAAGGAGCATGTTCAGGCATATCAATCCCGAGAAAGAAGTCTGGTTAATCTAAAGTCAGCTGTGGACAACCAACACACATGTTCATCCATCAGAAAACACCATTGCATACTTTTTAAATATTCATTTTTATATTTGTGGAGAGCACCAAATGTTGGATTCATGACACTTAAGGGAACAACAGAAGAAGACAGACAGGAAGTAGACACTAACGGGAACACAGTATTGGCTCTGGCCGTGCTTAAGGACTGTTTCTTGTGAACAGACCTGGACAGTTGTAGAAAACCTCCATCAGTGCTGCCGTCATTTTAAGTTACGTCCAGCAGTGGAACTGGCTATTTTTCTTACCGGAAGCAACATAATCATATTTTAATCAATATTATAGTCATTGGTTTATATAATAATTGGCCGTGTAATAGGCGGGATAATGTAGACAAAGGTGGTCATTAATGAAAAAGAACACCATGTTGGGATCTGTTCTTGTTTCATTAACGACTGTCTGGCTGCATATTATCCCTGACATAGTATTTTTCTATGTATGTTTATTAACCTGAACAAAAAGAAAGTCAAACTAAAGTGAGACAAGGTCAACTATATTATTTTTTGTTAATGTTGGCAAGAGTAAAACTGGAGGGTTTAACAATAGTTAATAGCAGACCAGAGAGGGGTATACAAGCCAATAGGCAGGTACACAGTGTTATAGCAGGACAGTTGAAAGAAGTATAGCAATATATACATGAGGGTAGTAGATGCAGGTAGTAGATGAGGGAATGGATTTGATCAACCATTTATAGCCATTACAGTCTTTAAAATAAATTACTTTCATCAACCATTATCACTCGATTGCGATTAAGTAACCATATGCATTCCAGAAGCTGGGCATCTGCTTTGCAGTTAACACAGTATTGCTGTAACAAGGATAGGATGGAACATTGGGTGGGGTTTTCAAAGGTTTGACGGAATACACAAGAAGGAAGGGAGAACAATTTCAAACCAACAACAGAATAGAGGTTTTATCAGAGAATTATAGGGTGAACATGAACATGAAAGAACATTGGATGATTAGAGCAATAGGTCCCAGAGAACAGGAATCATTATAGAGGGCATTGCAGACAAACAAAGTTGATGTAACAGAATGTTGCTACTGCATGGAAAGGGTATGCAGCAATTTAAGTATAGGACACTAAGGACGATTGAACGGGATTACAGATGACGCGCCCTTCTCCAGACGAATGATTGCCTCTTTCTACAGATGATAACATGAAGATAATCTAAAAAGCAAACATGTATCGGAGATGTCGGTGAGCAATATATTGGATGTGTGTGTTTGTTTGAAAAGAAGGGAGAGAAAGCATTGGATGTTTGTTTTGCATTTTCATTAGAAAAGAAAAAAAGACGGATAGATAATGTGTGTTGAAGTACCAAAGAAAATGAAAGAGAGGAGGACGGGGCTGAGAGCAACAATGACACAGGGAGGAGATAACATCGATTGATTAATAGAGGCTCCCTGGTGACCTGGCAGTTTGCAGTGTCACCCTGAAATCCTGGGTTTGAGTCCTGTCAAGAACTTTTGTCACCCCTCTTTTTCTCTGCCATTGATCGTAAACAATTCAGAAGGAATAAGGCTGCACTGAGGCTGGGACCATGAAGAAAAAGAGAAGGACAGCTAATACAAAAGCAAGGGAGAACAGATGAGGTTCTGAGATTGACAAATTGATGACCTTGCTGATATGGGAAATGAGGGACTTCTACAGGCTTCAGTCGACATTAAAGACGTGAAATGTGAGTAAAACAAATGTAGAAAGAGTGATAAAACCAGTCCTATCAATAAAGAATATTATGTTGTGGTACAATGCTTTACACCCTTTTAAAAATGTCCCTTCTGGGTCACACACTTACAAAACTATGATTCTGTGGCTCATAAATCTCTCGTAGGCTAATCTCGGTTTGTTGAAGGAAACTACACACCTCTGCAAAAATAACATGTTTCTCTGGGGATAAAGAAAATAAAACGTACCGATACCCGTGGATTGCGAGATTTTGACAATATGAAACAAATAGGTTTCAAAGGCCATAGGATCATAAAACAAATCAACAAAAATTGCCGTTGCTCTTTGTACAGGAGGCTATGTGCGCTGCAGCTCAGTCACACAGAGAAGTTCCTGAGAAAGCAATCAACCCAGGGCAAACACAACAGACTTTAAGAGTGAGGCAGAGAGACAGGCAGCGGGTCACTTGTACTGTTGCATCACCCAAGCATGTATGTGAGGGTCTGCAAGGTGGAAAACAATCTGCAGTGGCTCTGTCTCCAATGCATAACAACTGCACTCTGTCGGTTCAGTTTATTATTCACCATCTGAGCTTCCAGACATGGTAAAGAGCAGGTGATTGACTCATCTTTATGTAATTGTCCCCGGAGGAAGGAGACATGACTGTGTTGGATGGTGCTTGTGTCTGAGTTAGATAAATGTTGATGTAACCGATGCAATGTCCTACTTGGTTTGCACTTAGTCCAGTAAGAGTGGATGACACAAAGCGACTGTCCGTAGCCTGGTTCGAGACCGGAATGAGTAAATACATACATTTGTTCAGCCGTCCAACCAGCAGTCTTCTCTGGTGACTGGCATTACGTGCCACTATTTTATGCATAGGAACAACGAGCTGTTCTGTGTGGAGAGCATGCACCCTCAACTCAGCTGTTCTTCCCTTCCATCAGTGCTCTACCTGGTGGATTTATAAATCGCTGCAGCTGGTTTACAAATAAAGCACAAAAGGGGCATTACGACACGCAATTACTGCGTTATCAGTGGAGGATTTACGAGTGGGGACCCGCCACAGACCTGATGATGCTTGACGTAATTAATTACCTCTTTTCCCCCTCTGTCTGAAACCAGAGCCCAGTCTGCTCTGATTGGTTAGCTAGCCAGCTATGTTGTGATAGTTCAACAGCTAAGATATGTGTCGAAAATGTCCGTACGATGTGTTGGAGCGCTAGCCAATAGAAGCGCGAGTGTTACACAGTGATGTCATTATGTTATGGAAGTAAACAAAGGAGTCAAATGGAGGCGATTCAGATGAGGGGGGAGTGTGTGGGAGAGAACTGGGGAACTTTGGGATTTGAGCCTTTGCAGACCACTTACATGCACACAATCCTATATATACATGTACATGATAGAAAGACCCCAAAAAGCCTCATTAAAAAAAGCAAAACATATGTTTATTATTATATGGCAGCAACCTAAGGGTAGGGGACAGAATGTAGCATGGATGCCCCTAAATGCCTGCCCGAAGCACCAGATCAGCATAGGTGGACTTAAAAACGGCATGCATTCATCTCATGAATGAAAAAGGCAACGGTGGAGTGAGGATAATAACTTTAGTCAGACCACAGATGGATGCTGTCCACACTGGGCTAGTAAATGGCTTTATGAACAGCAGCAGGAGGGACAACAGCAGAATCAGACTGCAGCTGTTACTGAAGAGGTGAGCTGAGCAGCAGCAGTGTGGTGGAGCCAACAGGGAGCGCAGCCTAAATACACCACCCTATAGCAAATAGTTATGAGAGTCTGCCATGTTTGAATGTAGTTGTGTGGCTGATGGTACTTGCACACTGTGTTGTTAAGCATTTTCAATTCAATACACTGTATACATCATGCAGTGAGCAGCATCAAATGAGTATTTTGTGATGAGAATTAAGGATGATTTTTGTTCACATGATCCTCAGATCCATTGAATGGAGGTCGTATTTTCTCAATTCTTGCAATAATTGAATACATTTAATAATAAAATACACAAAGTTAGCGGCATATTTTGGTTAAAAAGAATAGCTATGCAGGCAGGAACACAATTACACTTTGTGAGATTGAAGAGAATAAGAAAAGACGACAAGACATTAAAAAAGGGGAGGAGACAAGAAGAGAAAATAAAAGATAATAACATCTGAGGAAGACAAAATAAGCTGCCACAGGAGAGGAAATCTACAAAATAAATGTGGGAAGACCAGAGGAGGCAAGACGAATACAGGAGATAGAGAAATAAAGTGAAGTAAAGCAACTAGAGGCAAACAATTTAGACGCAAGAGGGAATGATGCATGATGAGATAGGAAAAGAGAGATGCGGCGGAGGAGGGACGATGAAAGAGAGAAGACAGTCACAGAAAAGAGAAAGGAATCAAAGGAAACTGGGACAAGAAATAAAAAAAGGGAGCCTGAGATGAGACGGTAAAGAGGAAGGGAAGAGGATAGCGTTTGTTGTTTCTGCTGTGCATGAGTCATCGTCAGATCCTATTATAACTGAAGCAGCATTACCCCTCGCCCACTGCTAACCTACGGCTACATGGCTTCTACACGCATCACACACACATACTGTACATAGACAAACATCGCCCCTGCTATTTTGTATGGATTTTTTAAGTGTTTACTCGTCAGAAAGGTAACAGCTTTCTTTTGGTCCACAAAAAGACATTAACAAGATTACAGTTTACAGATACACTACAAATAAGATTAGGACCCATAATACATTGCATTGTACAACGTTTGACTGCAAAATATGTCCCATTGTGTTACAACGTTGCTGACTGGTGAAACATTTTAGCATTCCAATATATAAACTTTGCTTCTAAGAGTAGTGATTTTGACTATCGGAAATGTTCAAATTAGGTTTATTCCCACTGTAGGACTGAAAGAAGAGGCAAGGGGCAAGAAAACAAAAACAAAAAGGCCAGAAAGAAAAACCGAAAGACCACAAAACACATTGTTCAATTACATTGTTATATTATATTGTAACAGGCGGACCGCGGTCCGGATCCGGACCCGGACCCAGACGCCCATTTTGACGGGGCGATTCTATTGTAACCCCCGCCGACAGGGGGCGAAAGAGACGAGTGAGCGATACAGGGAGAGAAACACAGAAGAAGAGATGAGAGCGCGGCAGAGAGAAGCGGAGAGGAAAGTGAGTGAAGAGAATAATTAGCGATACAGGGAGAGAAGCGGAGAGGAGAGTGAACAGGCGTGTTAGCGGCAGACAGGGAGAGACAAATAATTACACATGGCGCTCTCCAAGAAGAGGAAAGTGGACAGTGAGAATAGAGTGGACGGACTCATTCATGTTCATCCGGCCCACTGGGAGCACAGAACCAGTGTGTCTCACTTGTTCAGAGACCGTGGCGCTCATTAAAAGTGCCAAAACGCCACTATGAGGCAAAACACTAAGTGTTTGACCAAACATTCCCTCTCAAGTCAGAACTGAGGTCACAAAAAATAAGCAGTCTCAGAGCCCAATATGATCAGTCGACCAGGATCAAAATTAAAACTAAATATCGTTCCAGGGCAGGCTAACCGAGGCTAACCAATGAGCACCTGTATGTGTGTATGAGAATGGCCCTGACACCATTTCAGCCCAGATTTAAACTCCTGGCAGGACGAGCTCAAGCTCAATTCTCCCACTGAATAAAAAAAAAGTGAGTGAGGGACTGCAATATAAGAGGGAAAGAAAGAGAAACTTTAAAACTGTTCAATTGTTATGATGTGTAAAGACTGATATTGTTCTATACTCGTCTGAAACTGTTAAGTCATGATGTGAAACGGTTAACAAAGAAAAAGGGAAACTCAAGCTGCTGCTACACTTTATTTTATTTATCTAAAATTAAGAACTTTTAAGATGTAAATATTTTCAAAAGCTATTTGATTTATTTTCTCTATTTTATTTTTAAATGCAGCCCAAGAGGAACATTACACATATCCACAGTATTTACTGTATATCTAGTTCAATGTTAATAGACAATAAATATTGTTGTTTATGAATTGTACTTTCTTTATTTGATTGGCAGTCAGTTGTTGATTACATGCAGACGTTGATAAAGCTGCAGGCTACTTCAATATATATCACACTAATTCATAAAGCAAGTTAGACATTTTGAAGCTCCGGACCTTTGCATGGGGAGATTTTCTCTAACTGGACCTCGTTGAATTTTGGTTGAATACCCCTGTGCTAGACAGACGGATGGACAGACATAGATAGATAGTATCAGTGACTCATTGATTGATTTAGCAATCGGCAGTTTTTCAAACACTTAATTGGACACTCCACCAGTGTAACCCAGCAGTATATGTTGTTGGTTGATAATACTGAACCTGTGAGAGCACTCTGGATGGAGAAATCAAAGGTTTGCACAAATAACCTTGGTGATATCATCAGATTAACACAAAACAAACTTTGTAATGAAAAGCCTCTTGTTTTAAAAACAGGGTGTGGGCGTTTACTAGGCACCCAGAGCCTATGAAAGATAGTATCAAGTTGCATTGATTTAGCCAATTTTTTTTATTTTGTCTTTCTTTAACAAGTTCATCAACTTTATGGAACTGTATAGGAAATCACTGGAGCAAGACCATCTACATTTAAACGATCCTGACAAACAGCCTTCCCCGATGGGATGACACTGGAATACAGTCACAAACAAATGTAGGGGAGGAAGTCCAACTTTCACAGTCCTGGCTGCCCAACATTGGTTTCCTTTAACAGTGATGGCAGTCAATTTGGTTCCTTATGACCCCAGGTTAAACGTAACCACAGTTTCAGTTGCCTGATCGCAATACACCGTAATCATAAAGACAGCAGTTCAGAAAAAGCTAATGCATTCATTTTTGCTGTGGTCATTTTGGTCCTTTAGAAAGGCATTGATAAACATCGTGGACAACCAAGGTAATTTAACTCTCAAGTAATCTTTATGTATTGCAGTCAGACTCGGGCAGGAATGCTGCAGGGTCCATGGGATTATTCTCATTGTAGCACGGAAAGAAGAATCTCAAAATGACTGAAAAAGGGGACAAGACAACAAAAAAGACACAAAACATCCACAATGATACACAAAAAGACAACAAAGAGAGAGACTACCACATAAGAGACACAACACCACAGAGAAAGATGCATGATTACAAAGTCACGCAAAACAACGAATCAAGATGAAGCAAAAGTTGTCTATGACCCTGGCAATGGCAAATAGTTTACAGTGGTCAGGTAGGAGGTCCCCTAAGCAGAGCTTTCCTTATGGCTCCAGTGAGGCCAGGACCGGCTCTGGATGTTAAATCTAAGTGGTGTGCAAAACCTTAAGTAGAACTGTCACAAGGTTCAGCGTCAGCTCTTTCGTCCACAGGAAACACTTCAGACATATTGTGTTGTGTGCACTTTGGGATTAGATTTAATAGCATTTTATTTCCGTTTTACAAGTGTACTGAAGAATAACAATAAGCTGTCTGGCATTAACAACCCACCCCCACTCAAATAAGATCCAGTCTGTCTACTCTCAGAGGCTTGAGAATGTTTCATCACTGACAGATTTTTCTTTGAATTGCACAAAGCTCTATCACATTCAAATTATCTGCTGATCTGATAGAGAATATTTTGTTTTTGTCTTGCAAAGCCAGGTAATTTCCTTTGCCTACATGTAGTAGAGGCTCTTTATAAGAACACTTCACAATCAGTGACTTGTACATCTTTCCTAAACAACCCTTACGTGGCTAATTGATGGACCATAAATGAATCATGTGATAGAAGTATAGTGGCCGTTAATACAATGCACTAAGCTCCTGGGCGTCTGCAAGGACATCTCTGTTCTGACTCATATTACATTTAATTCCAAACCTTTAATGAAGACCTAATGTACTCACGGGAGGCAGGAAACTTGTACAAGGGCTTATTGACAGTTAATTACAGCGTCACGGCAGGTTATTTCCATCTGAATTACATCTCACCAGGTCCACAAACGACTCGATTTAATAATATAAAACTGTGCATTTAATAACTTAAACGTGGTAACATGGTCAAAAACATTTTGCCACCCACAATTTTACAGACTTCAATCATCCTACTTGAATATTGTATTTAGTAAACTCTTTTTGGCCATTAAACAGCACCTGTTGTAAATGAAACATAGCACTTTATAACAGAAGAATACCAAACAAAAATGGTGGTATTCATTTGAATGATATTCAACAACTGTATGTCATGATAAGGTAAACAGGTTTTCTTTGTTTTTAATATCAATATATGGTTTAGTGTTTCTTTCCTGACCTTTACAGCAAATAGGTGCTACAGGTGGCATTTTAAGATTTCATCAACTGATATAGAGTTGTGAAGTAGGAGGGGGCCGGTCTCTGTTTTGCATTGAAACCTGGGTCTAAACGTGTTCTTTCATAATCACATACAGACATTGAATTGGATCACCATGACACACAGAGTGCTGTAACCAACAATTATTTTTGCTTATTCATTCATTTATTAATGAGTCTATAAACTATGTCAGACAATAGTTCAAAAGGAACACCACAAGCCCATTGTGCACCTCCAGACTGACTATTCCAATTGGTTGTCAGTTGAATTAATGGACTGATCAACCCCAACTGATAAAAAATGCCCTGGTGTTGCAGAATAAATAGAGCTTATATTCAAAGCAATTTGCCCTTAATTCATCCATTTACTCACACACCACCTACAGAAAGCTGAAATGTGAGGTGCCGGGCCGACCATCAGGAGCAGGTTGAGGTTGAGTTGAGTGTTTTGCCAAAAGACAGTTTGGCATGTGGAGAGCCGATGATCACAGCAACAACCCTGCAACTAGTGCTCTACAGCTATAGGCCACAGCAGAATAAATTAAACATTAAACGCCATTACAATTTGCAAATTCTTATTATAATGTATGTATTTTTTCATGTGGTTTTAGCCTCTCATTACACTATATAAACTGTTACTTGGCTAAAACTTTATAAAAATTAGGCAACAGTTTCCAAGCATTTTAAAGTAGTTGGGTGAACTTCTGCATGTTTTGAGTTTGTTAAACTTAGCAATGTAGTTTGCCTGCACGTTAAAGCCTGTTATTAAGCTAAATCTTGGCTAGCGCTCCGTAACATTGGACATGATAGGCTAAGGGGGCGGGACATCTCTAAGCAGTTGACCAATCACAACAGACCTGGTCGCTAACCAATCAGAGCAGATTGGGCTCTGGTTTCAGACAGAGGGTGAAAATTGGTGCTGCAGCACAGGCAGTATGAGAAAAATAAAGAGCTTTTTGAACATTAAAGCATGGAGACATGTCACAGTAGAGACAAACATACAAATATCCATCTGAACATTTGCATATGTCCTTTTTAACCAACTCAAAAGATGCAGAAGTTCTAAACTCCTAAAAATGCTTGGAAACTGTCGGGTCACTTTCAAAAAGTATTAGCTCAGTAACAGTTTTTTTTAGACTATATAGTCTAGAAGCTGGTACACTTTGCTTATTTCTCTCTTATAATCTAATGCCTATAAATAAACACTAACGGCCCGTCCACACTACAGCTTGGGGATTTTATTCGAGCAACGCGACCAACAACCGATCACATGAATCTCCCGCCCCCGACATACAAAGCAAAAAACCCCGGGGATTTTATGCGAGTTATATATATATATATAAACTCCCCAAACAGGCGAAAACCTACCAGTTTCACCCACTGTCTCTGCCACCTCCCTCCATGCCTGGTTCCTCCGGTTTGTATCCCGGTAGGTGAAGAGGGTCTGGTCATACAAAACCGGGTGATTTGCTACGGCGATAATTTGTTTCTCCTCCATCTTTTTTTAAAATATAGAAATGAATGGCGGGATATCTCTCCCAGCTTAGACGCGGTTTGATTGGCTAGGGCTTGAGCTGTCATATTTTCAGAAACGGGATTTGATTGGCTGGCGCTGGCTACTCCGGCGTCAGAAGTTGAACATTGTTCAACTTCTGACGCCGGAGACGCCGGAGACAGACCGCTATGCTACCCACAATTCAGTTCGGCGAAAAGCGAGGCAACGTGACGTCACCCCATTCAAAGTGAATGGGCAGACACGTTGGAAACCGTTTTTGAAGCTGTCGAAGCTGTAGTGTGGACAGGCCGTAATGGTGCACTGATGTTAAACGATGCCGGGAGCACCTTCAGGGCTGTGTTATGCCTTCTGACTCATGTCTTCCCTCTCCTCCTTTATCCTCTTCTGTCTCCTCCTCTCCTCCTTTTCTTGTCTTCTGCACTCCTCTCTCTTTCCATCAGCGATAACACAACTAAGCCTTATTAAAAGGGGTTTTTGGAGCTAAATCACGCTCCGTTTATTACACACCCACACATACAATCTTAGGCTTGCTCTCCACTAACCAGTACATTATTTGATCTTCTCGTCTCCTGATTAATGGGATCTCCTCCTATAACTGATAAGGACTAGAAGCCGGGCCTTCTATCTTTCTCCTTCACACTCTCCTCTGTTTTTATCCGTTTCCCTCCTTTGGCTTTCCCTCTCAGGTCCCTTTCTCTCAGTCTCTCACTTTATTTGCCTTTTCGTCCACTCTTACTCTCTTTTCCTCCCACTTCTCGATGGCTTTCATGCAAATCATGGAGGCCATTATTATTTGTACCCTTACATTTCCCCACATCGTCTGCTTGATGGATGACTGTTGCATGCACAAACATTCTCCCTTCTCTTTTCCCTCTAAAGTATGCACAAACACACACAAACACACACTCAGGCAGGCCTGCTTATCCATAATATGTCCTGATCAAACAACTGTTACACAGCGGTGGCTACTTATAAATGCATTACACACTGGTCATTTAATTTGAACTGTACAAACACACAATATAATACAATACACGATGATGTATGCAGAAATGAAACTTGACTGACCTATCGACATTATTGATAATCTATCCACCTGATGTTGAACTCAATCTACTGTCAAAACAATAATTTAATTAGGACAAAAGAGGTCGCCCAATAACAATTTCGTAACTAGATTTTTCTGAAATGTTGGGAATTGTGTTAGTGCAAGAAGATAAACAGGAATGCCAAACAGCTAACATTAGCTTATTAGAATATATGTTATACACACTACAAACTGCTTGGATGACGGTTTCCTAAAACTGCCCTATGTTGGAGCCACATGTGAAATAAAACAAATGGCCTGTAAGTTTCAAAGATATTAGCAGTTTTATTTTAAGGTCACAATTTGAGTCTGTTATCTATTTGATTTAAAAACCATCAGATCCAGCTCTGTTGGCTATTCAATTGTTCAGGTCTGAATTTGTGAAGATCAACAGATCATAGGATTAAAACCATCTTAAATCCGCAATCTGTTTTTAAGAATGTTCTACACCAAGTCCATATGGTCCAATTTAAGTGATACATTATTTCAACATTTCTATTAGAAAAGCCAATCCTGATTTGGCTTGTAATGATGGAAATGGGAGGTCAATTCAATCGATATCCGATTTAGGATATAAATTATCACATCTCAAATGAATAAATATATATGTATGTTATTTTGTTATTTTTAGGCAGAGCAGGGTTGATCCAAAGAATTGTATACAGGGTAAATGAATCCTCCTCACCCTGGAGTAATGGTTTACACTTTGCCAATGATGACCTTCACTGTAGCAGCTGGGGGTTCAATGCCTTGCTCAAAAGCAGCCACAGGGTACTTATCAAACAAGATGTACAAACCCTCTTCACATTGGTTCTTACCAAATGCATTCTCTGACGTGTCCCCACATTAATTATGATGGGCTGGTACAATTAGGCCCCGTCCACACGGGGACGAAACGGGTGTTATCCGCTATACAGTAGTTCTTCATCGTATGGACGGAAACGGAGCCCTCAAATGATAACGCATCCCAAAGTGGGAAGGTTTGGTAACGTAACGCTTGCGGCACCGTGTGTATGCCCTAAACGATCATAGCCCCGCCTCTCCTGCTCACCCCCGCGTCATTGCTGATTTAGCTGCTAAATCCACCGCGGAGAATAACCAGAAGGGCAACCAGTTAACCATGGCAACCATGCTCGGGGGATCTTATTTGCTGCTTTTGGTGTATTTTGTGGCGGAAGTACAGCGCCACTTACAGGCCCGGAATACAGGCACTACAGCGTCTCCAGGGGGTCGAGCGGTCTCGTGTGGACGGACACGTTTCTCGTGCCGATTCCGTGTGGACGGAAGAGTTTTTTTATATCGACCTCGGTTCGTTTTCGTCTCTGTGTGGCCGG
The DNA here is from genome assembly GCF_902827175.1 of Gymnodraco acuticeps. Lineage (NCBI taxonomy): Eukaryota > Metazoa > Chordata > Actinopteri > Perciformes > Bathydraconidae > Gymnodraco > Gymnodraco acuticeps. The sequence continues at coordinate 1,308,748 of NW_022991168.1, read as the reverse complement.
GGCCTTAGGGGCCTCAAACAGCCTTTCTTGTCTCTATAAGGCAGTTATTATTGGACAGCAGGGTCAGAAGCTGCATCTCAAACACGTACACATTGAGCAAACACAATCCACAACATCTCTCTCTATATGTTTACTCCTCTCACACAAACACATGTCGCACTGTTCTGCTCTACAAGCCTTATCAGCGTCCTATCTGTTTTCTAACACTCCATAGTAATACTACCATGGGTTGTATTGAAGCTTAACACCTGAAACACAGAAACACCTATCCTAAGTCCTGATGACGTATCGTCACTGAAGTCAAAGAAAAGAGGTTAGGAAAGACAAAGGAGCTGATTTGTTTGACAATTTGACTTTTTCCCCCTTGCATTATACCTCTCTTTCCCTCCAAAGCCCTTAACTTCCCCTTACACACATTCCTTCTGTTGCGAATAAAAAAATATACAATACAAGACTGCACTACTATTTTATTTATTTTTTCTGTGTTAATTCTACAATGACTGTATTTCATTGTGCAATGCAGTGTTACAGAATGACCATCAATGACCATTGAATCTTCCTTGAATGTAGCACATAATAGAAGATTGTATATTAAAAGCAAATTTAACATTGTTTGATTTTGGCACAGGGTGGCCCCTGGGTAGCGTAGGCAAAACATGACGCACTGCGGTTAAGTCCTGTTTTTGTCAATTAGACATAAGAAACCTAGTCCATTGTCGTTCTTTGAATTAGCCTGACCATTCTAATGTTGTCCGTTAAGGACAGAATCTCTCGAATCTTGTCGTCTCTTTAGTCAGATATTTTTATTTGAGTCTTTGTGTAAATTACCCTTGGATGATTGTCTTCTTGCGGTTTTGCACCAGCCTCACTAACACGCCTACTCTCTCATTGGGATTCTCCAACATTTGTACCCGGTAGCTTGCAGAGTAATTTAATGTCCCATTCAACTGATTCGGACATTTGCATTCTCACCTGCAGCTCCTCTGGGTAATGTCAAGATCATTTCAGGGTTGCAGTGCATGTTCAAAGGTGCTATTAGTATTCACACATACAGATTAGGTAAACATTCAAAGGATTTTCAAACAGAACATAAACACTTGCGGGGTTAGAGAACACATGTTAGCATACATGAGGCGCCCTCACTCTTTCTGTTACAATGATGGAATAAATCACTACTATTTTTAGGCAATATAGAATTCGACCTGTTGACATTGACCGATGCCTCACTAAGACACACTGTCTCACATCACTATACCCTGACGATATTTATTCGATATTCTTGATATCAGACGACAGCTGCCTTCACTAGTTGGCTCTTTGATTTCACTTGTTAGATATATGGTCACACTAGTTTGGCACTCTGCTTTACTAGTTCAATAAAACATTATACTAGTCATTCTTTTTCAGCAACAAGTGGCACTTTTGTCCGACTAGTAACCACATATGCCTTACTAGTGACGCCAGGAGCAGCACTAGTAGCACCAAAGTCCCAACATGTAAGCTTTTTGATGAACTAGTGGCTCTCTGACCGTACTAGTGACACTAAAAGTCTTTCAAGTTAACTAGTGCGCTGCAAAAGCTCTGACATATTAACTAGTTACAAAAAAGAAGCAGAACTAGTTAACTAGTGACATACATTGTTCTGCACTAGTTAACTAGTAGCACCCAGAATCACTCACTAGTTAACTAGTAAAGGCCAAGTTTCGCTAGTTAACTAGTTGACACCTCTTTTGACTTAACTAGTGGGGCTCAACATTTCTACATGTTAACTAGTGAAACCTTTGCCCTTTACTAGTTAACTAGTGAGATACATTTAAATTCCACTAGGCTTACAATGTTCCCAAATGTGCACTAGTCACACAGAATGCTAATGAGGAGGAGGGGAAATAATGCATCGAGGTCTCCTATCGGCCCTAAGCTATAGAGCGCCACCCAGCCCAAATAGTTTCTTTAATAGCTACAAGTACACTGTTTTAAAATACAGTCATATGACCATATTCACACAAATATAAAACACAAGTATTTTTGTAATTATGATCATATGACTGTATATCCAATTAGGTAAGAACATTGAAGACTTTGTTAAAATTAGAAAGTTGCCTTAGGACAGCAGACAGGAATATAGATCCTGTTTAAAACATTTTATTAAGCTGCAATTTGAAAGGTGCTTGGATTAGAATAGCACTGTGATAAAAAGAGGGACATTAGTGATGGATAGAAAGATGGAATAAGCCTCTTCGGATCACAGCTTTCCTGAGAGGCTGAGAGATCGCCGTGACCTCCGTAAATATTAGTCTAAGGCATATGGAGAGGTAGTTTATCTTCATACGGATCTATCGTTACCCTGATTTTAAGATCTGTCCAGTGTTCATGAGCCCCGCTCATAAAATGTCCCACGATCATATCCGCTACTTTTGTGTCTCGAGTGCCGGTGTTCTCACACACAAGCATACGCACACTCGCACTAACAAAAACACACACACAATGCGGAACAAAGCAGAAACAGAAACATGTATTTTTTTAGGCAAAACACACACTGACTGAGTTCCCACGGACAATATTTTTTATTTTTAACAGTAGGCACTAGTTAACTAGTGAGGCTCAAAATGTCTACACGTTAACTAGTGAGGTCCACTAGATACACTAGTACAATTGTTTTTACCTTACTAGTTACACACACTTTATCTCACTAGTTAACTAGTGGAGCCTTAGAGGAGTCACTAGTAAACTAGTGAAACAGATGTTTTTATTACTAGTTAACTACTGGAGGGCATTTTTTCTCACTAGTGAGGCTCTGTTATAAACATGTTAGACTTTGACCTTACATGTTACAAATCTTTCTTACTAGTTTACTAGTGAATTGCTTCAAAGTCATACATGTTGACAAGTGCATTTTTGACACAAACTAGTAAGTCATTTTGTTGAACTAGAGAGAAGGAAACCGCAACTAGTGGACTGAAAATATCAACTAGTTTAGGACAAAGCCATACATCCATCCATCCATCCATCTTCTCCCGCTTATCCGTGGTCGGGTCGCGGGGGTAGCAGTTCCAGCAGAGAGCCCCAAACTTTCTTTTTCCTGGCGACATCAAAGCCATACATGTTGAATCAATATCTAACTAGTTGCATACAGTTGCTCACTAGTGCAAAAAAAAGCCAAACTAGTTGAAGGAAAGGCCTTACATGTAAGAAAATGTGTGTGCACTAATTGGTAAGGTCAAAAGAGGCGTTAACTAGTGAACCTTTTGCCTTTACTAGTTAACTGGTGATTGATTCTGGGTGCTACTAGTTAACTAGTGCAGAAGTAAGTAAGTAAGTAAAACTTTATTTATATAGCACCCTTCTCAACACGGATGTACAAAGTGCTTTACAGTACAGTACACAGGACACAATTCACAAGTACAACTATAAAATGTAGAATAAAATGCATAAAACAGCAGCAGGTAATACTTAGGATAAAACATACGACAAAACACCAATAAAAAAGACAGCCACTAACTCACTACCTCCGACGACCCAAAGGCCTGTCGGAACAGGTGTGTCTTTAACTGCCCCTTAAAAATCTCTATTGAGGCCAAGGTTTTTATTATCTGGGGGAGTTTGTTCCAAAGCCTTGGAGCCACCACCTCAAAGGCACGGTCACCCTTAGTCTTTAGCCTGGTTCGGGGCACCCTTACGGCCCGTACACACAGCAGCTTTTGGCGATTTGTCCACCGCTTCCAGCGCGTCTCCGCCCATTGACTTTGAATGGGGATGACGTCACTTTCCCTCGCTTGTCGCCGAACTGCATTGTGGGGGGGCGAGGCGAAGATTTCCAGGATTTCCAGGATGTTCAGGATTCCAAAGTTGAACAATGTTCAACTTTTGAGGCTGAGCTGGAAGCGACAGCCAATCAGATCCGTTTATGCAAATCTGACAGTTCAAGCGCTAGCCAATCAAACCGCGTGCAAGCTGGGAGAGCCAGACCGCAGTTCATTTCTATATTCCACAAAATTGGAGGAGAACTTAGTTATTGCGGTAGCAAATCACCCGGTTCTTTATGACCAGTCCCTATTTACTTACCGGGATACAAACCGGAGGAACCAGGCATGGAGGGAGGTGGCAGAGGCAGTGGGTGAAACTGGTAGGTTTTCGCTTGTTTGGGGATTTTATATCCAGTTTACTTCGTTGCTAGTTTACTTTGTTGCTAGCAAGCATAGACAGTATCATTAGCCAGCATGGAATGTAGCATAAAATAGCACCATAAACATTAATCTCATAAATGTTCAAAATGTTAAAAAATGAAATAGTGGAGAAGAACCGGGGTTTTTTGCTTTGTATGTCGGGGGCGGGAGATTCATGTGATTGGTTGTTGGTCGCGAAATCCCCAAGCTTTCAGACACGCCCAGCTCCAAGATTTTCAAGATTTTTGAAAAGCTGCTGTGTGGACGTACCGTTAGGAGGCCTTGCTCAGAGGACCTCAGGGCCCGGGTTGTGATGTGCGGGTGGATAAGGTCATTGATGTAGGCTGGGGCTTGGCCATGGACAGCTCTATATGTGAAGACCAGTACTTTGAATTGGGTTCTGAGATGGACAGGGAGCCAGTGCAGGGCAGAAAGAATCGGAGTGATGTGGCATGTTTTTTTGGACCGAGTCAGTAATCTGGTTGTAAACCGGTGTATTGATGTTTTGTTGAAGCAGGAGAACAGAGCATTACAATAATCAAGCCGGGATGAAATAAAGGCATGGATAGCCATCTCCATTTCTGCGTTGGATAGAACCCCCCTGAGCTTGGCAATGTTCCTGAGATGGAAAAAACAGGTACGGGTCAGAAGTTTTATGTGTTTGTCTAGTAGCATAGACTGATCGAAGGTAACACCAAGGTTTTTTATGTTTGCCCTTATGTTACCACTGAATGAACCCAGGTGGCTTGCTACCTTAGAGGCGATGTTATCAGCCGCCAAGATCAAGACTTCCGTTTTTGATGCATTAAGCTGTAGGAAGTTGCTTGACATCCACTCAGAAAAAGGTATGCCACTAGTTAACAAGTGCTGCTTCTTTTTTGTAACTAGTTAACATGTCATAGCTTTTGCAGCGCACTAGTTAACATGTAAGACTTTTAGTGTCACTAGTACGGTCAGAGGGCCACTAGTTCATCAAAAAGCTTACAAGTTGGGACTTTGGTGCTACTAGTGCTGCTCCTGGCGTCACTAGTAAGGCATATGTGGTAACTAGTCAGACAAAAGTGCCACTAGTTGCTGAAAAAGAGTGACTAGTATAATGTTTTATTGAACTAGTAAAGCCGAGTGCCAAACTAGTGTGACCATATATCTAACAAGTGAAAACAAAGAGCCAACTAGTGAAGGCAGCTGCCGTCTGATATCAAGTATATGGAATAAATACTCAAATGGCTTGCCATACCTGCTGCCCTACTCAGATTGGTGTGTCCAGCACTATCGTGTCTTTTCGGCCGTGCCGACACCTTCCGCTCCCGATTCAACATGTTGAATCGGGAGCAGAAGGTGTCGGCTGTCTGCAAAATAAATCACTCTGATTGGCTGTTCAGCTTAGCGAATCAGTGCATGAGAAGCAAAATGGAAGTGAAGAAGGCACACACAGATGGCTATTATTTTTCATTTTTGCAGTACCTTACATTTTCCAGTACCTTACTAAACATGCTATGTGAAAAGTCTGTGAAACAGTCTGTGATGGGCGAGAGTAAAAATGGAACGCACGCTATTTGTTGTTTGTATAACGCAGTCTGTCTTCCTTTGCCTCTTTTGAATTAAGAATACACACTACTGCCGCTTGCTGGTAAGGAGAGTTATTGCCACTCAAGGCCACTTGGCCGTCGGCTGAAGTCTTTGCGGTGTGTTCCAGTGCGACTTTTTGGCCAAGACGCAGGAGACACAACACAACAATCGGGTCCGTCGGGACGTGTTCTTTGGTGTCAGGGCCTATAGACCTCGTTAACCCCTGACCTTTCAACATGCAACCAATCAGATAACAGCTGTATGAAGTGGCACAAGCTAGCAAGGGAGGTAACCATTGAAACGAAATTGAACTGACTGTTTTCACCGCAAGGCTCTGCACCAAACCTTGCAGTGAGAAAGGAGCAAATTGTCCATCATGTGAATGCAGCTTCACAGTGTGCACACACAACAAAATATGCAATTGTAATACCTTTCATTCCAAACCCATTAAACTGCAGCTATAAACATTCCAAGGTTTGGTCCCTTTAAGCCACAAGACTTGGCTGACAGTCAGCTTCCCGGTACAACCTATAACTTTTGGATGGAGCTGGGGTTGGACTCTAAGCTCAGAAAACTATTTCATCATGGGCCTGGCTTTATGCCCGGGGCTTCATCATGTTGAAATAGGAAGGCAGCCTCCCAAAAACTGTTGTCACCAAGTTGTCATTTGAATGTATCCATTCACTCAAACCAACAAGACCATCCATAATAAAATGCCCAATTTGTACATTATTTCTACAAATAGACCACATGCTACACCAACATCAGAATCCCATGTTGGTATGGTCACACAGATAGTGGGCATGTGCCACTTTTAATTGCAATAATAACACATTATTCACATTGAACTATTGGCACAGTTAAGAAAAACTCAGCTAAATGTTAAAAGCCATTCCAATTATATAATAACCTTCAGAAACGCATAATGTCTAGAGAATAATGTATTAATGTAGAAATCTCTCTCTCTCAACATCGTTAACTCAGTTCAACATGGGACACTTTCACAGCTGCACACATTAACATATGCGCACTTTCACGCACGCACAGTGTATATGACCAACAGCATCACTGTCTGCCTCCTCCTGTGTTCATGCTGCAGGACCAACACGCAGCATTTTTTTCTCCCCCTCTCTTATTATTTGTCACTATCACAGACGCGCACGCACACGCACTCTGACCTGCCAGAATCAGTAGCCTCGCGCAATCTCCGCTGAAACGGCGGAACAAACCAGTGGTGACACGTGTGCGCACAGCGCGCGGCTCAAGCTGACCAAGCGTGTCCACACACACACACACACACACACACACACACACACACACACACACACACACACACACACACACACACACACACACACACACACACACACACTAAAGCAGCAGGTGCTTCAGCGCCAAATAGACATGCGCCAAAGACGCACGCGAGCACACTTCCAGTGATCCGGAAAAGTCTAAACACATGAAGCAGAAACTGGAAAGATTCAAAGTGTCTCCGGAAACAAACTGCTCACATTTAATCAACAAGATGAGACACAGCATAGAAAAACAAGCACACGTTCATTTGTTTTGCCTTCCTACCTTCCTCGTGCATCCGCTGCAGACAGAAAGTGAGGTTCCTCCGCCAACCCGGCATGTTCATGAGGAAGAGGAGCAGAGGTCTAGAAGATGAGAGTGATGAGGAGTGATGAAGAGAGTAGATCCTGTCCGGGTTAGGTGGTGACACGCAGGCGACAGAAGCAAATGTAACGATTCCCCTGTTTCTTCTTATTCCCCTCTGTGGTCCTCCCCCGGTGTGTCTCGCGGTAAACGCCGATTAGACGCTGCTCGTTCCGGTTACGACCCCGCTGACAGTCCGTGTAACAGTCGGTCCCGCTGCGGCACCAATGGTCTCTCTCCCGCTCTCTTACTCTCTGCTAACAGAGTCCAGTCACCTCTCTCTCTCCGTTTCATTCATTATGTGTCTCTCTTTATCTGCCTCTCTGTCTCTCCTCCATCCCTCGCACTGGCTGTCTGTACTTCATTTACTCTGTCTCTGCTCATCCCTTACTTCTCGCTCCACTCTCTCTTCCTCTCTGAGTTACTTTGTCAGTTATTTTTGTAGTTCCCTTTACAGAAGAGTATTTACTGCAGGAGAAATATTTTTTAAAAATCGTGGCTGCAAGTATTTTCTGCATTTTAAAAGGATAGGCTACTTAAGTAGCCTACATTATGCATATTTGGTGCCAATATGATACACATATTAATACTTGGACAAACAGCAGTTGAATGACCGGCGCCGTGGGAGGGCTAGGCCCTCCCATTTGTCCTGCCCTCCCCCAATAAACACGTTTTTTAAATTATTTTTAAAAATTAAAAAACAAATATATATTTGTTTTTTAATTATAAATAAACGGTGAACTTTTATGCTACGATGTATGTGATATCAGATAGTAACTAAAACAAAAAATCGCAGGCGTCAAATAAATGCATGTGTCTGTTGTGATTTGTGATTCGTCCATATTTAGACCAATCACAGCGTCACACTCTGCCGCCTATTCTGGATTTGTTTATTGTGCATTCTGTAGACTCCCATTTATGTTTGAATTACAAAATGGACATCAGAAATTGGCTTAAAATGTCTAAGGACGAAATAGTGATGAAAGAACTGCAGCCGATGCAGCTGCTGGCGACCCTGCACCTGCAGCAGCACGCCTTAATGTCACAAGCTTGACCTCGGCAAACCCCGGGCTGAGTTAGCGAGCCCAATCCTTGACGCCACCAACGCTGTCCTCCGAGGCACAGCTCCTTGTGCCCCTACCATCACCACCTGTGTTGCCACACCCTGCCTGGCTGTACCACACCCGCCAGCATCCTCCTCCTCCGTGCCGGTGCCTCCACTACAGACGCTACCTTGCAGCACATCAACAGGTACTATTGGGCCAGCAACCGCTGATCAGATGATCTTGTGGTTAATAAACCCAAGCAGGTGAAACTGGATCGTTATCCAGGGAGATTGTTTTCAGGAAAGAAGCGCACTTTTGCCACTGCATGGTACAACAACAGACCATGGCTTGAATATTCGTTAAAAGCAGACGCAGCCTTTTGTTTCCCCTGTAGACAGTTTAAAGTAGATTCATCTGATGCGGCTTTTACTGTCAAAGGTTTTTGCGACTGGAAACACCCATTACAGACTGATAAAGGACTGCTAAGACATGCCGCATCAAAAGAACACATTTCATGTCTGTGAGAGTTTGCGGAGAGAGAGAGAGATACGCGAGGAAACAAATAAGGAAATTAGTACTTTGGTGCAGATCAGCTGGCACGGAACCGTTATTACGTGTCAGCTGTTGTTGATATTATAGCTTTTTTAGCTGTCAACCAACTCCCTCTCAGAGGTGCACGATTCACTCCACAGCATGTCGATCCGCAGGACTTAAATACATGACACGTTTCTCTGTATGTGGCAAAACAAGCCTGACAGTATTTTAAGGTGTCCGATAAAGACAGTAAAATAGCGGTATGCAACGTGTGTGAAGCAGAATTCCTGCAGCTCCGCCTGCTGTGACGGACCGGTGAGCGGAGCAACACACACACAAGAGTTAGACCTAACACACTTGGCTATTTTATCTACCTCTGGAACAAGCTAAACTAGCTATAAATATATGTATTCTTCACTGTCGGGTCACTCAGGATCAGTGAGCTGCATGAGATACTGACAGGCTGTCGAGAGAGAGAGAGAGAGAGATAGAGAGAGAGAGAGAGAGAGAGAGAGAGAGAGAGAGAGAGAGAGAGAGAGAGAGAGAGAGAGAGAGAGAGAGAGAGAGAGAGAGAGAGAGCATAACACACGGTAGCGATATTTTATACTTCATGCTATCTGCACAAACTAGATATCATTATGGAAGCTGAGAGTCCTCAGATTCTATTGGTATAAGTTTAACCACTGTGCGATCAAAACTCACCGTTAACCCTGTGTTCTAGTATGATAAATAAAAGAACATTGTACCTTGAAAATCAATGCATTCTAATAGCGAGTCAATTTTACCCGTTGGCGGTTTTAGGTATACAGCGACCCCTGGCGGTTCTAGTGTTAACACCACAGAAGGATTAGGTTAGGCCAGTGGTTCCCAAAGTCTGGGGGGCGCAGAGGCATGACAGGGATCCTCGATCAGGAGGGAAAATGGTTAAACATTTTTTTTTTAAAGATTTTAAAAAATCATAATTAAAAAAAATATTCATTCAAAAATAATATGATACAGTACTGTACTATTACGTCTGGGTCTCTGTTTCATTAAAGCTCGGCTCTATGTGTGTGTGTGTGTGTGTGTGTGTGTGTGTGTGTGTGTGTGTGTGTGTGTGTGTGTGTGTGTGTGTGTTGTGTGTGTGTTGTGTGTTGTGTGTGTGTGTGTGTGTGTGTGTGGAACAAGCCATTTTTTGTGTGAGAGAGAGAGAGAGAGAGAGAGAGAGAGAGAGAGAGAGAGAGAGAGAGATTTTTTTGATTTTTTAAAAACTTTTATTAAGAATTTCAACAATCAAACTAAATGATTCGCTTATTCACATTGAGAGAGAGAAAAAATTCCCTTTTTTTCTTTCCTTACACAAAGACAGAGTTAAAAGTGAGCTCCTCCCCCACCACAGAGCACACAGCTGTAGTGAAACACAACCGGGTTAAAAACTCTTCCATGCTTCTCATCAGACAGTGAAATCTAAAATCTACGCTCACTCGTGTCTTTACCAAAGATAAAAACATTTGATTGAGTTGCTGACCGGCTGTACTGTTTATTTTGTTTTTCCTGCTTTTGTAGATCGATATTTTTGCCTGCCCCACAATAAAATTCAACAGTTCCCACTTCCCTGCATTCTGCTTCTTGTAGCCAGCACCACAAATAAAAGCAGTCTCTGTAAAAACCTCCCCACAGTCTAAAAACACAGTTTTTAAAACATTCAAAAGAGGCTTCAGCATGTGGCAGTCCAGGTAGCAGTGAGTGATCGTCTCTCTGTGAGTGCAGAACGGACACTCGGAGGACACGGTGGGGTTTATCTTCGACACAAAGGCGTTAACGCCCAGGGCCCCGTGGAGGATCCTCCACTGCAGGTCTCCTGACCGCTTGTTCAGTGGAGGTTTGTAGAATAGCCTCCATACTGGTTCACAGGCCCCCGGGACGTTAAGCCTCTGTTTCCACACCGTGTCTCTCCTCTCGCTTAGCTTCTGTTTGTTCAGGGCCAGAGTGCAGAGTCTATAAAAACCTTTCCCATTAAGCATTTGGAAGTCTGCATGAAGTCCATCCTGGTCTGCTAAAAACCCAATGTCCGGAAAAGGGTCCCCTTCATCAGGGGTTTCCTTCCTGTTGGAATACTCCCGCAGCATCTCCATCTCATCATCAGATAGTCTTTTAATCCACTCGTTCAGGATGGTTCTGGTGTGGCGGGCCGACTTCAGGCCGAGCAGAGAGGCCACGGCCTCGGTGTTGTGGAGTCCAGGATCTGCAGCATCCACGATGTTCCTCAGCCTCACGACCCCAATGGACTGAAGCCTCTCAGTGAGTGCAGGTCTGCTGCCGTCCTGGACGTCCAGCCGGGCCCCCCACACCAGAGGCTCTTCCAGGAGCCAGAACAGAGATGCTGCGGGACCCACTCTGGCCCATTTAAAAAGTGTCCATACTTTAAAAAGTCTTTTGTAAAACGCAGGCAAAACACACACACGAGTAAAATCACAATTTGTTAAAAATAATGACGCATCCAAACCCAGGCCTGCTACCCCCCTTAAAATGGTGCTGGCTACCGGCCTCCAGACGACATCATCGCTTCCTGTCAGGTATCTTTGTAAAAACTGTAGTTTAAAAGCAGCTGCTCGACTCTCCAGGTGCACCAACCCTTGCCCCCCTTCTTCCTTTGGCAGGTACAGCGTGCACTGAGGAACCCAGTGCAACTTATCCCAAAAGAAATTTAAAATAATGCCTTGCAGCTTTTTTAAAAGACCAGCAGGGGGCTCCACACACTTTAGCTTATGCCAGAGGCTGGATGCTATCAGGTTGTTGATGACCAGCACCCTGCCTCTGTAGGACATGTGTGGAAGCAACCAGCGCCACTTGTTGAGTTTCCCCTCCACCTTTTCTAAAACTCCTTCCCAGTTCTTTTCCAGTGTGACCTCATCTCCAAGATGGACTCCCAGATATTTTAGACCACCCCTCTTCCATGTCAACCCACCTGGGAGTTGAGGGAGGCCACCAGTCCACTCCCCCACTGCTAGGGCCTCACTCTTAGCCCAGTTGACCTTTGCAGAGGAGATTTTTTGGAAAGTGTCCACTACCTGCCCTAGCTTTAAAACATCCTGTTGATTTTTTATAAAAACAATGATGTCGTCTGCATAGGCCGATAAAATAAAACGTGTATTAAAACCAGGTAAAACCAGGCCCTCGTTAAAAGAGCGGATATTGTGTAGCATGGGTTCTATTGCCAGTGTGTACAACATGCCTGACATCGAGCAGCCTTGTCTTATCCCCCTGGTCACATTAAAGGGTCTAGACAGACCGCCATTTATCTTAAGCACACTCTCAATGTTCACATACATCACCTTTATCTTGGCGATAAAGCCCGGGCTGAGGCCGAACCTCTCCAGCACCTTCCACAGGTAACGGTGCTCAACCCGGTCAAAAGCCTTTTCCTGGTCCAATGAAACCAGACCAGTGTCGAAACCCAAAGAACCAGAGACTTCCAAAATATCTCGAATTAGTGACACATTGTCAACAATTGACCTGCCGGGCACACAGTAGGTCTGGGTCTGATCTACCACCTGGTCCATCACCTTCCTCAGCCTGGAGGACAGGGCCTTGGACAACAGCTTGTAGTCGGTGCACAGCAGAGAGACGGGCCTCCAGTTCTTTATTTCCTGTAAGTCGCCTTTTTTCGGAAGGAGTGTTAAAACGGCTCTTCTGCAGCTCAGAGGGAGGAAAGAGTCATTAAAACTTTCATTAAAAAGGTCCATTAGATCCTCTTTTAAAAAGTCCCAAAATGTCTTGTAGAACTCTGGGGGGAGGCCATCTATTCCAGGGGCCTTCCCCCCTGCATGCTCTTGAGTGCTGCACACAGTTCCTCCTCAGTCAGGGGCCCGTACAGCTCTTTGTTCGTCTCTTCAGAGACTGTTGGTAGGCCCCTGCAGAACAGATTAAACCCTCCATCATCTTCAGTGTACTCACTGGTGAAGAGGTCGCAGTAAAAATCCACCGCTCTCTGCCGGATCTGGCTGTTCTCTGTCAGCTGCTGTCCTCCTGCTGACCTCAGAGCGTGGATCAGCCTGCCCTGCCCGTTCTTCTTCTCCAGACTGAAGAAGTACTTTGTGGGTGAATCCATCATGGAAGCGCTCTGGAATCGGGACCGGACCAGCGCCCCCTGTGCTCTAGAACCCAGCAGGTCTGCCAAAATGGCTTTTTTAGATTTGAGGTCTTCAATACAACCTGGATTTCCTGTGGACTCTGCAAAGCTCTGCAGTTCCACTATTTCCGTCTCCAGATCTCTCATAGACTTGGTGATATCACGAGAAACATTGAGAGTGTACTGAAGACAAAGCTGCTTAATGTCGGCTTTCCCACAATCCCACCACTGCTTCAAAGAGTTAAAATCCCCCTTCCTTTCTCTAAAACCTTTCCAAAAATAAATAAAAACCTCTCTAAAATGTGTATCTAAAAGCAGAGCAGTGTTAAAATGCCAATATGCAGATTTGCTTTTTATGTTGGCAATAAAAACATCGCACAACACAATTGAGTGGTCAGAGAAACCAACAGGCAATATAGCACACTTTTTAAAAACATTCAAATGGTGCTTAAAACAATAAAACCTGTCCAGCCTAGCCATTGATAAAAGGTTCTCCCTCGTGTGGACCCATGTGTACTGTCTGTGATGTGTGTGATGCTCTCTCCAGATGTCTGATAGACTATGTGTTGCTATTAACTGTGTCATGGCTCTTTTGGATGCGGCATGAGGTTCCCTATGGTTCCTATCTAGCTCGTCATCCTGTGTGCAGTTAAAATCTCCCCCTAAAAATAAAAACTCTTCTGGTTCACACTCACTTAAAACAGCGCTGAGCTCGTTTAAAAACTGAACTCTTGCAGGACCTGAATTAGGAGCGTATACGTTGATAAAAACCAGATAAAAAAGCTCATACTTGGCTCTCACCACCAGCAGTCTGCCCTTTATTCTTTCTTCCACTGTGTGGGACTTGGGGATAAAACCTTTAGCAAACAGCACTGCCACTCCTGCACTGGTGCTGCTAAGAGCACTTAAAACCACCTCCCCATCCCACTCCCTCCTCCAGTCCGTCCCGTTTAAAGTGTCGCTGTGCGTTTCCTGTAGCATTGCTACATTTACTTTTTTTAATTTTAAAAGCTCATAAATGCAAGCCCTCTTCCCCACATCCCTAGCTCCATTGACATTTAAAGTGCACACTTTAAAATCACTCATTAAAAAGGATGTGAGGAGAGACACACCACTTAAGAACAACAAGTATGTTAAAACCAGCATCCTAACTGCCGTGCATGACCTTTTCTTCTTCATTTAAAATCTCTCGCTGTAACTTCCCTTTCAGGACCTTCAAGCGATAAGACTCCTGCTCAGTAAAAAGATGCATCTGAGCTTTCACTGACTGTAAAAACAAGCTTTTGTCAGTAAAAAACTCTTCTATTTTTACTCCTCTTTTGTTTTTTGTTTCTTTAAGAAAAGCTTTGATTTGCTGCACTTTAAAAAACGGACTTTTAATTTGTGAGACGGTGAGAGGCTGGCTGTCCTCAGCAGAGTCCCCTTCCTCCTCATCTTCATCTTCTTCATCCTCCTCCATCAATTCTTCCTCACTTTCTTCCTCCTCTGCCTCCTTCACCTCCTCCACCATTTCCTCCTCTCTCTCTCCCTCCTCACTCACTGCCACCCTCTTGGCCTGAGAGACTTTCTCTTTTTGTTTTCTTTTATTTGTACAAGCTTGAGCTTCAATGTTCTCTTCGCTTGCAGCAGATGCAGAGAGTTCCACCGTCTCCACTGCTTCTTTCAGGACAACCTTTTTCCCCACATCAACCAAAAGGTCACTTTTTTCATTATTTTTCTCATTACTCTCTTTTTCCCCAGAGTTTTCCTTGTCCTGCTCAGGGAGCTCTGAACCCTCAGCCTTCGTTGGGGCTTTGGGGGACCCTCAACCTTTGTTGGGGGCTTTGGGGGACCCTCAGCCTTCTTTGGAGGCTTTGGGGGACCCTCAACCTTTGTTGGGGGCTTTGAGGGACTCTCAGCTTGCTTTGAGGGACTCTCATCTTGCTTTGAGGGACTCTCACCCTGCCTCGGGGGCCCCTCAGTGGGGTTTCCTGCTGCTGCTGTTTCAGCAGGAGTCTCTTTTGGATTTGTTTCCTGTTTTTAATTTTTTTCCTCCTCCTCCTGTTTTCTATTTTTTTCCTGTTTTCTATTTTTTTCCTCCTCCTCCTGTTTTCTATTTTTTTCCTCCTCCGCCTGCTTTTTATTTTTTTCCGGACATGCTCTGGCCAGGTGCCCCTCCTCCCCGCATTCGAAGCACTTGACAGGCCCCGAGTTTACAAACATTACATAATTAAAATCATCCAACTTTAAACTTAACACCAGATTAAGTTCCTCGTCTCTCTTATTGAGGATCATGAGGACACTTCTCCTGTGAGACACAACGTGCTTTAGTAGTGGAGATCTGCAGCCCGAGGACAGCTTCCTAATGGAGGACACTATCTTGCCGTATTTAGACAGCTCTCTCACCAGGAAGTCATCCCGTATGAACGGCGGGATATTCGAAATCATAACCCTTGTAGCAGGGGTGGTTAGTGGAGACACGGAAATGAAAGTTTCATTCACAACGATCCCGGTCTCCACCACTTTGTTCGCTTTCCCTTCCGTGTCCACAAATATCACCACCCCGCCGTTCATTCGAGCCGCAGATCTGATGCTGCCGTGCCCCACTAATGCCCCCACAGCCAGGCTGCACTCCTCCACCGAACACGGTGTCATCGGAGACATTTTAAAACCATGTTTGCGACTCAGCCTGGCATAATCCATGCCGCAACTGCGTCACACACACAGACACACACAAACACACACCACACACACCCAAACCACGAGAAAACACCAACAATCAAACGTTTAAACCATATACACAATACACACAACTTACAACATTAAACAATAAATATGTTAGTAGAAAAACGTGTGAAAAAGTTAGTAACTCACTCACACCACGCTCCTCCGACCGTTCCTCACACACTCACTCAGAGACAGAGACAGAGACAGAGAGAGAGAGAGAGAGAGGAGAGAGAGAGAGAGGGAGAGAGAGAGAGAGAGACGGAGAGAGGAGAGAGAGAGAGAGAGAGAGAAGAGAGAGAGAGAGAGAGAGGAGAGATAGAGAGAGAGATATGAGTTATTGTTATTACAACGTGACTTCACTATTATTTAACAACTCTTTTTATTGGGTTCTTTTATTTGGGGTTACGTACATTGTCAGAATAAGTGAGGAATGAATTTAACTTCTGTTAGACAGCCATATGCCATACATTTTTGCATACATTCACAGTAAATATGTAATCAGTATGATAGCTGTCTAACAGAAGTTAAATCCATTCCTCACTTATTCTGACAATGTACTTAACCCCAAATAAAAGAACCCAATAAAAAGAGTTATTAAATAATAGTGAAGTCACGTTGCAATAACAATAACTCATCTCTCTCGAGTTTTATTTTTGAGCTTTGTCAAAAGCCACTGTGTCAATGTTGTCCTACTTGGGTTGCCGTCCAGAGTTGTCCAATATGGCGGACCATCTCGCACATGCGCACTGCAGATCGGGCAGAGCTGCAGATCGGGTAGTGACACCCCTCCTCGACTCCTCTCTTCCCCTCCTCCGGGACTTGACCCGGAAATCGATCAAGACACGCCATTTTGAAGGACGTCCCAATAGCTGAAATGCACACGGAGGAGTTGAGGAGCGGTGAAGGAGGAGGGGTGCGGGAGGAGACGAAAGGGAGGAGACGAAAGGGAGGATACACGCGAGCAGACTACGTGGAAGTGTTTTCACTAAAAGCCCCGCCCCCACCTTCACAGCTGGTCGATTTCAACAGAGGAAAACCGACAACTGGAAGATGAGTGGAAAAAGCGTCACATAATAAAGTGCTCACAGCTCCGTGGGAATTATTATGTGCAATTCATTTCTAAAAGGCTTTTACATTACTATAATTATATTTTTATTTAAATGTAGGCTACATTTTACACCAAAACGGAACACAAAAGCAGGACCAACCATCATTGAATTCCTTGACTAACAAGAGAAAGATTAATTCATTTAAATAAATATTTAACAACAAATGGGCCGGTTCTAAGGGTTTATTCAATTAAGCCCGATGAGAGGAGATACAGCTGTGCACATGTCATCATTAACAGACGTCGTTTAAGAGTGACGTTTGAGTGAACGAGGACATCCCAATTAATACCTGAGGACTCCTCTGTCCTTGCGTCACCTCCTCGTGTCCCTCGCTCGCAATTTACGGAGGCGGAGCTAAGACGCAAGGAAGGGACGCGAGTGAGGGAAAGGAGGAGTCGAGGAGGGGTATTGGGATGAGGCTAACGTGTTGAGACTTCTGTCTCACCTGCACCATACAGGTTGGTAAACTGTGCATAAATCACAATGAATCCCCCATTAGGTTTGCGTAAATAATATGTAACGGCCCGCTAACAGTTAAAGACTTTGTAGCGCTGTTTACATGTGTAAAACTGTTAAATAATGTGTGTGTATTAGCCTAGCTTCCCCGGTACGGCGCCATGTTGGGGACAACGTGATCTGACGCAGTAAGGATACAAGTTTGTCAGTATATCTGAAGGCTCCCGCAAACATACATGTATAATGATTGTGAATTTGTAATAAATATGTACTTTGTAAGGGTTATAAGTTAGTTACTGTTGGTAAAACAGTAAGGTTGTTTGTTACACTTAAATACGTTTCAGTAATGCATTTTAGTGACCTGCCATTAATAGAGAACCGCAGTGACGCATCGTAAAACCCGGAAGTAAACTTCTTCCGGTTCCTTCGTGAAAAACGCAATGCAAATTCTCCATAGGATTTTGGAAAATAGCTGGATAATATCCACATGTCTATCCTACTTTTATAATTTTTGAATCATAAATCTAGTCGCCAAAAGCGAAATGCTAACGTTATGCTATAAACGAACTACAAGCCAGTACAGCAGCAGGGTCGCACGACTTCAACGTCACGCCAACTTAAGATCGTTTCAACTGACTTGCACTGAAACTGCACTTTGAACACTTTAAATATATTAACATTTTAAACTGTATACCCCGTTTATCTAGGCCCTTTTTGTTTTGTTTTATGTATACATGTCACACTGTGGGAAATGATATTTCTGGATGTATAACACATGTAGAATTTTTTACAATAAAGCTGACTTTGACTTCCGCGTGCTTGCATATTTTAACAAAGCTTTTCATTTTAGCCACACTGAATTTAACTAGAAGTCATGGCTGTGTCAATTACCAGTCTGATATCGTTTTACAAAGATGACAAGAAGAGTGTAGATAGAGGAGAGAACCACTACAAGTCAGGACACGTACAGCAGCGCAGCCTAGATGAAGGTGTGCTTACCGTTGTTGTCAGGGCTAGCATGAGGGACAAGGTTTATAGAGTGTCGGTGAGTAGTGATAGCAAGAATACCGTTAACCTAGAGTTAATTTATTCACATGAATTCCCATCAACAAATCCATTTTATGTGTCACATGAAATCTTTATTAGGCAAGGCAAGTTTATTTATATAGCACTTTTCAACACAAGGCAATTCAAAGTGCTTTACAAAAAATGAAAGACATTAAGAAAATGGCATTTAAAATCAGTCATTAAAAAGAAAAGCTAATAAAATAAACATTAAAAGAAAAAATACATGGATAAAAGTTACAGTGCAGTCTAAGATGTGAATAGTTCAATTAAAAGCAGCGACAAAAAGAAAAGTCTTCAGCCTGGATTTAAAAGTAGTCAGAGTTGCAGCGGACCTGCAGGTTTCTGGGAGTTTGTTCCAGATATTTGGAGCATAATAACTGAACGCTGCTTTACCATGTTTAGTTCTGACTCTGGGGACAGACAGCTGACCAGTCCCTGAAGACCTGAGAGATCTGGATGGTTCATAATTTAGCAGTAGGTCAGAAATGTATTTTGGGCCTAAACCATTCAGTGCTTTATAAACCAGCAGCAGTATTTTGAAATCTATTCTTTGACACACAGGAAGCCAGTGTAAAGACTTCAGAACAGGAGTGATGTGATCCACTTTCTTAGTGTTAGTGAGAACTCGAGCAGCGGCGTTCTGAATTAGCTGCAGCTTTCTAATAGATGTTTTAGTGAGATCTGTGAAGACACCATTGCAGTAGTCAAGTCTACTGAAGATAAAAGCATGGACAAGTTTTTCCAAATCCTGCTGTGACATTAGTCTTTTAATCCTAGATATGTTCTTTAGGTGATAGTAGGCTGATTTAGTAACTGTTTTAATGTGACTGTTGAAACTCAGGTCAGAGTCCATGACTACACCTAGATTTCTGGCTTTATCTGTTGTTTTGAACATTGCAGACTGAAGCTCAGCGCTAACTTTTATACGTTCTGCCTTGGCTCCAAAAACCATTACCTCAGTTTTATCTTTGTTTAATTGGAGAAAGTTCTGACACATCCAGTCATTGATTTGTTCAATGCACTTACTCAGTGTTTGAATTGGAGCATAGTCTCCTGGTGAAATGGTTACGTAAATGTGTGTGTCATCCGCATAGCTATGGTAACTTATTTTGTTGTTTTTCATTATCTGAGCCAGTGGTAGCATGTAGATGTTAAAGAGAAGAGGCCCCAAGATTACAAATATTACACACCAGAAAACACAGAAATATCCATGAAATAAACATACAGTAGGCTATAAACAATTAAAGGGATAATTGAGAAGGCATTACAAATGTAAAATATATTTAAAATAATAAAACAATCCCACCACCACAGGTATCTACAGGAGAAGAGGGAGTTCTCTCCACAAAATGTGAATGCCCACGTGGAGAATGGAAATGCAGTCATGCGGCTGCATTAGCCATCTTTGCCATCCACAATTTCAGCTGCACTGACACCCCCTGTCAGTGGAAGAAGCCAAAGGCAGCTAAACGTACGCATTCAGTGGAGGAGCTATTTCCTCCAACCAATAACTCATTCAACCCGCTGACAAGAGATCCCACCTCCGAAGATCATGACTGGCTGAGGGACAGACTCTGGGGCAGGTTCTCAGGAATTTCTTGGCTTCCCTCCCCCGAGCCAGAAGAGGAATACTACAGCTTGGAAACACTTACTGTTCCTGAAATTCTTAAATCTGTTGGGCATCAGGGACCTGAGGCAATTGTGGCAAGCATGGCATTGTCTGAGGAGCAACAGAGGGCAATTCAGGTGGCTACCACTGGTCAGTGAACCAACCCAAACTGGCATTTGTTCAGGAAAGGAAGGTTGACTGCCAGCAACTTTGGAGCTGTCCTGAGGTCAAAGTGTGTGACTGCTTCCCTTAGTGCCAGGGTGCTAGAGCAACAACAGGCCCTTGATGGTGTTTTGTCTGTACAGTGGGGGACTATGAATGAATGTGAGGGTGTCAGGGCATTCACCACTGCAACCCAGATGCAGGTCCATGAGTCAGGTTTGTGGCTCTCCCAATCAGGAGTGTTGGGGGCATCTCCAGATGGTCTGGTAGGGTCTTCCGCTGTACTGGAGGTAAAGTGTCCCTACGGAGCCAGGGAAATTACAATTAGTGAAGCATTGCAAATCAAGGGCTTCTGTGTCAGTAAGGAAGGAGTAACATTCAGCCTGCGTGAGGAGCATCCTTACTGGCACCAAGTGCAAGGTCAGCTTCACCTCACTGCAAGAAAGAAGAAGAAATTGTGAATCGTTTTTAATTTACATTTACTCGCCTTTGCAATGTTGTGGTTGTTAGAGTGTTAGGTTTTGTTAACTGTGATGGTTATTCTCGCGTCCAGGAAAGAGAAGCTTAAAAAGGAGACTAAATGGAGTCTCTGAGATGTTTTCAAATTGGTACTTTAATTAATAAAAAGCGTGGTAAAGTCACAAACAGGATATTTGTCCGTTGGAGAGAAAGTCTGCAGCTTCCTCTCCAGGTGCCGGCCGTGCAGAAGAGACCGTACAAGCATTCGTCCTTCCCGCTTCCTCGCTGTTCGCTCCTCCTCTCCGTGAGCTGTAGTGACGTAAGGGACTTCCCCCTCTCGTTCGTCTGTGTCCGATATCGCGTTAAACAGAGGATTTCGACATTTTACATTCATTGCTTACTTCCACATGCCTTTTCTCCTCCTTATCTCTTTCATAACTGTATATGTAATACATGTTAACGGCGTCAATAGCCACTTTAATGATACCAATGGGCGGTAGTCCCGGATGTCGTCATGAAGGATTTTCAGAATAAAAGCTTAACAACTGGACGCACAAGAACTTCTGGTTTTTCAGTATAAAACAGCATTTAAACTGACGGTATGTTTAGGGTACATTATGCTATCAAAACATTGATTTTAATTTCTAACAGTCCCTCCTTACACACCTAAAAGGTGTGTATAATACTGAAATAAATGAGTTCTTCATCTGAACTCTGCATAGTACATAACTCATATCAAAAACATACAATCAAAATGGAATGGTTCGAATAGCCTCAATTTTACAAAAATACTTTGACTGTGTTCAAACATAAAAGTTTTCCCTTGTGCATAACTTCTAGTGTTAACATTCAATATGGCTCTTTAAAATAGCAGCAATGGCTTGGTATCAGAACATTTCTTCCTCCCTCCTTTCACAGAAACCGTTCCCATACCACGCTCAGTGTTAAGGCACTTGTTTTTACAAAGTGAAAAGAAACGACCCATTTCAGAATCGCAATGTTTTATAAAACATGGGATCCATCATATTAGAACAGTGAAAAATAATAAAAATGAAATAAACTATCTTGGACCAGTGTAATGTAATAATAAAAATATACCATCTTGGAATAGTATATTATAAATTGAAATGGATTCACTCCATTTTAGCATTTTATTTTGCTCACTTCTTCACATGATTTCATCATTTAAAGAATCACATTGGCTGGACATTCATTGAACAACCTGGTCTCTGAACATCCATATCATTTAACATCATTCAAACTAACTCATCATTTTCATTCATCTGTGTGGATCGTCCTGTTCTACTAGCATTTGTAGCTGTCCCCCATGAGAAATGTACCCTCCCTCCTTTCATATCATTTAAGGTATGAAAGTAATATGTTCTCTAGAAGAGGCTGTTGTAATCAATCGGTATTTTAGGACATGGAATTAGTGCAACATCTAGGCCTCCCCTGGGTGCCCCTATGCTATCCTTGTACCCTGGAGCCTAAACTCCCCCTGGGACTGGTCTCTTAGCCCTACTGGCTTTGGGGTGGTCTGTTCTAATACAGTGATAAAGTCCCTGAAATGGTGTGAAAACCGGTGGAATATCAATAACTCATTATACTAATTTATTTTTATTTCTGGTCTACTTAAATAACTATGCTAACCTCCTTAACAGTGTGTGGAACCTTGGGTGCTTTAACAAGGACTTTAAAAACAGAAGTCATTTCATTAATGGTTTGTAGTTCAATTCAGGAATTTTCACTCATGGCAGATATGTTTCTCCTTTTAAATAACATCTCTAAATGTCAGGTCATCACTGATTAAATGGATGAGCATTAGGAGGTGGTGGCACTTGTCTTTTAAAACTCATACTCTGGTGCCGTGCGCTCCCTCTGAAGCTGCAAGTAAGATTTAAAACATCTGCAGGGTGGGATGAGCAACCCCTTCTCCCTGAACGATATTTGTTGTTGAAAATATGCACCATTAAAATGAGTGATCCAAGGCCCCGCATGTATTACTCCCAATTATACTAGTTTTTTCAAAATTAAAATCTTCAATCGCTCTTTGCCTAGTGTCTTTTTAAAACTCTACATCTTGGACGACAAACAAATGTTGTTTCCACCTTAACAGTTCTCCTATGGTAATATCCATGCTACAATGGTGAAACCAATACTCTAGATTGGAATACTTTCTTTGGCTTGGTTCCAGCTCTACCTTTAACATTTTCCATTCAAATAAAGATTTGCCTGCTATCTATATTGTAACAAATTAAATCTTCCCCAAATTCTCACATGAATAAGAATCTCTATAAGAATAATTTGTTTATATTATGAAAAGATTGAATAATATGTTCTACCCTCAGTGTGTTTTTAGGATTATTTTCTAATAAGTGTGTTTATGTGTAAACTCACTCACTCCTGTGTTCCTTCTCTCCCCCTCTGGTCGTCAAGCCACGACCCCCTCACGTTCTGCTGGCCCATGCCAACTCCTCTGGTTCTGTCTTCTCCTCCATCCTGTCTTCTCCTCAGTCCATCCGCACTTGGATCTTCCCGCTGTAATTCTTTTCAGTGGCCCAACTGCTTTGCATTTTATCTCCTCCTTTTCAGTCTCTACGCTGTTGCATGGAGTGGTGTATTCTGCTCTCATGTCCCACACTCTGCTCTTGTGCCAAATCTCGCGGCTCAGTTTGGAACTTCATGTCCTGTTTGAGGGACCGATGAGAGTTTGCCTCTTTGTCAGCATGCTGGTTTGGTTCTGGATGCCTCAGGTGGAGATTGTTCTGGATGCCTCAGGTCGTTGTTGGTTCAGCTCGGGTTGTCTGTCTGTTTGATGGAGGAGGAGGAGTCTTCTGTGGTGAGGTCATTTGTCTGAAGATGGGGTCGTAGCATTCTGACAGGCAGAGAGAGAGAGAGAGAGAGAGAGAGAGATCTCGGGCCGCATTACCTATAGTTAATTCTAACACACTGAGGTAAAACATATCCAATCCTTTCCACTCTATTTTCCTAATCTTACTATCTGTCTTAGATGTTAAATGTCATCTAAACCCAATTAATGTCTACTAATGGTTGTGCCATATCCCTAAACATTGTTTCCACCCACTGTTAACATGGCTACTCCAAATAACTCTTTCAGGAAACCATTTTCTTCTATAAATTAAAAATACCTAAATGTTTCAAGCACCACATATTTCACACAGTATAAAAGAACGTCCCCATATTTTCTCCATTATTTTAAATCTCACTGTTATTTAGAACATAAGTAACTTTTGTGACTGAACATATCTGCAATGTCGCCACAATCTGCTGGGGAATTTTGTTCATAGAGTTTGTACGTACAAAGCTGTACTTGTGGGTTAGTAGCCTGTTTTCTACTGTAATCATTTTCAATAATTGTGCTCAGGTCACCGGTTGGTTGTCCATAAACTTAACAGGGGGTGTTTCTGGCACAGACTAAAACATGGATCCAGTGTATTTTTAGATTCCCCTAATCTGTAAATTCCCATCACCTACATATCCCAATCACTTAAACCCATCTCATCATTTCATACAAGAACTGCATATATGGGGGTGAATCATCTTGATTGTAATCGCCTCACCTTTGGGACCGGGTATTTCTAACTCCTCCTCTTGTTGCTCAGCTGATCTTTTGGCTCTAGGGATAAGTGAAACGCTCTGAAACACAGCTGGAGTTTTGTTAGTGATGTGGGCATTCTCTATGAGTGGACTAATGGATCCATGTCTTACTTGATATTGTACTCCCCATCCAACCAGAAAGGTGCCAAGTGTAATGAGCACAATCAACAATGCTATTCTGATTATTATCCCTAGGGGACCCCACAATAGCTTTGGCTTTGTTCTTGACATCATCTCTATTTTCTCCCTTGGTGTCAGTTACAGAATTTAAATAATGAGTACTATAATAACGTATACAAAAATTGGACTCTTTTTCAGATGTAAAACAAAAATAGGTTTTCACTTTAGTGTACAATTTATACAAATCTATAGACAATTCGTCTTTTGAGCTGTTTCTATCTTTATCTTATTTCTATTTATTGTTTTGTTCCAGCTCTGCCAAATCAGTCCTAACTCCCAATAATGTTCTGGAAGTTGCCAGTGAAGGGTGACAATGTGTGAGGTGGTGTCAATTTGCTCCTGTTTCTTTACCTTTAAACCGGAGCGCGTGTGAAGTTCGTTACAACTTCTCACTGTTCCGTCCACCGGGGATCAGCTCACTGTCTTTTGTGAACTTTCACCCTCACCCAATCACCTGGCCGAACAGGAGTCTCTTCTGGTGTCTCGTCTGGTATCTCTGTAGCTTTCCTAGCCTGTGTAGACAAAACTTGGATAATATTACTCAGAGTTCTGACATATGCATCACTTCTATTCGTCTAATATCTAAAACTGGACCACTCCCTCCTTGGAGGAGGCCCAAGCGTCGGCATACAGATGGAGCGCTCCATTTCAGACGCCTATCCGTGCGGGTCCGTGATCGGCATGGGGTGGGCCCCTGCTGAAAAGGAAAACCCCCCCGCAGGACTTGAAAAGCCCCCTTGATAAATACATTTAATTATAATGAAACCAGCTGCAATGGATAATTGATCCACCAGGGGGAGCCGTGATTAAAAAGCTGCCACACTGGAACTCATGTGAAATAAACAGCTGATCTACAGGTATCTGATATAGCGGATATTTGTTAAGATCCATATGTCACGGATAGGATCATATTCTGTGCTAAATAAGAGACATGTAATCATTTACTAAACATTCCCATGTTTTTATTTAACAAAATAATGTTTAATTCACGTTGGCGTAAGTACAAAACCATCGCTATGTTTTTAGATCAGGAAATGCATCCAGGCTCAAACAAACGATTTTCAATCATCATCCTCACGATCATTTAATGTATCATATATTCGCGAGTTCAAATGAATGCACTAAATTTAATCCACGTGAGTTTAGAACAACAAAAATAATCGCTTTGTTTTTATATCACATCCGACCGGAGGAAAATGCAGCACGGGTCTCACTACCGATCATCCTAATCCCACGGGCAAACAATAATATGTACAGTGTTAATAGTTTACTGTATTATTAGTGTCTATATTACTGGGGATTTCGGAATGGTAGCCTACTGGATTTTGATTTATTGTATCGGCTTCATATCGCAATATATTCCCGAAGTCTGAAATGCAAAAATTTCCCACATTAGGGCATTTCACCCTACATTTAATCATTCATACAAAATCATATTTCGTTTCTTTTTAACGAAATAAATGTGGTTTAATCCACATAATTTACTGTGTTAATTGTTTACTGTAGTATTGTGCACATTACTTTTCGCTGCTTGTTGCACCCCTGGTTAGAAGCTAAACTGCATTTTGTTTTCTCAGTACCTGCAATATGTGCAATAACAATAAAGTTGAATCTAATCTTGAGCAGGAACAGGCTACTTAGTACATATCTGACATAAACGATGTAGGAGTTTTGAGGTTTTTACAACCCCACTCTGCTCCGCGTGTCGTTTTGACGAGTCCTGCTTAAAATCATAACAGGAAGGAAATCAGACAGAGAACACCCAGATACCAGTTTAAACAATAATCTGTTTTAATTATCAAAGGTAATAATGCAATGCAATATAATACATTACAATACAATATAATATACTACAATTATATTGTAATGTAAGGAGTATGCCGGCCCACTCCTGCCCCGGTTCGCGTGCTGCAGAGATCCTTCTGTCCTGACAGCATGCGAAGAGATGCGAAGAGAGGCCGAACTCCAGGGCTCAACAGGAGATATACCATAATAAGAAGGAGGGGTTAGGTCAGCTGGTCATCTTTTCAGGTCATCTCATTGGGAGACGCAAAATATGCTGTGTCACCGTGACTCAGCGCTGGCCAGCAGAAAACGAAACAGGCTCACTTTGCAACAAAACACATCTTATCACCTAAGTCATGTGTTTCTTTATGAAAGCCATACTTGTTGGAAATGTAACAGTCATCATCTCATGGCATCCTCAGGACCAGCTCACCAACAACGCCTAACTGTCTCCATAGCCCCAGGCCATCTCTGAACTTCCATTCATCCATAATCAGCTCACCCAGAATGAGAAGGACCATTGTTTCTCTAATTGTGTGTGACTCAATTATCCTGCTCCTTTAGGAGTCCTGAAATGCACGCACATACATTTCTCTCACAAAGATTTCATCCCTCATATCTCCAACTTCTGGTTACACAGACTGCTTATTAATTAAACCCACACATATACTATTCCAGACATGTAGACTTCCCTGAAACATGACATGCTAGAGATCTTAAGCAGAATATACTCTCATCCACATAGCCCCCTGTCCTGCATACATACACCTCCCCCACAGAGCAATAAAACCCTGTTTACTCCAACCAGCCCAGAATGTTTATAGCCATTTTTAGTCCTTACATTTATGAAAGGATAAAACAGAGAAATCAATATAAAACACAAACACAGGTATTGTTTGAACAGTATTCACTTAACTGCTACTATTGATAACCACCAGAGAAACCCAAAGGACCTCTTTTAATATCTATCTGGAATTTGCAACAAGACTTTCTGCCATTTCAAATGTAACACACTTCTTAAATATCAGATGATAATAATCTTCAATCCCCCTTTGTATCTCTTTCTCCAGAGATAAACTTAAACAAGGCATTTTGACACATATACCCACTGTCATTCTTTTCTACTGTGTCCGTCCCCCAAACATTGTATAAATCCATCCGAAGCTGGTATTTAGAGTACTTGAAACCTTCATGGAGACAGAACACCACTTTCCATGGCAGTGAAGGAACCATGAGAGGGCAGCTGAGTGCTAGTGCAGTCTCCTTGTATGGTGAATCATCAGCCCCCCCCCCCTCAGAGAAATACGCTAACAAGGACAGCTAATAGGGAGGGGGAGATGCGGCTTCCCCTTCACGGGTGGAACTGATCAGAGAGAAGTAGACTCCTCTGCTGCCTCGACAAGTCCCCTGTGCCGTCCTGGCTTGCCGTGTCTTTGTCCCCCCGATCCGCTGACGGCAGCTTCTGGGCTGCCTGCTAGAGAGATGTCTTCCTCCTCCTCCTCCTCCGGCCCGCTGATGGCGGCTTCCGGGTCGATGCTGGAGAGATGTCTTCCCGATCCTCCTTCTCCGGCCCGCTGATGATGCCTCCCGGGTCGTCTGCTGTAAGGATGTCTCCAGGGTCCTGCTCCTCCAGTCCACTGATGGCTGCTTCCGAGTAGTCCACGTCTGCGAGGGCCACGTCCGTCCGGATGTCGTCCCCTGGTCCTAGCAGGTGGTTTCCCCGCCGCACACTGGCTCCCGTGGTACGAGCTGTCCCCCTTTTCTCCTAGGCAGACGGCATGAGAGGTCCGCTGGGTCACTCGGTCGGGGCCGGAGAGCCTGGGGTTGAGCCACTTTGTCCTGATGACCTTCAGCCAGACGAACTCCGCTGTGTCGGCCTTGTGCTTCTCGGGTCCCCCTTTTGGCGCCAGCAACCTGTGTGGAGAAATCTGATACAAATCCCTCAAGCCTACGCTCAGCTGTTTTGACCCACTTGGAGCCTGTTGGTGGGGTGTCTTGAAACAACAGCCGTCTGGGAACAGGTTTTCTAAATTAATTGTAGACCTCTTATCTGCCAGTGCAGCTTCAGAATCTTAATACTGGACTGTGCCAACTAAATAAGAACCCCAACATCTTTAGGTAAACTAAATAACATATTTCAATAGCTCTGAATTTCTGACAAGCATCTGTGTTTATTATTAAATGAAATCCCTGAGATCCTATTTAAAATCTAAATATAATATGAACTGCTAATGTTTCTGGTAAAGAAACACACTAATGTTATGGACTCAAAAACAACCAAAATCACGATACTAACAAAGTGAATGATTTCCTGGTGATACTGCTTCTACCTGTCAGTGCTTAGATATTATCACGCTGAAAAAATGAATACAGAATTCCAACAAACTGTCATCAAATGTCTTTCTATTATGAATTTAGATGAAATGTATATCCCCATAATGACCTAAAAAATAAAGTCTATGGCTTTTACTTATTTACCAGGCTAGTTACATGATGTTGTCTAAATTAAATTATGTCTCATTACACTACTATGTTTTAGCTTAACTGTAATATATTCTTTCTACATTTCAAACCTCAGTTACTTTTATACCTGTTGAAACATTACTCACAGGTCAACTTCTTCAGTATTCCATTCTGGAGTTACATCTCTTACCGTAGCCCTTTGGCCACTGATTCTGCATCTGTGTTACCTGTTATAACTCAATCAATATTAGAGACATGTCAACATTCACCAAACAGTATCTTATCCCCAGATATGGAGCAGGTCAATTATAAAACTATCATTCAATGCTCAGTTTGAACATTTGGGTTGGGGCGGAAGGTTTCTGTCAATCCTTAAAAGAAAAATTTAAATTGTGAATTTTACAGCCATGTTGACATTATACATTATACACACTCCCCCCTTTTAACACATGAACTCATGTGTAACAAAACCCTTCAAAAATCTTCAGATTTTAGTTTGAGTTCCACATTCTGCAAACTGCCACCTCCTGTGGGACTGCACAAGTGCAGTTTTCCAATTCTGTGGAATTTTATTGAGCCCCAGAAAAAGTTGTTAGTCCAAAAACATGCTTGATTAGTCATTGTTTTAAATCATGCAGTTGCACTGATCACATGCAGACATACACTCACATTCACACTCACACTGTCAGGTTGTAAAGTCAAGTTTGGTCAGGTACAGTGCCTTGTCACTGTCGGTCAGGGTCAAAGGTCAGTTGGTCTCAGTATTTTTTGGCCATGTGTCGTGCTCTGCAGATACTTTGACATTTCAGCATAGGCCAGTATCCTTTGTCTACAAAAATCTGTCATATATGGAGCGCCATCATTTATTAATTCACAATTACAACTATAATGTTCAAGATATCTCTAACTTTTCATCGGAACAGCTGCTTCCCACATTCCCTGAAAAGTGTTAGCCAAAAAATGTCACTTCCTTATTGTACTACTACTGCAGTTTATTAACACCTAATCTATATTAAAATGTCTAATAGATCTATTTCAGAAACTTGTGCACATAATTATTATCTTGAGTCAAACCATTACTAGGATCTGTAAAGCTCTGCTATGTATTTCATAACTCACATTTACTCATCTTCAAATCTGGTCCACTTAAAGAACAATGTTAACCTCTTTAACAGTGCGTGGAACCTTGGGTGTCCAAATATGTAACAATCACTCCTTCCTTTATCAAGGATTCTAAAAACAGAAGTCATTTCATCAATGGTTTGTAGCTACATTTAGGAATTATCACTTATGGTAGGTATGTTTTTACTTTTTAACATCTCTAAATGTCAGTTAATTACTAACTAAATTAATGTCCATTAGGAGGTGGTGACGCTAGTCTTCCAAACTCATAATCTGGTGCCGTGTGCTTCCTGTGAAGCTGCAAGTAAGATTTAAAAAACCACTGCAGGGTGGGTCGAGTGACCCCTCCTCCCTATTGGTCGTCAATAATATGCACCATTACAATGGGTGACTGAAGGCCTCACATTATGTCCAATTTCAGCATCAGTCTTCTTTACTCTAAAATTACTTTTTAAATAGGAATATTTAGAAATGGAACAAATATTCAATCTTCAGAAAAGTTCTTAACCAAAGTCTATCTAGTGAATAGCCAACATATTTGAAAATGTCAGATGTATAAAAATAAGCCTAAATACTCCCTTACCATCAAAGTCCAAATCTAGACATAAGATGAACAGTTTTGGTAATGGACAATTTAACCTAAAAACAAAACAAAATTGGACTTGTGTCCTTGTTATTTGTTCTTCAAAATACATTAGCAAATACCTTGTGAAGTATTCGCAACATAACTAACCCTCTCTAGGATATGAAATCCATTCATCTTTTTACTCATAGTTAGTTTATATGTCAAGATTATTATGTGTGACCTAATAATCAGATGTCTTGTTTGCTAAACAAGGATATTAAACTTTAATCTTTTCAGTATTCCAGACCATCGTTTAAACAATCAGCCTCCCTTCTCAAACACTAAACCTATTGTTGTACACCACCCTCTGGAAAACTCTTGCACAGTTATGCTGTCAAATCATCGCATAATTTCTTCAGAGTATGAACGATCTGAGACAAGCCTGTCTCAGATCTTGTCATAATGTGAACAGTCAGTGATGTGTTGTCTTCTGCAGCTGTAGTCAATTGGATCAATGAAACTCTTGTTTTGCACTGGGATGTCCTGAGGGGGAAGGAACCTCTGGATCAATGTGGTACAATCAGCAGACACACGTTGTCCTCTGCACAGCAGGAATCCCAAAAAACTGCAGTTCCTCTTCACACCACTGTTGCCTCGGCAACGAGGCCCAAGCAAAAATGTCAAACCCTCCTCAGAGATGCGTTCTTTGCACAGTTCTTCTGTTTCTGTAGTGAGCAACTCTTCACCAACACACTGATTCAGAGTACAACCCAAAGGTGGCGCACAACTATCCAGTGCTGCTGTAATCACAGCAAATCAGCAACTGGAGAAAAACTCAATTTAAATCTCTCCCCCAAAGGGTTACAAAATTAAACGGCTGAGTGTCTATATGGTCAGGAATGCTGAAACATGTGAATGTTAAAACAAACCAATGGCAGTAGTCTACCCAGATTCTTTACTCCATTAAAAATAGTAAAACCACATTGTAAAATATCTTTTGTCTAGTTGAAGTCCTGCTTCTAAAATTCTAGTCAGAAAAAAAAAAAAAAAAAACTTCATCTTTAAAATCTTCTTTAATTTGAAACCAAAAAGGTCTTCCTTCTCCACCATGATCCTATTTCTACATCAAAGTCCAAACAAACTGATGATTTATCTTTAAAAACCATGAGGAATGACAGTTCTCATAAAACACTATTCTTCCTTACTTCAGTTCTAAATCAAATGAGCAAAACAGGAAAACCTCCTTTAACCACTTGCTTATTCTATTATTTTTTGAAATTGTTTATCTAACTTGTGTTACAAGCATGGTTAGATTTGTAACAGAACACAAAACTAACTGTATTTAGCGCTATATTTGAAAAACAAGTAATCTGATTACAGTTAATGAATATATATTTTGAACAGTTATTATTGGTGGAAAAGTTTCCTCACAAAATGTAATCTCCATTAATAAAGCTAAAACCTAAAGAAATCATCACGGAACAGTTTTTCTGTCCTTATCACTTAATTGTTTCAATACAAACTAAAAAGCGTTGTGAAAACTCCCACTCTTGAGAACATCTCAACACTTTATTCCATCCGAGCACGAATGTTTATGAC
This sequence comes from Gymnodraco acuticeps, assembly GCF_902827175.1. Taxonomy (NCBI): domain Eukaryota; kingdom Metazoa; phylum Chordata; class Actinopteri; order Perciformes; family Bathydraconidae; genus Gymnodraco; species Gymnodraco acuticeps. The sequence continues at coordinate 1,276,768 of NW_022991168.1, read as the reverse complement.
AGACACGCCCTATTAATCCAAAACGGTGTTTAATGGTATCAATTTTGAACTTTCTTAATATGAATTGTAAATGCAACGTATGTTCTCTTTGGAACACAGTTAGGACAGTAGCTGCTGAAACTGGTTAATAGCAGCTTTCTGTTAACCTAGATAAGCATGTTGTTCTTGTATCTAGTAAATATATTTTTACTTCATGTTTACTCACAAAACAATATCACCTTTTTCAGACTAGTAGTCAACTTTATATAAGTTTTACTCTCTCTGAACTTCCAAAACATCTACTTCTCCTGTCTCTCTCTCTCTGTGCCCTGCAGCTGCCTGCTCCTGCACAAGCTTCTCTCATCAATCACCTCTCTGTGTTTAGCCAACAGTGTGAGATGGCTTTTAGCCTCGTGCAGCACCTCTGTCATGTTTAAACATGAACAGATCCCTCCTGTTTACTTTCTACTCTTTCTTCATAAACTCAAAAACACAATTAATGTCTACTAAGGATATTACAAAAACTCCCTAATGACAAATACCACAAAATTCACAATGCAATGCAATAGTAACAATCAGTTCTCAAAACTTCTCATGAAAACCACAATGTGACGTAACTGCATCCCACAAAAACTATGCTAAAAACGACAAATTATAGTTTCTTATTTATTTAAATATCTACGACACATTGATCTATTCATTTTCAATGTTATTCACTCCAACTTCAGACCAGTCGTTGATTATTCACTCCTTGTTTTAAATTCAACGCTCAGCAGCCATTTTTGAGGCATTTTGAGAAGAAGCACAAGCAGTCACACTTCGGGCTGCTGCTTCAGCAATTAGAGGAAAGCTGTGAAGAAAAAAGGGGGGCTTTCTTTAACCCATGGTGACCACGCATTTCTTTATCTGACTTTTCTCCCTTATCTATTAGTAATTATTCAGAGAAAATTATTCCCCGTACAGTCTATCCAGCGTTATGGTGCGATGTTTATTTCAACAGATAATGGACGTTCAAACGCGCTTTGACACCGCTTTTCAGCGATGTGGCATTATCATGGGGCCTCATTATCTCTTTATCGTCACGTTTGGCCAGATAGATTAACCCCACAGAACAAGAGAACGAGATTCCGGTCCTTTCAAAATGGTTATTTGAAATGTGCGTATCTCTTCTTGGATTCACATATAATGCAACTGCAGCTCCTATGAGACTGGAAAACATTATTCAATTTTGTTCTGGATGGAATCATTAGAAACCACTGAACTCTCCCGATGGGTTAGCCGTGTCGATTTCTGAAAAAACCGCACAGGGCCTTTCACCTTCAACTTACACTCCTCATCGCTTCACGTGTAGCTAACGAGTTAGTCGTGCGATTCTGAAAATTCCACGAGGTTTCTAACCGCTGCTTTATTAATCTTATTATTATTAGTTAGTTACCTACCTATGCTAAAATAAGCATTGCATTATCTTTAGCGTGAAGACTAGACACTGAGAAATATTCCTGACAACTCTAAAAAATTTGAATATAGCCAAATCACAGATTTTGAGTGTAACGGGTATCTGTGCTTACCTGATATTTTGTATAGAGCTCTGTTTTTAGTTGTCAGAAAGTATTTCGAGGTGTCACCCTGGACAGCTTCGTCCGCTGGCTGCTGATGTGACTCCCTCTGAATTCCCACTCGTAAACGTCTGGGTCACCACTTTGTTGGAGTTTTGAGGTTTTTACAACCCCACTCTGCTCCGCGTGTCGTTTTGACGAGTCCTGCTTAAAATCATAACAGGAAGGAAATCAGACAGAGAACACCCAGATACCAGTTTAAACAATAATCTGTTTTAATTATCAAAGGTAATAATGCAATGCAATATAATACATTACAATACAATATAATATACTACAATTATATTGTAATGTAAGGAGTATGCCGGCCCACTCCTGCCCTGGTTCGCGTGCTGCGGAGATCCTTCTGTCCTGACAGCATGCGAAGAGAGGCCGAACTCCAGGGCTCAACAGGAGATATACCATAATAAGAAGGAGGGGTTAGGTCAGCTGGTCATCTTTTCAGGTCATCTCATTGGGAGACGCAAAATATGCTGTGTCACTGTGACTCAGCGCTGGCCAGCAGAAAACCAAACAGGCTCACTTTGCAACAAAACACATCTTATCACCTAAGTCATGTGTTTCTTTATGAAAGCCATACTTGTTGGAAATGTAACAGTCATCATCTCATGGCATCCTCAGGACCAGCTCACCAACAACGCCTAACTGTCTCCATAGCCCCAGGCCATCTCTGAACTTCCATTCACCCATAATCAGCTCACCCAGAATGAGAAGGACCATTGTTTCTCTAATTGTGTGTGACTCAATTATCCTGCTCCTTTAGGAGTCCTGAAATGAACGCACATACATTTCTCTCACAAAGATTTCATCCCTCATATCTCCAACTTCTGGTTACACAGACTGCTTATTAATTAAACCCACACATATACTATTCCAGACATGTAGACTTCCCTGAAACATGACATGCTAGAGATCTTAAGCAGAATATACTCTCATCCACATAGCCCCCTGTCCTGCATACCTACACCTCCCCCACAGAGCAATAAAACCCTGTTTACTCCAACCAGCCCAGAATGTTTATAGCCATTTTTAGTCCTTACATTTATGAAAGGATAAAACAGAGAAATCAATATAAAACACAAACACAGGTATTGTTTGAACAGTATTCACTTAACTGCTACTATTGATAACCACCAGAGAAACCCAAAGGACCTCTTTTAATATCTATCTGGAATTTGCAACAAGACTTTCTGCCATTTCAAATGTAACACACTTCTTAAATATCAGATGATAATAATCTTCAACGATTAAACACATTTGTGCATTCTTTAAACCGAGTCAAGCCGAGTCCGGAGGTGGCGGCACATTAAAGTGTGCACCTGATTGTTTAACTTGAAGGTGCCTGATGACATTTAATCATTCAAACAAAATCATATTTCGTTTATTTTTAACGAAATAAATGTGGTTTAATCCACATCATTTAGGCCTACTGTGTTAATTGTTTAGTATTGTTTAACTTGAAGGTGCCTGATGTGAACATTTCCAGAAGAACTCTAGCTTGAATGGCCTTTGTATGTATACAGTAGGCCTACACATAGGCGGCGCGTGAGGCTCAGGTTTGGGAAGGCTAAATAACTTTTTTTTTCATTTTACGCTGCCCGCCTCCGGCGTCTATAGAAAAGAGATCAACTCAGTGAAAGCACCGTCTGCTGACCGATCAGAGCTCAGTGTGCGGAGTTTAAATCTATCAAGTCATATTACAGGAAAAAGGAAATGCAGTTTAAACTGCCGTATGCAGAGAAGACGCCGACGTGTCGCACTTATCATTCATATCACACTGACATCACATCATCAATCAGATCATCGATCTCACATCGATATCACAATATTTCCTTATCTGAGTCAGCTTCTCGAGCCGTATCTGGCCGTGCAACACTTAGTTTATTTTGTAACGAGTTGTTCTGTATTCTCCTTGCAGGTGCAACTCTGTGGCTTGTATCCTGGATTATATGTTTAAGTCATCATGGATGTTTAAAGTTCATATTTGTCTAATATTAGTTTACTTTTCATTAATGAAGTATGACACTGCGCTGTCAGTAGACTTGTCCCTGTTTGTGATTGGTCAAATGTAGCTAACCCCGCCCCTTTCACGTGAACGCGCTCTCAGCTGGAGAGAGAAACCCTGGCTTGATTTACCGAGTTGATAACCAGCGCCGTAGGACCGTTTAGCGAGATCGCGTTTGTTAGGGTTAGTTAAGATAACTCAAGCATATCCAGGGTCTGTTGAACTGGCTTCGTGGTACAGGGCACAGGTGGCTGCATAGCAGCGCTAATGTCAAAGACATTATATTTTTATTTTACCAGGATGCAGTTACACAAATATTTGGGAAGGCTTAGCCTTCCCTAGCCTACAGCACCCGCCGCCCCTGGGCCTACAGTATAGCCCAACCATGTACACCTTCCTTTTTTCCCGTCCAAAGTTTGAATTGGATAAAGGTAATGGTTATCGATGGTGCTTTTATAGCCTATTGTATAATAACTGTGTGATTTATATTGCTTTTCAAATGCATATGGACAATTTACACTGCTCTTCCCGTCAAGAATATGAATAGAACTTAGTTAGATCACTTTACATTTCTGCAAATTAATTTTTAATCACACACGTCTCCCCGTCCCGAAAATGATAAATAAAATAAAAAGAGGAAACCATTTTCAAGTTCAGTTTTCAACGTTTTATTTAAAATAACTGACATAACAGACACCATACTGTAGGCCTATCTGCTGCGGAAACCAGGACGAGCTATTTCGGGATCTGTTTTTCGGGGGCTCCTCAGTCTCTCATTTACCCGGCTCCTGATTAGGACACATCCTGGGGATTGTGTTTACAAACATTGACCAGACTGTTCACCAGCCCCCACCCCCCATGTTGCCTATGCTGTCCTGTGGTGCGAACTTTTTGTTTAAAACAAATTGGCCATCGGAATGTGTGGAGGAATTCTCCCAAGGGTCACATTCCACAGCTCTCCCCCCCCCCCCCCCCCCCCCCACACTCCTGTGATCTCCCATCCCCCAGTCTGTAGGTTTGTGTTTGCATATTTCTATGCCGTAATTCATACTGGTCCTCTCACGCACATACATTCTCCTTACAGTATACATACATAGGCTATATGAGTCCGTGTATCTACGGACCATTTGTTTTTCTTTATTAAAAAAGTAAACGGAAGAGCGTCTGAGAGGCGTTGTTGCCCTTTTGCTTGTTACCTTACTAAATGGTCTAATGGTCAGTGGAGCGAGGGGGGAGGCCCGCGAAACTCACGGAAGTGATTTCAAAACAAAAAGTACTCGTTTGCTTGGAACAAAGAAAACGGCCAAGACACACATTGAGTCCAGAAAATGAATGTTATTAAGGGCTGTAAATATAATAAGCCTGTGTCTAAAATTGACAACAGGCTTATTATATTTACAGCCCTTAAGATACACTTTTGTGTTTAACAGCTGACCACTACCATGACGTACTTTGTTTTAGTAGATTTCGCATGAGAGCAAAATGTATAAATATGAGCATTACATTATATGAATATGAGAACAACATGCATGAATGTGTGAGTGACAATATATGAATGTGTGCATTGAAATATGATAATATGAGAGCAAAATGTATGAATGTGTGAGTGTAAATATATATGTGTGTGAGTGAAAATGTATGTATGTAAAAGGAGAATATATGTGTGTAAGAGTGAAAATGTATGTATGTAAAAGGAGAATATATGTGTGTAAGAGTGAAAATATGCAGCATTTTGAATGTCCGATAGTCCACCATTTCCACCGGAAATATCAAACATTTAATAAAAGTGAAAAACAATGAACAAGACTTAACGTATTCATCATAATTAATTATATTTATTTCGTTTGGATGTAGGATTTTTGACTTTGTTTAGAGCAGTGATCTTCTACTATATGAACATTTTGGACCCAAAATCACAAAAAAAAAACGTAAAAACAGATTTTGAAAATGATATTATTTTTCATATGTAACACAAACATACACAACGAAACCATTTAAAAGCTGGAAATATATACATGGGATGTCACTATGATAATGTGAAAGTTTGATTGAGGTAGCATGGGATTTCATTCTGATAAGGCAAAAGTGTTATTATAAATATAATATAAATATATATATACACATTATGTACAAAAATCATTTTTTTCTGTCTTTATCTGTGCCACGCTTCAAAGCGGTTTCTGTCAATACGACACAGAGGGCAACATCACAGATTCCTCCACCTCCATGTCAAAAAACAAGCTTAAAGCTTGACTCACGTTCAGAGTTCTCTTCATCATAGTTGAATCTTCAAAACTCTAAATCTATCTAACTATATCTAAATTCTCAATGTTTGTCTGTCACTTTACTTCAATCGCAGTCTCCCGCCGTCCCTCTTCGTCTCTTTTCGTCTCGTTTCGTATCACTCCGTTTACCTGATTACCTCACCCCCTCCCTGGTAAATACATCCTGTTGAGCAGAATCTACAGTTTCCAGTATTTTCCGTTTCGTAAAATGATCAAATACGGCGAAGATATTAAAATATGTGCTTCCATTATTCATACTTCTGAAATATATCTGTATTAACTTTATATCATCGTATGTCCGTGTTTATTGGGTCTTTTTGCATGAAACAAAGACTGGCATATAGTTTCAAGCCAGTACTTTCGACAGAAATACACATATACATCCTGTTGAGCAGAATCTACAGTTTCCAGTATTTTCCGTTTCGTAAAATGATAAAATACGGTGAAGATATTAAAATATGTGCTTCCATTATTCATACTTCTGAAATATATCTGTATTAACTTTATATCATCGTATGTCCGTGTTTATTGGGTATTTTTGCATGAAACAAAGACTGGCATATAGTTTCAAGCCAGTACTTTCGACAGAAATACACATATACATCCTGTTGAGCAGAATCTACAGTTTCCAGTATTTTCCGTTTCGTAAAATGATCAAATACGGCGAAGATATTAAAATATGTGCTTCCATTATTCATACTTCTGAAATATATCTGTATTAACTTTATATCATCGTATGTCCGTGTTTATTGGGTCTTTTTGCATGAAACAAAGACTGGCATATAGTTTCAAGCCAGTACTTTCGACAGAAATACACATATACATCCTGTTGAGCAGGATCTACATTTTCCAGTATTTTCCGTTTCGTAAAATGATCAAATACAGCGAAGATATTAAAATATGTGCTTCCATTTTTCATACTTTTGAAATGTATTAACTTTATATCATCGTATCTCCGTGTTTACTGGGTCTTTTTGCATGAAACAAAGACTGGGATATAGTTTCAAGCCAGTACTTTCGACAGAAACACAAGGCAATGTTGTCCGGACTGTTGTTTTTATGCGGCACCGGCTTGAACAGGTCATGTGATCTGATCACGCCGGCGTGACGGTCGACTCCAAAGGGTTAATATTAAATACATATAAGTATTTTTACAACTTGTATTTAGAAATACTCTGTTGTAATTATTGATGCATAAATGTGTTCATCCATTCAATGTGGCATCTGCTATAATGGGGTTAATGTATAATATTACTTAATAATACAATACATTATAATATATGATATGATAATTACATTTTAGTTTTATTCATTTCTTATTTCATAGTTTCTCATTATTATTATTTGTATCGCTCATCTTATTTTTGATTGTATTAATCTGTGTGAATCTGTGCTGTCCTGTTTTTCACTCTCACCCTGTTGCTGTTTGAACTACTGAATTTCCCCACGGGATTAATAAAGGTCCATCTTATCTTATCTTAATGTATAAGTTGATTTACTTCAATCTACTGTACTGTGTAAAAACACCCCAACAATATTACAAGAAATATACTGCATAAAGCAAACTATATACTTTATTTGATCTAAAATATTGATGTTTTTTCATTATAGTAGCTTGTGAAAACCATACAGTAATTCAAGTGATTAAATGCTACAGTATTCAGCAAACACAACTGCAGAGCTGCAAACATTGCAGACAGACTAAGTTCATCAACACCCAGTTGTCTTTGTGTATTTTGTGAATGAAGCGCCATCTTATGGTTAAATCCTGTAATTGAACAAATGGGGAAATTGGGCAACGCCCTCTAGCAATTTGGCAACACCCCCAGCCACTGGCATCCGCTGGGCTTTTGACTGGGACACACCCATCTGAGTCTGATCTGGAGTGCTTCATCTGTACCTTTTGTCGTTATGAGACCTATTGTTAACTACATGTTATTATTTATTAACTACAACGTCACTGAAATCAATATATCTGTATAATCATGACACTCCTTCCTTTGAGCAGAACATGCTCAATTAATATTGCAATGATTACCCTATTCTGAACAGGACATGTAAAACCCATAACGTTGCATTAAATAAATATAACTTCTCCGTGTACCCATAAGGCGTACAAAATATCGTATGATGTATGGCTTTCTGATGGTATACAAACATATTCACTAAAATCTGCCATTAGCACAAAAAATGGTTTACGTGTTGCAATAATGGCTTTTGTCCTGGTATTATGCATCATTGTTGCTGCGAAAAACAATACCCCTGGTGTCGCTAATGCATCTCAATAATTCTAGGATTAGAGGATTGTTTGATACTGCTGAACAAAGATATGATCAAATAATATTTCTCTAAACTAGAGAGAAAATACGAACTATTCTCACAGAGGGTGACATGCATGAAGGGCTGGTGGCCCTCACTCAAAATGAGATAGTGCCTTACGCACTACATTATAAATCAGTAAAATTACTCAAGAATAAATAAATAAAAACTGATTCTTGAAACTGTTGTAAAAACCCTACAACTTCTTCATCCAAGCTCTCAATCAGTGTTATGTTATCTAATCTGCAGCTCATTGCCTTAAAACAGATACTTCAGACCGATTATAAAATTGTGTTTACGAGAAAAATGTAATCTGACTCCATCTATCACATAATTGTTTGACTAAAAAAACTACACTTCCACTAACAATAAATGAAGTTCCCCTTTAAACACAGCCCCGGTCTTCTGACGGGGTCTATCTATGTACTGGCTGGAAAATGGTGTGCCAGTCTCTGTCGCTCTGTCACTGTTCTCCCGCTAACAGTCACTCTCTAGTTCTGCTGGGTTCTTGTTGACTTCTTCACTGGTTTGAGACAAGTGACCCTATCGGACACCTCCCTTTGTAGCCAGACTTCACCACAGCAGAATCGAGTTTCTGTTTTTAGGTCTCAACCTCTCCACGTCAGGTGTATCGCCGCCCCTTGAACTGCAGTCAGTGTAAACAGGAGGATTTGGTATGGATCCTCCATCTTGGGCGAGTACTAGGTTTCCGTCTTCATATTTGTTAGTGGAAACCCCATCGTCTTGACCTCACTAGCTGTGTAGACACAATAGTTTTCTGTGTGGGGGAACAACATCACTCGTAATCTCTATCCTTCTCATAATTACAAAAATAGTCTGCTAAATGTTCTACTATGTTTTAATCTTCTACTAATCTGTGGATTATTTATGTGTAAATGCAATATGCTACTCACTATCTCTTTAAATAACATTCAACTTCTCCCTCCTGTGTTGACAGATATGGCTCAATGTAGCTGGGTTTCAAAATACCCTTGGGCTGAGGATGCATCATCTGTTGGTCTGGCCCACTGAGCTTCCTCATTGCTGTGATTGATACCAGGGTGTCAGTTACATTTGGGTCTTGTTTGGCACCCCTGTTCGTCTTTGACATCTCTGGGACCCCCTGCCTCCATTGTCATCATGGAAACCTCCTGGTTGTTGGTTCTGCTTCTGATTTTCTGGCACTATCTGAGATTTACCAGTTTGAGGTGTCTGCCCTGCATTCTCTGGTTCTTCCTGAGCTTGAATTGTTGGAGGTGTCTGCCCTGCCTTCTCTGGAAGTTTCCCCTCCCTTCTCCTTGTCTTGTTCCTACAAGCTACGGTGTCTTTTGTTTTTTTCTGCTATGTCTTCCCTCACTGGCAGGTCTGCTACTCGGACCACATTTATGCTGTGTGCCAATAGGCTGGCATATTCCAGATGGAGTATCAGACTTGTAACTCTTATAAATCTTTCTTCATCTTCACTCCATATAGTTCTTTTAATTGGAAAGGTTAAAGCATCTGATCAGATTATTACCTTTTCCTTGATATCTGCAGTTGAGCCTGGCTCTGCGTCTAGTCCCAGTTTAGTTTGTTTTGGTGACATGCTCTCTTCCTATTCGAATGAATATTATTAAGTTATCAAAGATTAAGCACCAATCCTCTGACTAGCACCGTCGTTCCTGATCAGTAATATCCTATGTCATCTGAACCTAACTTTAAATCTGGGCTTTTTAATTTTTTTTTCAATTTATAGATTTTTTATTTTATTTTTGTTATGATTTTTTTAAGATAATAAAGTTAATTAAAAGATACAAATTATGCAAATTTTAAAATCTGAAATGATAAAATAAAAAAATTGTACAGTGTATGGTTTTGACTTTAAAATATGAAAATTCGAAATCTGGTGAAAATCTAAATCTACTGTGTACAGTGCATACCAAAGTGTATGCAATTATGTAAATGTCCTAACTTGTGTTAGCTTCAATACATTTGTTTGCTTATTTGAAAAAGTATTGTTTAAAGTTTCCTATCTTATAATTAGAAACCACTTGCAATTCTATCCTGGCGATCAAGCATGTGTTTATTTATAACACTTCAAATTAAACTTCTATTGAGTGTTACCTCTATGTAATAATTCTGTACTTCCAGCAAAGTGCGCTATTGTAATATCCAGCTTAATCCACTAGGGATTACTGTTGCAAAACTAACCTCTATTTAACAAGAAAAGCTTATTTTTCTTCTTAAAATGGAAAGAGAATTACACTAGGTAAGAACACTACACTATGGTAAAAGAACACAGCACATAAACGCCAAAACACATTTGCAAACTAGAATATTTCAAACAAAACTTCAATTTATACTTGCAAGCAGAAAATAAACTTCTAAAATCAGATCCCCACAAATACCAAACTTCCCACGGTAAAATAACCTGTCTATTTTATAGTTCCAACTCTGCAAAGAAATATGATTTATCCTTCTCAAGATGGAGTGCCTAGCCTCATGTGAGTAGGACTGAGTACTTTCAAATTAGCATTTCACGAAATGGCGACTGCCATTGCTCATTGTAAACACGAGGACAAGACAAGATGGCAACTGATTTTCCAACCTTTGACCTGAAGAACAAAGGGATTTGAAAACACCTCGTGGCTCTCAGAGCGGAGTTGAAATAATGAGGGTGATCTTTTCATTCTAGAAAATTCAACACAAAACAACACTGCAGTTTAAAATAACATTTCTATGTAATTTACAATTATAAATGGGCCTCATACCCTTACGTCACAGCCTTCAACCTGTGTACGTAATGTTTTGACTTTAAGAGTCAGTATGGTTATCTCCTCTGTTTAAACACGCTATCATGGGACAAAGTAAGAAGTTAATCAAACACTATCAGAAGAATATCGTCTATCTAACGCACGAATGTCGCATTTCTCGTCGTAATCCACGCGTAATGTCTGTTTGAAAACAGAAAAAACAACCACTGAAAGCTTCAAACTTTTCAGGCCTTTTCCTCAAATAGGACTTTTTTAATAAGAAAGCCCCTTGCTGTAATTAAAACACTCACTCAACTGTGTTCTTGTCTCAAACAGTCCCCACTGTTTAATGGCCTAAAACCATTCACGTTTAATTAAGACGTAACAAGAAACACTTTAAATGATTGCCATCATCACACAAAGAACTTTTAAAAAGAAAAACAGCCTCACACTGTCCTTAACACAAACACTCACTCCACTTTGTTCTTGTCTCAACCAGTCCCCACTGATTAATGGCCTAAAACCATTCACGTTTAAATTAAGACGTAACAGGAAACAATTGAAATGATTAGCCTTTTGCCGACATGTAATAACAGACAAACAAATAGCATGCAGGGTTAAATATAAGAAAAAGAAGAAATTTGAACTCACCCTGCTTGTGAAAATGCAACGCCACGTGTTATGATTGTATACATTTGGTTGTTTTAACATTAATTTCCCAGCTATTTTCAGGAACCGGAAGCAGCCGTCCAACTGTAGAGTTATATTTGTATTTATTCATGTTAGCAAACTATGGATAAGCTTAAAATGGGAATAATTTGGGTGAAACTGTGAGCTGGATTTGGGGCCTTTTGACATGTGTTTTTGAGGACAAAGGAAGATGGGGGGAAGGTGAGAGCATGTCTTGATTTGCATTCAAATGCTCTAGCTACAGTGGTTGGGGAAACCTAAGGTCGGAGGTGTCTGTGATATTTGGGCGGCCAATCAATGAGCTCCAAAGGGGAGGATCTGATAACTCCTCCCATTGTCAAAGAGTATAAACAGACACACACGCGGTGTTCAGCCTCTTTCCTCTGGCTGGCTCACGTGCAGGTAAATTCGGGATCCCAGGGATTAACTGTGTTGAATTTGTACTGTATTTATTGTATTGTATTGTCATATTATCATTAAAGTAACGGTTATTTGGTAGCTCTGGATTCCTTCCTGTATTAACCAGCTTGATAGGGACGCGCAGAGATTTGAAAAGCGGATCAGATATCCCTTTTAATCTCTAACAAGTGGTGATCTCGACGTGCCAGATATAACGAAGCTGAGGAAGAATCCAGACGACCAGAAAGTTTAAATGGAATATACAATGCATATTTTACTATGTTAGGAAAGTTATATACAAAACGTGAACGTTGATCGCCAGGTAGACGGAAAGTCCTGCGTGACGTAAATAGAGCAGTTTGGCGCGGATCTGCAGGTAGTTTATTCCTGAGTGGCGTGGAGACGGTGCAGTTTGTTTGGTTGCGAGGTTTGATTCCTGCACGACAAAACCTGGAAACACGATATTTTAGATCGGGTCGCCGTTTATAACTGGGGTTAAATAACAGACCAAGGCTGAAAGCTAAAAGCCAGAGGTCAGTTATATGTTAAATCGAGGGAGAGCGTTTCCCTTTGTCTGTAAACTTAATTTGGAAAGCTAACGTGGGATAAAGGGCTCTTCACGATCTGTGTTTCATCATTCGAGGTACACTAGCCTGTTGAAATAAACATCACATTATAAAAGCTGGGCAAACTGTACGGGGAATAAATCGGTGTGATTTATACCTAAAATACCTGTGTGAGCAATTGTCTGCGGCTGAAAGGGTGTATCACACCCTTGACATTTTTCTGCTGCCATCTAGTGGCTGAAAGGGGGTAGCACACCCGTGACATTTTTCATTACATTGCTGGCCGGTATTGAAGACGGGAAGCACGTTAATAGTAACAACGACAATAGCCCAGTATATTAATTAGAACTGATTTTGGAAAACTGGTACAAAACAATAAGGAATTGAACATTTTTTACAACGACAGCACCAAGAGATGAGTAAACTCAAGAATCTGTAGTGTAAATACATTGTGAAAACACATTTTACACTCGAACTGTTTGCACATCATAGACAAGGAATTTAGACAATATAAATAAATGTTCAGAAAGTAGACATAGGCCTACACTTGATTCAAATTTCATTACTGTGATCCGATTGGTGTGCTCTGCAGGTTTACTATTGTTCGAAGTAACAGTGGGATTTAAAATGAGAGAAAATATGGGGATTTAAAAAAAAAAAAAATTGTTTTCGTAGTGTGTGGAATATGTGATGCTGGAAACATGTAAGTATTTCAGAGTTGTGTTGGGTAAATATGTAGCAATGGATGAAACCATTTTTGGAGTCAGTTTTTGTAATATCATTAGTAGACATTAATTATGTTGTTTAGATGGCATTTAACAACTAAGACAGATAATATGATTAGAAAGAGACAGAGTGGAAAGGGTTGGATTTATTTGACATCAGTGTGCAAGACTTCTTATAGGTTAGGTGTCCCGAGACCTGGACTCCCCCTCTGAGTTAGAAAGGCTTCGATCCCGACCCTCCAAGCACACAAAAGACCTAACCCAACAGGAGACTCCTCCTTCTCCATCGTACAGACAGAGAACCAGAGCTGAACCAACAACAGCAACAAGACTACATCAAGACTGCAGCCAGAACTATCTCCACATGTGGCATCCAGAACCAAACAGCATGCTGACATACAGAGAGATACTCTCATCAGCCCCTCAGACAGGACATGAGAGCAGAATCCGCCCTCCATAAAAACAGCAGAGAGACTGTAAAGGAGGAGTGCAACAACAGTGGCATGATGGGGCTGCAGATGTGACTGGGCCAATGGCTGCCTACAAAAATTACAGCGGATGGATTCAACAGCTGATGGACTGAAGAGAAGACAGAATCAGAGGAGTTGGCATGGTCGATTAGAAGTGAGGAGGCCGGGGTCACGGCTTGAGAAAACCAGGGGAGGAGAAAAGGAGAACGGGAATGAGTGAGTTTCACATGAACACACTTATTCAAAAAACGCACATTTAAATAACTTGAATTAACTTCATAAATACGTAAAGAAAGAAAGATGTATTAATCAATTGGTAAATTAAAAATAGCAGTAAAGAGGAAACTATTAAAGTAAAATGATAATCATCCTAAAACACACTGACAGAGTAGAACCATATTCTTCAATATTTTCATCATGTTAACAATTCATTCTTTAAGACATTTTTATTCACGTGTGAATAAAGTAGTGATCTCATTGGTTACAATATTGATCACCATTAAAAGGATAGTTTTAGGAACCACTCTATAAGACAAATCTTTATTTGTATTAATAATGTTAAAAAGGGAGCTGGTGCCAAGCCACATATTAAATTCCAATCTAAAGTGTTGATTTCACCATTGTAGCATAGTTATTACCATAGGACTTCGGTTTTAAATCCTTGATAAAGGAGGGAGTAATTGTTGCATGTTCGGACACCCAAGGTTCCACACACTGCTAAAAGAGTTTAACATTGTTTTTTGAGTAGACCAGAATTAAAGATAAATGAGTATGATGAGCTATGAAATGCAGAGCGACACAGATCCTAGTAATGTTTTGACTCAAGATAATAGTTATGTACACAAGTTTCTGAAATAGATCATTAGACATTGTAATACTAATTAGGTGTAAATGGATTGCAGTAGTAGTAGTACTCGAAGGAAGTGAGTTTTGTACCAAGTTTCAGGAAAAGTGGGAGGCAGAAGTCCCAATGGCAAGTGAGAATCATCTTGAAAATCATAGTTGAAATCGTGACATATTTTTGTAGAAAAAGAAGAAATTTGAACTCACCCTGCTTGTGAAAATGCAACGCCACGTGTTATGATTGTATACATTTGGTTGTTTTAACATTAATTTCCCAGCTATTTTCAGGAACCGGAAGCAGCCGTCCAACACAGTCCTAAGATTGTCCTGCATAAACTATTGAAGAATTTTGATTTAATGTATCATATGTTCGCGAGTTGAAATTAATGCACTAATACATGTAGTTTAATCCACGTGAGTTTACAACAACAAAAATAATCGCTTTGTTTTTATATCACATCCGACCGGAGGAAAATGCAGCACGGGTCTCACTACCGATCATCCTAATCCCACGGGCAAACAATAATATGTACAGTGTTAATAGTTTACTGTATTATTAGTGTCTAATATTACTGGGGATTTCAGAATGGTACTGGATTTTGATTTATTGTATCGGCTTCATATCGCAATATATTCCCGAAGTCTGAAATGCAAAAATGTCCCACATTAGGGCAATTCACCCTACATTTAATCATTCATACAAAATCATATTTCGTTTATTTTTAACGAAATAAATGTGGTTTAATCCACATAATTTACTGTGTTAATTGTTTTCTGTAGTATTGTGCACATTACTTTTCGCTGCTTGTTGCACCCCTGGTTAGAAGCTAAACTGCATTTTGTTGTCTCAGTACCTGCCAGAGATGGGGACTCGAGTCTGTGACTCGGACTTGAGTCGCACTTAAGTCGCACACACAGAGACTTCAGACTTGACTTGGACTCCTGCTCTAAAGACTTCGGACTCGACTTGGACTCGTGTTTTGGGACTCGTGAACAATCATTGTGTTTTCTACTTTTGGCGTATTAAAGGTGGGGTAGGTAAGTTTGAGAAACCGGCTCGAGATCGCTAGAATTTGAAAATACACAACCGGAAAAAATCTGCCACTTCCTCACAGAGCCCCTCCTCCAACACACACGAACGTGCACATGACCAATGAGGGCACGAGATAAATTTGTGCCCCGATGGAAGGCTGACAGGCAGGTAGGCCATCCAGTTATTTTAGCCGGGCCGGCTATCGGGATGTTAAGAGCATTCAATGGAATATAACCTGAATATAACAAAAAGTGTATCTCGAGCCGGTTTCTCAAACTTACCTACCCCACCTTTAACATTAACATTATGGTAACACCATGGCGACCGGCGGCACACCTGCAGCTGTACCGCTTGTAATTAGGTTCAACTATAAAAACTTCGAACAAAACGCCGGCGGCACCAACAAAAGGAGCGCACACTGCAAAGTCTGCAATATTAAAATCAAGGATGCTGGTGCAACAACGTCAAATTTCATCAGGCACTTGAAAACTCACCCGGAGAGGTCAGTCACATTAACGCATATGGACGGTTAGCAAACATGTTTAGCTCAGCATCAGCTATGTAATGTTAACTTAGCTTGCTACTAGCTTTGTAACTGAATATTTGAAAAGATGAGTGAATGTTTGCTTGTCACACTTGTTTGCGTTGAGTGGCGTTGACATCCAACTCTTGACATGACATAAAAAAGGTCGGTAACGTTAATCATTACGTTCCGCTGCCACCATCTACTGGCTAACGTTAAACGTAGAAAAATACATAGTTACATACATACATACATACATACATACATACATACATACATACATCTGTCGGTTTATAGGCAGGTTACAGGTTTATTGTTGACCACGTAACGTTAATGTTACAGGTTTATCAGGTTACCATTACACTGGGTTTGAGTGAGAGGATAGAGGAATATGTTTATTTATAGTAGACTTAAAATATGTCATTAGAGACCCAGTGTAATTAAACAATACGGTTGCAGAGGTCAAATTTTAACATTTTTGTCCACTGGCCAAATGGCTAGCCTAGTGAATGTTGAAATGTTACCAGCCACTCAATAGATTGCCATTGTTATTTGTGGCTGGTGCGTGCAACATACAGTACCAGCCACTTGCATGATTTACCAGCATTTGGCTGGTAAATGGTGTTAATGGTAGATATCTCTTTTGGAACAGGTCATGTTTTAATATCACCAGTTCAGTATATTTCAGATAATATTGCAGCAATAGTTTTTTAGTTGCAAATGGCACAGAACAAATGTTTACTTTTAAGTACTTTTAACACAGTTTCCCTGCGGGGGATTAATAACGTATTTGTGATACTGATTTCTGATTCTGAAGTGTTTTGCTTATAAGTTGTTTGCATTTAGCTAAAGTGTGATGTTTGTCCTCACATTGCATTGCAATAGCCTGTTTAAAGTGATCATATAACAAACAACTAATCAGTACTGATACTGTATGCTAATAGATATAGGAGTGATAATAATACAGTAAATGCTTTGAATTTCTTAGATATAGCTGTGCAGTATTCTTAACAGACTGGATAGCAGCAGACAATAGAAGGCTTATTACAACCAGAAGAGACATGAGACTTTTATTTTGTAGAGACTTGACTTGGACTCGTGACCAAAGACTTGAGACTTGATCAAGTCTCACCCCACAAAGACTTGAGACTTGACTTGGACTCGTGACCAAAGACTTGAGACTTGACTTGGACTTGCAAAAAAAGACTTGTGAACATCTCTGGTACCTGCAATATGTGCAATAACAATAAAGTTGAATCTAATCTTGAGCAGGAACAAATGTATTTAGGCTACTTAGTACATATCTGACATTAACGATTAAACACATTTGTGCATTCTTTAAACCGAGTCAAGCCGAGTCCGGAGGTGGGCACATTAAAGAGTGCACCTGATTGTTTAACTTGAAGGTGCCTGATGACATTTCATCTTTCAAACAAAATCATATTTCGTTTATTTTTAACGAAATAAATGTGGTGTAATCCACATAATTTAGGCCTACTGTGTTAATTGTTTAGTATTGTTTAACTTGAAGGTGCCTGATGTGAACATTTCCAGAAGAACTCTAGCTTGAATGGCCTTTGTATGTATACAGTAGGCCTACACATAGGCGGCGCGTGAGGCTCAGGTTTGGGAAGGCTAAATAACTTTTTGTTTCATCTTACGCTGCCCGCCTCCGGCGTCTATAGAAAAGAGATCAACTCAGTGAAAGCACCGCCTGCTGACCGATCAGAGCTCAGTGTGCGGAGTTTAAATCTATCAAGTCATATTACAGGAAAAAGGAAATGCAGTTTAAACTGCCGTATGCAGAGAAGACGCCGACGTGTCGCACTTATCATTCATATCCCCTCGTGTTTTAGATGGGGCAGTATCATAAAACTGTTGTACGCTTTCAAACACTCGGTAGTTTATTTTTTAACGAGTTGTTCTGTATTCTCCTTGCAGGTGCAACTATGTGGCTTGTATCCTGGATTATATGTTTAAGTCATCATGGATGCTTAAAGTTCATATTTGTCTAATATTAGTTTACTTTTTATTAATGAAGTATGATGTTGCGCTGTCAGTACACTTGTCCCTGTTTGTGATTGGTCAAATGTAGCTAACCCCGCCCCTTTCACATGAAGCGCTCTCAGCTGGAGAGAGAAACCCTGGCTTGATTTACCGAGTTGATAACCAGCGCCGTAGGACCGTTTAGCGAGATCGCGTTTGTTAGGGTTAGTTAAGATAACTCAAGCATATCCAGGGTCTGTTGAACTGGCTTCGTGGTACAGGGCACAGGTGGCTGCATAGCAGCGCTAATGTCAAAGACATTATATTTTTATTTTACCAGGATGCAGTTACACAAATATTTGGGAAGGCTTAGCCTTCCCTAGCCTCCAGCACCCGCCGCCCCTGGGCCTACAGTATAGCCCAACCATGTACACCTTCCTTTTTTCCCGTCCAAAGTTTGAATTGGATAAAGGTAATGGTTATCAATGGTGCTTTTATAGCCTATTGTATAATAACTGTGTGATTTATATTGCTTTTCAAATGCATATGGCCACCCATTTACACTGCTCTTCCCGTCAATAATATGAATAGAACTTAGTTAGATCACTTTACATTTCTGCAAATTAATTTGTAATCACACACGTCTCCCCGTCCCGATAATGATACATAAAATAAAAAGAGGAAACCATTTTCAAGTTTAGTTTTCAAAGTTTTATTTAAAATGACTGACATAACACAGACACCATACTGTAGGCCTATCTGCTACGGAAACCAGGACGAGCTATTTCGGGATCTGTTTTTCGGGGGCTCCTCAGTCTCTCATTTACCCGGCTCCTGATTAGGACACATCCTGGGGATTGTGTTTACAAACATTGACCAGACCGTTCACCAGCCCCCACCCCCCATGTTGCCTATGCTGTCCTGTGTTGCGAACTCTTTGTTTAAAACGAATTGGCCATCAGAATGTGTGGAGGAATTCTCCCAAGGGTCACATTCCACAGCTCTCCCACCCCCCCCCCACTCCTGTGATCTCCCATCCCCCAGTCTGTAGGTTTGTGTTTGCATATTTCTATCCCGTAATTCATACTGGTCCTCTCACGCACATACATTCTCCTTACAGTATACATACATAGGCTATATGAGTCCGTGTATCTACGGACCATTTGTTTTTCTTTATTAATAAAGTAAATGGAAGAGCGTCTGAGAGGCGTTTTTGCCCTTTTGCTTGTTACCTTACTAAATGGTCTAATGGTCAGTGGAGCGAGGGGGGAGGCCCGCGAAACTCGCGGAAGTGATTTCAAAACAAAAAGCACTCGTTTGCTTGGAACAAAGAAAACGGCCAAGACACACATTGAGTCCAGAAAATGAATGTTATTAAGGGCTGTAAATATAATAAGCCTGTGTCTAAAATTGACAACAGGCTTATTATATTTACAGCCCTTAAGATACACTTTTGTGTTTAACAGCTGACCACTACCATGACATACTTTGTTTTAGTAGATTTCGCATGAGAGCAAAATGTATAAATATGAGCATTAAATTATATGAATATGAGAACAAAATGCATGAATGTGTGAGTGACAATATATGAATGTGTGCATTGAAATATGATAATATGAGAGCAAAATGTATGAATGTGTGAGTAGGCTATATATACACGTGTGTGAGAGTGAAAATGTATGTATGTAAAAGGAGAATATATGTGTGTAAGAGTGAAAATGTATGTATGTAAAAGGAGAATATACGTGTGTGAGAGTGAACATGTATGTATGTAAAAGGAAATATATGTGTGTAAGACTGAAAATATGCTGCATTTTGAATGTCCGATAGTCCACCATTTCCACCGGAAATATCAAACATTTAATAAAAGTGAAAAACAATGAACAAGACTTAACGTTTTCATCATAATTCATTATATATATTTCGTTTGGATGTAGGATTTTTGACTTTGTTTAGAGCAGTGATCTTCTACTATATGAACATTTTGGACCCAAAATCACAAAAAAAAACGTAAAAACAGATTTTGAAAATGATATTATTTTTCATATGTAACAAACATACACAACGAAACCATTTAAAAGCTGGAAATATATACATGGGATGTCACTATGATAATGTGAACGTTTGATTGAGGTAGCATGGGATTTCATTCTGATAAGGCAAAAGTGTTATTATAAATATAATACAAATATATATATATACACATTATGTACAAAAATCAGTTTTTTCTGTCTTTATCTGTGCCGCGCTTCAAAGCGGTTTCTGTCAACTACGACACAGAGGGCAACATCACAGATTCCTCCTCCTCCATGTCAAAAAACAAGCTTAAAGCTTGACTCACGTTCAGAGTTCTCTTCATCATAGTTGAATCTTCAAAACTCAAAATCTATCTAACTATATCTAAATTCTCAATGTTTGTCTGTCACTTTACTTCAATCGCAGTCTCCCGCCGTCTCTCTTCGTATCACTCCGTTTACCTGATTACCTCACCCCCTCCCTCCCTGGTATATACATCCTGTTGAGCAGAATCTACAGTTTCCAGTATTTTCCGTTTCGTAAAATGATAAAATACGGTGAAGATATTAAAATATGTGCTTCCATTATTCATACTTCTGAAATATATCTGTATTAACTTTATATCATCGTATGTCCGTGTTTATTGGGTCTTTTTGCATGAAACAAAGACTGGCATATAGTTTCAAGCCAGTACTTTCGACAGAAATACACATATACTTCCTGTTGAGCAGAATCTACAGTTTCCAGTATTTTCCGTTTCGTAAAATGATAAAATACGGCGAAGATATTAAAATATGTGCTTCCATTATTCATACTTCTGAAATATATCTGTATTAACTTTATATCATCGTATGTCCGTGTTTATTGGGTCTTTTTGCATGAAACAAAGACTGGCATATAGTTTCAAGCCAGTACTTTCGACAGAAATACACATATACATCCTGTTGAGCAGAATCTACAGTTTCCAGTATTTTCCGTTTCGTAAAATGATAAAATACGGCGAAGATATTCAAATATGTGCTTCCATTTTTCATACTTTTGAAATGTATTAACTTTATATCATCGTATCTCCGTGTTTACTGGGTCTTTTTGCATGAAACAAATAATGGGATATAGTTGCAAGCCAGTACTTTCGACAGAAACACACGGCAATGTTGTCCGGACTGTTGTTTTTATGCGGCACAGGTCATGTGATCTGATCACGCCAGCGTGACGGTCGACTCCAAAGGGTTAATGTTAAATACATATAAGTATTTTTACAACTTGTATTTAGAATTACTCTGTTGTAATTATTGATGCATAAATGTGTTCATCCATTCAATGTGGCATCTGCTATAATGGGGTTAATGTATGATATTACTTAATAATACAATACATTATAATATATGATATGATAATTATATTTTAGTTTTATTCATTTCTTATTTCATAGTTTCTCATTATTATTATTTTTATCGCTCATCTTATTTTTGATTTTATTAATCTGTGTGAATCTGTGCTGTCCTGTTTTTCACTCTCACCCTGTTGCTGTTTGAACTACTGAATTTCCCCACGGGATTAATAAAGGTCCATCTTATCTTATCTTAATGTATAAGTTGATTTACTTCAATATACTGTACTGTGTAAAACACCCCAACAATATTACAATAAATATACTGCATAAAGCAAACTATATACTTTATTTGATCTAAAATATTGATGTTTTTTCATTATAGTAGCTTGTGAAAACCATACAGTAACAAATAAGTGATTAAATGCTACAGTATTCAGCAAACACAACTGCAGAGCTGCAAACATTGCAAACAGTTGTCTTTGTGTATTTTGTGAATGAAGCGCCATCTCATGGTTAAATCCTGTAATTGAACAAATGGGGAAATTGGGCAACGCCCTATAGCAATTTGGCAACACCCCCAGCCACTGGCATCCGCTGGGCTTTTGACTGGGACACACCCATCTGAGTCTGATCTGGAGTGCTCCATCTGTACGAAGCTGGTTCTCTTTTTAGCAGGCTAGATCTCCATGGTAACTTATGCTTAGCAGCTAACCTGGTCGGGACCAGGTTAGGTTGCAGGCTTAGAGCTCAACTCAGTGAAAGCACTGCCTGCTGACCAATCAGAGCTCAGTGTGCGGAGTTTAAAGCGATCAAGTCATATTACAGGAGAAAGGAAATACAGAAAAGCTGCCGTCGCAGGAAAGACGGCCGGCAAAAATCACTGACTGTGTGAACGTGAACATTAATAGAATATCACCTCCCATCTTCAGAGCAATCTGACTATTATAACATTAGCGTTAAGAAAGTTTACTTAAATATTTGCCACAACATAAGTAACCGGATCAGAGTAACATTAAGTACAGTCCGCGGCATATCACTTCATAATGTATCATATATTTTCTTATCTGAGTCAGCTGAGCCGTATCTGGCCGTGCAACACTCACAGTGTCACATACTGTATGCAGAAGTATTATTTTAAGCAACACATTAAGTTGACGAAACACTCGAGACAAATGTAATTAAAGTCAAATCGTGTTTTAGACGGGGCAGTGATATCATAAACCTGTTAATGTACGCATTCAAACACTTTTTCTTTTGCCAGCTGTATTCACCTTGCAGGTGCAGACTATGTGGCTTTTATCCTGGATAACGTGTTTAAGTCATGGATGTTTAAAGTTTAACTTCTTCATTTTTGACTAGTATTAAAGTTCACTTTTCATTCAGGAAGTATGACGCTGCGCTGTCAGTACGCTTCTCCATGTTTGTGATTGGTCGAATGCTCCAAATACCACCCCTTTCATGTGAACGCGCACCTAACTAGATAGGAAACGGCTGGCTTGAGCGATCCACTTGATAACCAGCGTCGTAGTACAGTTTAGCGAGAGCGCATATGTTTTGGATTAGGCCAACGGGCTAATTCAAACATATCCAGGTTAGGTTGAACCAGCTTCGTAGTATAGGCCCCTGGTGTCCCTGTGTTTTCTCCTCCCTCCTCACCTGTGTCTTATTTGTATAATTAGTCTTGTGTGTATTTAAGTTCTGGTTTTTCTGTCTGTCTTGGTCAGTTCGTCTTGTGTTTTGACTAGGTCTTCGGTGAGTGTTCTGTTCTGTCTTTTTGAATAGTTTAGCCTTGAAATAAAGGAGATATTTTTGAGACTTTAATCTGCATTTGGGTCCTGCTTCCTGCACACACCGTAATATTACGAACCGAACCTGAGATATGGGCCCAGCAGATCCGTTTGAGCAGGAACTATTGGATTATATCTTTCCTTTTATTTGTCTGACTGCGCTCATCGATGGATAGGAGCGGTCAGGGTTCAACAGTGAGATGCTGCTCCGGCAGAAGCATTCAACCTTACAATGAAGAATCAAGATTTGGTTAAATTCTTACCTGCCTGGCTTTTGGATTACCTCACGGTTTGTTTTCCCGATCCTGTTAGACCCAGGTCTCCCAATTCCCTTTTTGATACCACACGCATCGGTGTGGTCCGTCTGGCGTCAGCCCCTGCTTCTCACCCAGTGTTTGCTACAGTCCAGGAGCCATTCGCTGGTACTCGTCTGGCTTTTGGAGGTCCACGGAGCCTCCAAACGGCTCCTAAAAGAAGGAGTCGCAAGGCCAGGTTAGCAGCACGAGCCCAAAGTGCCATGGTTCCGGCCCCAGTGCTGGCCCCAGCAGCCATGGTTCCGGCCCCTGTTCTGGCCCCAATAGCCATGGTTCCAGCCCCAGTTCTGGCCCCAGCAGCCATGGTTCCAGCCCCAGTTCTGGCCCCAGCAGCTATTGTTCCGGCCCCAGTTCCAGCCTCAGCAGCCATGGTTCCGGCTTCAATTCCGGCTCCAAAGCCGGCCCACACAGCCATGATCCAGGCTTCAGCTCCGGACCTTACAGCCATGTTTCCGGCTCCAGAACTGGATCTTACAGCCATGGTTCCGGCTCAAGTACCGGCCCTAGCAGTCATGGTCCCGACTCCGGCTCCTCGTCACCTGTTGACTCATCGGCCGACACAAGATCCCCGAGTCCTGTCGGCGTACCGGCTGACTCCAGCACCTCGTCTCCTGTTGGCTCTCCAGCCAACACCAGCTCCCCGAGTCCTGTCGGCGTACCGGCCGACTCCAGCACCTCGTCTCTTGTTGGCTCTCCAGCCAACGCCAGCTCCCCGTGTCCTGTCGGCGTACCGACCGACACAAGTTCCCTCTCAAGTCCCCTCTCAAGTTCCTACCCAAGTCTCCTCTCAAGTTCCTACCCGAGTCCCCTCTCAAGTTCCTACCCGGGTCCCCTCTCAAGTTCCCTCTCTAGTCCCCTCTCGAGTCTCCTCTCAAGCCCTCTCTCTCGAGTCCCCTCTCAAGCCCTCTCTCGAGTCCCCTCTCGAGTCCCCTATCGGGTCCCCTTCTCAAGTCACCTCTCGAGTCTCCGTTCAAGTTCCCTCTCGAGATTCCTTTCAAGTCACCCCTCAAGTCAACTCTCAAGTTTCCTCTCGAGTTCCCACTCAAGTCCCTACTCATGTGCCGTTGGAGGTCCCGCAGACTGCTCTTCTGCCGGGGGTCCTGCCAACCCCATGTCCTGTGCCGTTGGAGGTCCCGCAGACTGCTCTTCTGCCGGGGGTCCTGCCAACCCTATGTCCTGTACCGTTGGAGGTTCCGCTGGGGGTCCTGCCAAACCCTTTGTCCTGTCCCGTTGGGGGGTCCCGCCGACTACTCTCCTGCCGGGGGTCCTGCCAACCCTATGTCCTGTCCCGTTGGGGGTCACGCCGACTACTCTTCTGCCGGGGATCCTGCCAACCCCATGTCCTGTGCCGTTGGAGGTCCCGCAGACTGCTCTTCTGCCGGGGGTCCTGCCAACCCTATGTCCTGTACCGTTGGAGGTTCTGCTGGGGGTCCTGCCAACCCTTTGTCCTGTGCCGTTGGAGGCCCTGCCGACTACTCTCCTGCCGGGGGTCCTGCCAACCCTAAGTCCTGTGCCGTTGGAGGCCCCGCCGACTACTCTCCTGCCGGGGGTACTGCCAACCCTGTGTATTGTCCCGTTGGAGGCCCCGCCGACTACTCTTCTGCCGGGGGTCCTGCTAACCCTATGTCCAGTGCCGTTGGGAGCCCCGCCGACTACTCTTCTGCCGGGGGTCCTGCCAACCCTAAGTCATGTGCCGTTGGAGGCCCCGCCGACTACTCTCCTGCTGGGGGTCCTGCCAACCCTGTGTCCTGTCCCGTTGGAGGCCCCGCCGACTACTCTTCTGCCGGGGGTCCTGCCAATCCCTTGTCCTGTTCCGTTGGAGGTCCCGCCGACTACTCTTCTATCGGGGGTCCTGCCAACTCTATGTCCCGTGCCTTTGGAGGTTCCGCTGGGGATCCTGCCAGCTCTATGTCCAGTCCAGTTGGAGGCTCCGCCATCATCTGTCTCGCCGGGGGTGCTGCCAACTCCTGGTCCTCTTCCGTGGGGGATCCTGCCGAAGCCTGTCCCACCGGCTCCGGTTCCTGTTCGGCCGACACCGGGTCCTGCCCGGCCTCCGGAGCTGTTTGGCCTTCGCCCCACCCTGAACTCCTTGCCCCCGGCCGTCCGCCCGAGTTCCCCTTTTTGAACTCTGCCTTGCCAACGGGCCGTCCGCACAAGACCCCATCCTTGCCTTGCCCCTGGGCCGTCTGCCCGAGACCCCTTCCGGGTCCTCCGCTGTCAGCCCAAGCCCGTCCTCCAGACCCCCTCCACCCACCCTGTTGGCCTTAGTTTTGTGTCCCTCCTCTGGTCCCCCTCCACCCACCCTGCTAGATTTTTTTTGGGACGTCTGGGATCCGTCCCTTGAGGGGGGGGGGGGGGGGGGTACTGTCAAGATCTGTCTTTATTGTATTTTGTCTTGTCTTTTTCTGTCTTTTGTTTCATGTTTTCTTTTGAAAGGTCTTCACCTCCTGTCTTGCCTGTTTCTGTCTGTGTTGTGTTTTGTCTTGTCTAGATCTGTTTTTGGTTTTCTGTCTGCGTTGTGTTTTGTCTTTAGATCTGTCTGTGGTTCCCTGTCGTTAGTTTCCCCTGGTGTGTCTTATTATCCGATTGTGTGCACCTGGTGTCCCTGTGTTTTCTCCTCCCTCCTCACCTGTGTCTTGTTTGTATAATTAGTCTTGTGTGTATTTAAGTTCTGGTTTTTCTGTCTGTCTTGGTCGGTTCATCTTGTGTTTTGACTAGGTCTTCGGTGAGTGTTCTGTTCTGTATTTTTGAATAGTTTAGCCTTGAAATAAAGGAGATATTTTTGACACTTTAATCTGCATTTGGGTCCTGCTTCCTGCACACACCATAACAGAACTATTCTCACAGAGGGTGACATGCATGAAGGGCTGGTGCCCCTCACTCAAAATGAGATATTGCCTTATGCACTACATTATAAATCAGCAAAGTCACTTAAACATAAATAAATAAAGACTGATTCTTGAAACTGTTGTAAAAACCTTACAACTTCTTCATCCAAGCCCTCAATCAGTGTTATGTTATTTGGTTTGCAGCTCATGCCTTAAAACAGATACTTCAGACCAATTATAAAATTGTGTTTATGAGAAAAATGTAATCTGACTCCATCTATCACATAATTGTTTAAAAAACTATACTTCAACTAACAATAAATGAAGTTCCCCTTTAAACACAGCCCCGGTCTTCTGCCGGGGTTTATCTATGTACTGGCTGGAAAATGTTGTGCCAGTCTCTGTCGCTCCGTCACTGTTCTCCCGCTAACAGTCACTCTCTAGTTCTGCTGGGTTCTTGTTGATTTCTTCACTGGTTTGAGACAAACGACCCTATCGGACACCTCCCTTTGTAGCCAGACTTCACCACAGCAGAATCGAGTTTCTGTTTTTAGGTCTCAACAGCTCCACGTCAGGTGTATCGTCGCCCCTTGAACTGCAGTTGGTGTAAACAGGAGGACTTGGTAAGGATCCTCCGTCTTGGGCGAAGACTACGTTTTGTCTTCATGTTTTGGGTGGAAACCCATCGTCTTGACCTCACTAGCTGTGTGGACACAATAGTTTTCTGTGTGGGGGAACAACATCACTCGTAATGTCTTTTCCTTCTCATAATTACAAAAATAGTCTGCTAAATGTTCTACTATGTTTTAATCTTCTTCTACTACTCTGTGGATGCTTTATGTGTAAATGCAATATGCTACTCACTATTTTTTTTAAATAACATTCAACCTCTCCCTCCTGTGGCTCAATGTAGCTGGATTTCAAAATACCCTTCTGGGCTGAAGATGCATCACCTGGTGGTCTGGCCCTCTGAGCTTCCTTATTGTTGTGGATATCACTCAGTGGGGCAATCTCTGGCCAAATGTCTACAATCTCCACATATGAAGCAGCCATCATCCCTTCTTTCTCTTGGCTCTTTATGTTCTGCTTCCATTCTTTAGCTGAGTTCTTCCATTCTTCTGTGGAGTTCCTCCTTCAGCTGGTTGACTTCACCAGATAGGAGTCTTACCTCATACTCCAAGTCTTTGACACGTATAGCTGTGGGGAGACCGTCCAACTCCAATACTTCTCCTATAGGGGCTTGGTGAAAAGGGTTGTTCTCTGATATGTCGGAAAGAGTCACTTTGGTCAGACTTGAATTCTGCTTTGGAGTGCGTCTTCTGTTATTCCTGCTGTGTCTTCCTTTACTGGCAGATCTGCCGCTTCTACCACATGTATGCTGTTTGTTAATCCTTGGCTGGCATATTTTAGGTGGAGTAGCAGACTTGTAACTGTCGTTTTTTCTTTTTTCAGCTTTGTTCATAGCGCTTTTTTTCAGGTCCATACCAAGAGGGTCGTCTGGTGTTGATCCATGCTTCTTGCTGGTGTAGGTATCTTTCATTCTCATATGCACTTACAGCATTTATATGGGCTTTCGTTGGTCCAGGTTGATCATCTGCTGGAATCAATCATCATGTTTGTCACTGTTTCAACAATTCCTGTATTTGGTTCCATACCTTCTGTCTATCATTTGGAATTGTTGTAGCATCTGATCTGACGTTTACCCTCTCCTTGATATCTACAGTTGAGCCTGGCACTGTGAGTGCTCCTAACTTAGTGTATGTTGGTGACATATTTCTTAAATACTTGGATCAAATTATTAAGTTATCAAAGATGAATTACTTTTTTTTAATTTATTCATTTTTAAATGTGTATGTTGTTTTTTAATTTTTTTAAACAGAATTTGGAAAACTACATTTAAAATGTTGAAATTATGGACATTTTAAAATCAGAAATGTTTTAAAACAAAAAGATGAACTGTGTATGGTTTTGACTTTGAAATATGAAAATAGAAATATGGTGAAAATTCAAATCTGCTGTGTACAGTGTATACTCAAGTGTATGAAATTATGCAAATGTCATAAACTGTGTTAACTTCAGTGTTGTGCTAGTTACTGAAAACCAGTAACTAGTTACCATTACTAATTACTTCATTTCAAAAGTAACTCAGTTACTTTACTGATTACTTACACCAAAAAGTAATGCGTTACTGTGAACAGTAACTTTTTAGTTACTTAAAAAAAGGGCTCCCATTAATGCCCTTATAGCCTTCATTTCAGTACTGTTATTGCATTGGAGAATAATACAATCTGTTGATCAACTTGACATGCATTATATGCAATCTGGATTGCATCGATATTAGCTGGCTTTCCATTTTTATATATCCTTTCTCCAGGTAGTTGGAAAAAGTTTTCCATCCCATATGCCGTGTACCACCCGGACATGGTATCATGCTTACTAGCTCCCTGAAAGCGGGTGACTCCACTGTAGCAATAGCCTGCATGTGTTCTACAACATAGCGTGCAATGGCTTTATCAACTTTTCCCTGGCTAGCAGTCCCTCAGTTAAAATCCAGCCGCTGTTGCTTAGGTGGAGGTGGAGTGGCGTCGGATGAGTCTGGGTCTGTGGTCTTAGCTACTAGCTTCGTCCCAGCATGTTGTTTCTGCAGATGTTTCAACAGATTTTAATTGCTGTTTTGGGCAATGGATAGGATATTTGACCCGCAAAGACACAACTTACATTTAACTAAAACGTTATTTTCTTTGTGCTCGACAAAAGTGAAATAGTGAGAATATCTCCAGGTGGAGATCTGACTTGACTTGAGCTCCGCCGCCGCCATGATAGTCTTGTTAGTAAACACAAACACAGCGTGTCTCCGCATATGACACAGGAAGTATCTAAGTACATTTACTCAAGTACTGTACTTAAGTACAGTTCTCATATCTGTTCGCCTCGCTGTTGGCGCCGCTCACCAACGTCTGGGAGCCGAGACTATATAAAAAAAATAACGGAATAAGGCACCCATGTAGTAACGGTAACTGAGTTACTGAATTTAAAAAATAATGCGTTAGAGTACTAGTTACTGCCAAAAATAACGGCGTTACAGTAACGCGTAACTTTGTAACGCGTTAGTCCCAACACTGGTTGACTTCAATAATATGGTGTTTGAATATTCTACAGTCTAGGTTGAAAGATAATTATGTAAGGTTTCTTATTCTAAAATTAGGAACCACTTTGTAATTCTATCTGTGTGTGATGAAGTATGTGTTCATTTATAACACTTGAAATTAAACTTCAGCATATAATTGTATCTCTACCTAAAATGTGTTGTGTTTATAAGTTGTTACTCCTTGGCTGTGTAACAATTCTGTACAACCAGCAGAGTGCGCTGTTGTAATTTTCAGCTTAATCTACCAGAGGTAGCTATTGTAAAACTGACTTCTATGTGACAAGAAGAAGCTTATCTTTCTTAAAAATATATTTCAAATGTGAAGAAAATTACAATATGGTTAAAAAATATAGCATAAAACCGCCAAAACACATTTACAAGCAGAAATACTTCAAAAATCAGATTGGAGAGCTTAA
Source organism: Gymnodraco acuticeps (assembly GCF_902827175.1). Lineage (NCBI taxonomy): Eukaryota > Metazoa > Chordata > Actinopteri > Perciformes > Bathydraconidae > Gymnodraco > Gymnodraco acuticeps. The sequence goes on along the minus strand of NW_022991168.1, from coordinate 1,246,755 downwards.
GATCCAATGTCTGAGAACACACTGCACCATAGAAAATACAATAATCCTTCTTTACAAACACCAAACTCCAACTCCAATATGTATAGATAACCTGATTTAGCAAAATTAACTATTTTCTAATTCCAACTGTGACACAAGAAGAATGATTTGTTCTTCACAAGATGGAGGTCAGAAAAATGACTTGGCCTCATGGGAGTGAAACTAAATGGATGAGAACGAACAAAGGAGTCCTTTAAATGTGCATTTCACAAAATGTCGACTAACATGTGCTCTCGTTCCTCATGGGTTCAAAACAAGATGGATACTGATTTTTCAACCCCTGACCTGAAGAACTAAGATATTTGAAAGTACACCATTTGGTTCTCACTGATGAGTTTCAATAATGGCGGGGTGATCTTTAAATGGACCGTAACAAAGGAAACCAAATGTGTGGTAAGTTATAGTTTAGAAATACAACACAAAACAACACTTTAGTTTAAAATAATAAAATGTCTATCTAGTTTACTATGAAAATGGGCCTTAAACCCTTACGTTATAAGCCTCAAACCTAAAAACGTAATATTTGACTTTATAGTCACTATGATTATCTGTTGCTGTTTAAACACGCTATTATGGTACTAATATAGAAACTAACAAACCACTATTAAAAGACTGTCGTCTAGTTTAACGTAATGCTGCCGTAACTCCGTATCGTAATCCACACGCAATGCCTGGTAAAAACACAATAGAATAACCACTGATAAAGCCTCAAACTTGTATCAGGCCTAATGGTTAGGACTTTCTAAACAGCCTTAAACTGTTGTTACACAATCACTTACTTCAATTTCTCAGCCTTAAACTGACTCGCTATGTCTCCTTGATCTTAACAGCTTTAAACCGTTAAATGGGCCTTAAACCCTAACGTTATAGGCCTCAAACCTAAGAACGTAACAAGAGACACCTACTTGAAGTAAATCAGCCTTAAACTGAAAACACACATTCATTTTCACATTCTATGTTGCAAATGTATTATCTTTTCAATTTACACACGGCATCTATTGCACGTCTGTCCGTCCTGGGAGAGGGATCCCTCCTCTGTTGCTCTCCCTGAGGTTTCTCCCATTTTTCCCTTTAAACTGTGGGTTTTCTTCGGAAGTTTTTCCTTGTACGATGTGAGGGTCTAAGGACAGAGGGTGTCATATTGTCATACTGATATTTTGTAAAAACTGTAAAGTCCACTGAGACAAATGTAACATTTGTGATATTGGGCTATATAAATAAACATTGATTGATTGATTGATTGATTGATTGATTTTTCCGGCATAAAAAACACACACATTAATAGCATGCACCGTTAATGAAAGAACAAAGAAAATTCTTACCTCTTGTATGGCTCAGAACAACGCCACGTGGTGTATATATTAGGGCTGTCAATTTAACGCAAACATTTTTTAACGCCACTAATTCTTTTAACGAGATTAACGCATGTGTATTTTTTTTCCTCGGCCGCCCCGTAGTGTTAAGAGAGCATCGAGTTTAAAATACCATCTACAAGCTGATGCTGACAGCCCCGCCCCTGCCTCTTGTGGTAGACCACACTTCCACGCTCACGGCAGGCACCGACTGGCCATCGGGAGGACCGGGGAGGGTGTGTGTATGTGTGGCGCGAGCGAGCGAGAGAGAGACCTTACGTGAATTGTTGTTGTTAGCATCTGGTGCTAGCTAACTGCGCTAACGAATATAAGGAGCATTTAATTAACATTAAATGAGCAGTTCTTCTCAGGATCACCTGCTCGCCATAAACACACAAGTCAGATAAAGTGATGTTTTCACGATGATCCCTTTCAGCAAGGTGTAAAAAGCTGAGGACACAGGTCATGTCTGACCTGTGTGTCTAAGCTACAGTAGCAGTTAGCTTAGCCTAATGTCAGTGGTGCCAAGCCGTACTAGCTTTGCTAACTGATCACTTCACCGTTTATAACAAATCATTTAAGTATTTAAATGTGTGCGTTTCAATAAAAGCTTTAATTTCGACACATGGTCTTATATAATGCAATGCAAAGACACTTATACCTCATTCGCACCAACGCAACTCCGGTTCAAGCTCCATGCTAGAGCTTTTCAGGTTCAGAACCGGTGCTTCGGTTTAGCTCCGGATCTTTTCACACCGCCCAGAGTCCGACTGGTGCTGCGTCATTGCGTCAACGTTTGCATCATGACGTAACCGTTTGCGTGCCTGCTTCATAAAGCCAAGCCGAGCGGAAACCCCTCACATCGACAACAACAACAATGGCCGATTGTGTTGAAGCGCTACTCGTTTTGGTTTTGCTCTGTCGCATGATTGTCCATAGTTAATCGCGATTAATCGCAAATTAATCGCACATTTTTTATCTGTTCTAAATGTACCTTAGAGGAATATTTTTGTAATACTCTTATCAACATATGAGTGGACAAATATGCTTTATGCAAATGTTTATTATCATTTGAACAATGACAAATAATCTCATGAATATTAAACACAACAACCTCTGAACATTACAAATATTCGCCTCAATTCAACCTGGAACCTCTCTCATACAATAATACAATACAAAGTGTGTGTGTGTGTGTGTGTGTGTGTGTGTGTGTGTGTGTGTGTGTGTGTGTGTGTGTGTGTGTGTGTGTGCGTGTGTGCAACCCAGTCTCACGGCATTTCGTGTTCACCAACACGATTTTTAATCTATTGATTCGTGTTCCCCAACACGAGTTGCCCCTTTTTTTTCGTGTTGCACAGCACGATTTTAAAAGCAATGTATTTATATTGCCTGCAGCACGTCTTTTTTTTCGAGGAAGACCTGAAGCTGTGTGGTTCATAAAAACATGTTCTTACTCAATATCAAGCCACAATTATTGCTTTTATTTTAAATCGTATCATTTCGGACTTTTGTTGCCGTCTGTGAGGAAAATAAATGGGGCTCAGAGCCTCAGAATACTGAAATCTGTATTTTTTAAATATTTTTTTCCTTCTAATTTGTTATTCTTTTCAAAATAACACACTGTTATTTACTCACCAATAACACACAATTATCCTTGCTTTTATTTATTGGTTTTAATTCCATAATCTCTGGCTTTTTTGGCATCCGTCAGGGACTGAATTTCAAAATAAAATATCCGGAAACAGACGTAGGCCTATAAGGGACATTTCGAGCGTCATTGCGATTGTCAACCTTTCTGAGTTTAGGATGGCCGAAGACACTACACTACCCATAATCCCCAGCTATCGTTTAGGACTACAGTCCCCCGTAAGGTTACGCAGAGCGTCAAACAGCTGTGTGAAATGGAACGAAACCACGCCAGACTATCCAAAACTGGAATCGAATGCCCCCCCCAGAACTACACATGCTGGATGCTGACTATTGTGTTTCGCCAAATGTTCTATGGGATGTTCTACTGAACGTTTTCGTTTTTCCCACAATTAGAAGTTGCCAGTATTAAACACATTGGCGTTATCAAATGTAAAACTATTATATATTATTTATTATAATTAATAAATGGGTGAAAATCGCTATATATACCCACATGACAGCTCATTGTTACTTTGTAATTCTACTCCACTACAATTCAGAGGTTAACCTGGTATTTTTACTCCACTGCATTTATTTGAGTTACTTTGCAGATTCTGATTAATTATGTGAAATATAAACAACCCTTAAATCAGACTTTAGTTACACCTGAGTAAAATTCAGGTAAGGTGATTGTCAAGTGCCAACAATAAGGAGAGATATTTGATAGTTGGTGCTTGAGAAGACTAAACATGTATCTGCAATTGACATGAATGGAAACGAGTAATAAAGTATATTCATTACTCGTTATTCTCTACTAATAGTTAATTAAAGACTGTATATTATGGCTATTTTGCACATCCCTTTCAAGATTTTCAAAGGTTTATTGACATATCATATACACAACTACGGTGTAGTTATGCAATGAATGAAACACTTGGGTCACAGGTTCCTCAACAGTGCATTACAAGACATCTATCAATATGTGTGAACCTCCACCATTAAACTGTCATATTCTGCACATTTCTTATTCTATCTACATACATACGAGTATAATTCATATGTATAATATCAGTTAAAATAAGTGCTTCAACATAGTTAACATTGCAGGAAAGCAATATATTAGACGTTAAGTAGTTAGTCAGGCTTAAATAAGAAAAAAACGTTGGGGGTATCTATCTAAAGATACATATTAAAAGAAGACCTTAATCTGTTATTTAATGTTTAAATAAAGGTTAATTCGTTTTTCTGTTTTGCACCTCCTCCTATTAATATCTTTGTACATGCTGCACTAAACTGTTTTATTGTAGAGATCACTTTATAGTATCTTCTTGATTTTTTATATTCTATATTTCTATATTTATACTTTCCCCCTATAAAAGTATGTACTCTTAATATTTTTTTAATCAAACACAATAATTCAATAACGTGCTTTAACCACTAGATGCACACAAGGTACACAAATGTTTTCCGGATTTCATATCATATAAACACCAAATCCCAGCATGCATTGCGGCTAAACATCCAATAAACGAGCTTAAAACCATAGCTGAGGATCTTGGGTAATGCCTATGTCCGGTTATTTTTATTTTGAAATTCAGTCCCTGACGGAGGCCAAAAAAGCCCGAGATTATGGAATTAAACCAATAAATAAAATCAAGGATAATTATGTATTATTGGTGAGTAAATAACAGTGTGTTATTTTGAAAAGAATAACAAATTAGAAGGAAAAAAATATTTAAAAAATACAGATTTCAGTATTCTGAGGCTCTGAGCCCCATTTATTTTCCTCACAGACGGCAACAAAAGTCCGAAATTATACGATTTAAAATAAAAGCAATAATTGTGGCTTGATATTGAGTAAGAACATGTTTTTATGAACCACACAGCTTCAGGTCTTCCTCGACCCGACCGGAGAAAAAGACGTGCTGCAAGCAGTAGAAATACATTGCTTTTAAAATCGTGCTGTGCAACACGAAAAAAAATCGTGCTGTGCAACACGAAAAAAAGGGGCAAATCGTGTTGGGGAACATGAATCAATAGATTAAAAATCGTGTTGGTGAACACGAAATGCCGTGAGACTGGGTTGGTTTGTGTGATGGATCGTTGGAGCTATGTGCAACTCAAGGCATATGCTCGAACGGGAGCTGCCTGGACGCTGCGATCATGTTGCGCACACTATCCGAACCATTGACTGATTGTTACATGGATTTCCAAAGTGTCAAGTCATGCTATTTGTATGCCGACTGAAGAGGCTGGGTTTTGGTAATACCAAGGTTACAAAATGTGTCCACAGACATATTTAAATATAAATACCCAAAGCACCAAACACAGCTTGTGTTGGTAGTTCCCACCCCTTCATCAGATGTTGCCATGATGACATGCTCACACAGATTGGGTGAAAACATTTAGAGTGGCGGGTCTGGTAACAGGGAGAGGAGAAAGCGGAAATGTGGATAAATAAGGAGAAGAAGCTAAACCTTAAAAGTGAGGCTAAAAATGAAAGGGTGATCTCAGGAGAGAAGATGAGACAAGTATACAAATGCCAGAGCTGAGAGGTGAGAAGAATAGATAAAAATAAGACATGGAGAGATAATTCAAATGACTAAAAGAGGGAAAACAAAAGAACGGCAGAAGACAAGATAAACGGTGAAGCAGTGGCTACGGTTCTTGAATTTATAAAGAGTTATAAAACAGGAGTTTGTAAATGGGGTGTCCCGAGGCGAGTATGTTTTAGGCTACACAATCAAGTTGTTATTATGATGAAGGGATGTGGAGGAAAAAGCAATCACAGCTGGCCTTCTCCCAACTCCGCAGAGAAGAGAGACATTACTATTCCCCGGAGAAACATCAATTTTGTCTGCACACAAACACATACTCATGGCACACTGATGGGCTACATCTTCAGATGGTTGGAGAGAGCTCCACTCTCAGAAAGGTTTTTGCAGCACGGGCCAAAGACACATCTTTGTGATTGCACATTGAAACTGCTGCAACAGCAGGCCGGGGTCACAACACACACACAATAACACACTCAGGGATATTTGAAGTGTTTTGCTAGTGCTCAGCAGTTTCATCGGCTCGTGTTTATTTCTGTCGATACAGTGCTGTCTGCATACATTGACCGCTGGGCTGCCTTGTTTTTATTACTTCATAAATGGACTGCAGCCTCCAACAGGATTTGTGTGTGTAGGTGGTGATAGGCCACAGATTGGAGCCATTTATTGCGCTGCTTCAGTGCTTGTGTTTTTTTTTACAGTGTATCAATGAATGTGCTGTGTGTCTGTACGTGACAGACAAAAAGTTAACATTAGATAATGACTTATCTGCACATTCAACCATACAGTTATAACAAAATAAATAAACTGTATTGTTCTGCAAAATGTCTGGAATTTTACAATACCCAAATGTTGTTATCAATTAATAATCAAAGAAAATGTCATCCTAAAAAACGTTACTTCATTAGTACACTATACACTTTTATACACTAAACTTTCTAGTGCAACTTTAATCTATATTCTAAAAGTGTTTTATACAGTGGTTCATTATTTATAGCCTGGTTTAAATAAAATAAAAACATGGTAAAGTTACATTTAAAGGGAACCTATTCTGCTATATTTGAGACATATATTGTAGGGCCATACCTCTACAAAACATGTCTGAAGTTTTTTGCTTAAGAAAGAGGTGTGTTTGTTTGTTCAGGGGCTATAAATATAATGATTTTTTTATTTGAATGTGTTTTTTTAAATCCAACAGTGTACTACAAAGATAATCAGATTATGAATAAACCGTTCTAAATTAATCAACATTGAAATAAATGTATTATTAAAATAATATTTAACTGTTATCAAAACTTAGTGCAACTGTAGAAGCTTGCTCTGTTCGGTTGTCTCACTGAAAGAATCACTTTAACATGTTGTTTACAGTCAGTATGCAGAGACAAAGGGTTGCAGTTCTCACTATGTTCAATAATATTTGCCTTAAATACATTGAAATGTGAAAGTTGAACAAAAAAGTTATTTTGCTTGGTAAAATGTAAATGTAACCTTTTGCTAAGAAAGTACACTCAACATCACTGATGTGTAGGTGATCTTTTATTCAGTCATGTTTAATGGCATGTCTATCAGTGTATTAGAGTCATTACTTTATGCATTCTTTGTAAAGCATGAAAAAGGTATACCTTGGAATCCGTGCTGAAGTTCTCTGCTGTTAGGAGTCCAGATCTGTCTCTCCTCCTCTGGTCCAGCCTGTCTGGATCACCTTAAGGACACTTTGAACAAACAGATGTAAAGTTACATGCGTGGGTTACAGACTTCTTTACATGCAAACAACTTTTTATCTTCTTTTAAAAACAGGTCATAATCTTATTGTTATACTTAAGAAATTGCTGGATATCACAGTCCTTATACTGTATCAGTTTGATTGAGTATTATTGTGTAGGTCCTTTTTATTTTACTGTTACTTTGGATGAGGTTTTCATGAGTCAGTCAAATTAATTTGTTTTCATATGCCATATTCATATGTATCACACACGTAAGGGTAAGACACAAACCTATTTAACAAATGCAATGCAATGGATAAGCTTCATTCTGACTGAAGTCACAGATAACGTCATATCTAATATTTAAACAAATCATTTCCTTGTCACTAAAGCATTGACTACGCTATTCATCGTCCTTAAATGCAGGCATTAAGTTACATGTTCTGTTCTACAGCCACGATAAGGCTGTTTCTCAAGTGTGATGATAATACAATTAAAAGAGGCATTGGTAATAATATTAAAAACAACAATGTTTGGGTCGTTCGTCGGATAGGCGGTTTAGCTGCAATAAATAACTCCAGTTCAACAAACCATATGTGACCCGCTCTATCGAAATCAGTCGGAAGTCGCAACGGCTCATTTCAAAATAAACGTGGATTTGCGATAAAAAAAAATAGTTTCTCGGGTTTGGGTGTTTAGTTTGATTTTAAATAAACAAAGTCTTGGCTTTCAGAATGTGAAGCTTTTATTTCCAAAATCACGATAAATACATTTTTGAAGCTTGTAAAGGGAAGAAGACAGGCACCTCTCACTCGCCACTCTGCTCTTCCTCAGCGCCGCCCCCCTCCCTCCGGCTGAAATTATGAATTTAAGCGTATAGTAATAGGGCGGGCCATAATATTTTTTTTCTGTAAATCCATCGAGAGGGGTGTTCATATAACGTATTTTGTAGAACATAAATCTGAAGATATTTTTCAATTCTGATAATCCTAACCTACATCAATTTGCAGTTGAATATTATCTATTTTTCGATTATTTGCTATTCTTCTGGAAAAAAGAGACTAAGTTGGGGGTCTTTTATTTTGAAGTCAGGGCTTCCTGTCTGAAGTGAAACTTACAGGAAATGAAACTTACTTGTGTATCAGTGTTTTCAGTATGAACTAGTTGAAATGGCTCAAGTCAAAACAAGGGCAAAATCGACTTCTCATTTGAGTAATCTTTTTGGCACTGGGCGGGAGCTGTTGGTGTCTGAACTGCCAACTGTGAGGGATATCCTGAGGTATGGCATCTACTTGAGGGATCAAAGTAAAGATGACAGGAGGAACTACCCAGTGGACCAGCTGGTGGGTGATATCTTCCCTGGTGTGATTGGTCAGTGGAGCAAAGCGAATGCTCTTTTCAAACCACCTGTTACAAATGAAAAGGTGACCATCATGTCCAAGCTCAAGGAGGTCTGGAATAAGACAGTGAAGTGTTCCCTTGGGAAGGGCAAACTTGATGCCAAAGAGAGGTTCAGTGTCAAGTTAGACACATTATTTGATATTTTCACTTGCAAGTGTCAGATTACCAGTTGTGAGGGGGGAGGCTGTGATGGCTGTGTGATCCAAGCCCACATTAACTGTTCCTGCAGCAGAGAGAAAAGGATTCCTTTAAAAGATCTTGCATACATCAAGGGACAGAAAGAGAAGGTTGGAAGTAAAGGACCCCACCAAATGGGGGCCCCTGATCTGCAGGAGCACAAGAGACAGGTGAGGACATTGGAAAGGCAGGGGATGGAAAACATGGCTGAGGAAAGGAGAAGGAGCCAGGAGGGAAATGCTGCAGCAGCAGACAAGGATGTTAAGAGGTGTTTGGCAGATGGTGATGAGGATCTGGAATTGGAGAGTGGTGCTGAAGATGAGTTTGTCCCTGAAGTTGAGCTCTTCCCTGAAACTGAACCTGAGCCTGCAGCTTCAACAAAAGGACAGAAAAACTATGATGATATTCCAAATATTGCGCTTGCCAGTGTAAGGTATGGCATAGGGCTGAGACCAACTGCAGCTCTGATTGATGCAGGAATCATCGCAGAAGACAACACAAGTAAAGTGATTGATAAGAACAAGGTCAAGAGAGCACAGGAAAAGTTGATGAGAGAGCTGGGAGAAGAGTTTGAGGAGAAGTGCAGGGAGATGGGGGGGATCTCCTGCATCCTCTTTGATGGGCGGATTGACCTGACCAATGTGATGATGGAAGCTGAGGGCAGTGACCAATCTTTTCCTGCAAAGATCAAAGAAGAACACTATAGTGTTGCTGGTGAGCCTGGCAGCAACTATCTGTTCCACTTTACCCCAGAGAAAGCAACTAAAGAGGACTCACATGCTGAGCAGATTGCTAATGTCCTGTTTGCCTGGCTGAAAGAAAGGGGTTTTGATAAGATCTCAGATTCAGTTACATACTTGGATATCAATCCTAACTTCACCCGGATCTTTGTTGGCCCTCCACTGATCAAGCTGCCTGACAAGGTCATTCAAGATCTCTCAACTGATCAACACTATGGCTATAAAATTGTCTGTGCAGTCAGGGATTGAGTGCTTCCTGCAAGGCTGGCTCTGTTGGAGATTGGACCAGTAAACCACAGCCGCTGGCTCGCCACAGCAAACAGACTTCTCAGGCTCTGGGTGTCAAAGCACGGACTTGAAGGAAAGAAACTGAATAATCTACAATTGATTGTGGAATTCATCATTGGAGTGTATTATCCATGTTGGTTTAACGTGAAGGTCAAGCACTCCTGGATCGAAGGGCCTAGGCACATCCTGTTTCAGCTGGACTGCCTCAAGTCCCAGAGGAAGGAGGTGCTGGACCTTGTGATGCCAACTGTGAGAAGATCTGCTTAGTATGCCCACAGTGAAGCCATCCTCCAAACACTGCTGTGCTCTGAGGATCAGAAGGAAATAATTGAGGGGGTGGAGAGAATCCTGGCCATTAGGGGAGAGGGGGACCCAGACACTCAGCTGGGGGACTCCTCTGTCAGGACCAGAATGACACCTGACATCAATTGTGATGCTTCCAGCATTGGGGACTTGATCAGCTGGTCAGAAGGTGTGTCAGAGCGACCTCTCACCTGCTTGCTAAGCACCTCGGAGGTGAAAAACGTCATCAAAACCCCCATGGAGGTACTCAACTGGCCTTGCCATACTCAAAGCATTGAGAGGGTTGTTAAAATGGTGACCGAGGCTTCTGCTAAGTACTTCTCACAGGAAAAGAGGGATGGAGGGATCAGAGCTCAGGAGACCAGCAGGAGACTGATGTCCAAGAATGAGTCAAAGCAGGATTTATGCTACCTGGCAAAGTTCAAGAAGTCAGAAGATTGCTCATTGTAATATTACCCAGTTATATATATGCAGTTCACCTGAAATTAAATATGTAAAAATGATTTGGCTTTGTCAATATAAATGATTTCCCTTTATATATTTGACTATCTTATATAGAGGTTCGAAAGGGTAAAATAACAACAGCCGGTGTTTCTCGTGAGGGTTTTCCCCGGGAAACAAACACAATACGGACAAATGCAAAAATACACGCACACATACATACACACAGTGGCGACTGGTCATTAGGGGCAGGTGGGGCACAGCCCCACCTAGTGTCAGCAGAAAGTATTACAAATAATGATTACAACAAAATGCAAAAAATACATAAAAAAATATATAAAATATATTTTAAGATCATGTTTAATCTGATTCGTCTGTACATTGCTGTTTTAGTCTGTGTTCTTCTAATTAGTGTCTACAGTGTGTGCCTATTGAGCTGTTTAGAGCCATGTGGGACAAAACCCGATCATGCCCCTCCCTCTTTCTGTCTAAGTGAACGGTGACTATAAAAACTACAGAATATTTTCCTATTTAATGTGTGTGGCAAAAAAATAATGACCATAGGGGCATAGTGCTGCCATCCCCACCATACATCATCTCACATCATTCAGAGCTGATTGGCTGTAAGTACGTGTGCCGCGAAAAGTGTGGTGTGTGAAGAGGAGACGAGAGAGCTGCAGTGAGGCGTCCTAAAACCCGGAAGTAAGCTGCGCATGGCTTCCCTCGACAAAAAAGCAATGAGATTTCTCCATAGGATTTTAGAAAATAGCTCCAAATAAGATCTGTGGGAAACAAACCTGTTAGATAAATGCACGTTTTGTTCAGCCGGATAATATCCACATGTCTACCCTACTTTTATAATTTTCGAATCATAAATCTATTGATTAGATTAGATTTATGATAGACTTTTGAAACTACAAGAACATAAGGAGGACTTTTACAAAAAAGTAATAGAGATTTTTGTCCAGAAGGATAGGCAAATGGACTTCATCTTCAAGTCAAGGTAAGACTGCAATTGTATTGAAAATGGGATCTTACTAAGAGAGAACAATTCAATATTTAAATGATAAAATTACATTTTTTGGGTATCCTTTTGTTGAACTGTCTGTTTAAAATTAATTGAAGCATCAGACAAAAAAAGCTTTTGAAAATAATATTATATTTTGATTTAGGTCAAAATATAATATTTTTAAACCTGAAGAGTGAGTGCCTCAGCAGCCATGAACCTCACTGCAGAAGCTATAGACATCTAAGTTGTTTGTGCCCCACCACTTTTGTACATATAAAAACGCCACTGCATACCACACACACACACACACACACACACACACACACACACACACACACACACACACACACACACACACACACACACACACACACACACACACACACACACACACACACACACACACACACACACACACACACACACACACACACACGAGCTCCCCCCAGACCAGTGATCCAAACGAAAATATTTTCCCTCCGTACTACTTTGATCATTTGCTCCTCAAATAATCAATCAGATCGATGGATTCCAGAGAAGAGGAAACTTTGAAGGCTTTTTTCTCAAAATGATGACTCGGTGACAGTCATTATATAATGTGACATATTTCGCTTAATATTTGGAGTACAACAACAATCCTGATATCATTAGAAAGCTAGGAATCTCCTCTTTCCAACAGTGTATACAACTCAAAATGTGTCTTCGGGTCAATGTGACTGATTTCGATAGAGGAGGTCATATATTACAATATCTAAGGGAGCGTTATTTCTGGACCATCTTGAAATGTGACGTTCATATTTTAAAGATACACACATTTTATTGTGAGGTGGATTTAATATACACTAAGCCTCTCTTCAACAATACGTTGAGGTTAGCTAGTCTATTTTATGCTATAGTAGAGCGAATTGAAATGAACCTTAACAATGCATACAGTAACCTAACTAGCAAACTAACTATCTAACGTACAAGGATGACCTTATTTTACCAACTTCGCACAGAAGCCTTTTGCTATACAGTCGCATCCATTACATTACATGTTACTTGTTAGACGCTTTTATCCAAAGCGACTTAAATACGCAATACTGTGGCCAATCCCCACAGGAGCAATTTTGGGTGAAGTGTCTTGCCCAGGGACACAACGACATGCTAACTGCAGTGGGGCTTGAACCTGTGCCCCCCTGATCTGAACACCAACGCACTACTCCACTACGCCATACGCATCCCGCTTAAGGATTTACACTTCTCTATTACATTTAACTTAGATGCTACGCATAGCATTGTTAGCACAGATTGAGCTACCGATTGCTCAAATGCTAACCCAACTCTAAACATTCATTAATGTTAGCTTAAAAAAAACACCAGTAACATAACATAAAGTACGCAGGGTTGACTTACCGAAGAAACTGCATTCATGGACGGTCTGTTTTAACCTCAGATAAATCCTATATTTGCATGACGATTAGTCCACCAGGAACCAACACAACAAATAAGGCCGAGTTCAAGTAGTGTTCTCCGCGTGAGCTGAGCCCCTGTAGCATCACGGAGCTAATGGAGCTAACGGAGCTAGCAGTGAGACAGAGCTAGTTGTCATGAAGGGGGAATCTAACTATATACGAATATGTTTTTTTGGATCCAGGCTAGAAACATGTTCATTTTCTGATGTTAAGTTGGACATTTTAACATAGGGTCTACGGGAATTGATCCCATCTGCATCCATCGCCTACAGTTTGCAGCATTGGGCTTCACCGCACTGACTGTCCCGGAGTTCGCCGCTTGGCTATGATAGGCCAGAAGTCGGTTTGATTGCATTCAGGCTCGATTGCTTATTTAAATTTAAATTCTGGGTAGCGCGGATGATGCTGCATCGACATTTTAGAAATTTCAAACACCGACATTGTGCATTCTAATTTTTTTACTTGAATTTTTGGGATCTGAAATTTGACTATTCAAAATTGTTTTATTTGAATTGTTACATTTTTATTTCACACAGGTACATTTGGAGCAAAAGCGTGAGGCTCAGGTTTGGGAAGGCTAAATAACTTTTTTTTTCATCTTACGCTGCCCGCCTCCGGCGTCTATAGAAAAGAGATCAACTCAGTGAAAGCACCGTCTGCTGACCGATCAGAGCTCAGTGTGCGGAGTTTAAATCTATCAAGTCATATTACAGGAAAAAGGAAATGCAGTTTAAACTGCCGTATGCAGAGAAGACGCCGACGTGTCGCACTTATCATTCATATCACACTGATATCACATCATCAATCAGATCATCAATCACACATCGATATCACAATATTTCCTTATCTGAGTCAGCTTCTCGAGCCGTATCTGGCCGTGCAACACTTAGTTACATTGTCACATATACTGTATGCAGACGTATTATTTTAAGCAACACATTAAGTTGACGAAACACTCAACTCAAATGTAATAAAGTCAGATCCCCTCGTGTTTTAGATGGGGCAGTATAATAAAACTGTTGTACGCTTTCAAACACTCGGTAGTTTATTTTGTAACGAGTTGTTCTGTATTCTCCTTGCAGGTGCAACTATGTGGCTTGTATCCTGGATTATATGTTTAAGTCATCATGGATGTTTAAAGTTCATATTTGTCTAATATTAGTTTACTTTTCATTAATGAAGTATGATGTTGCGCTGTCAGTACACTTGTCCCTGTTTGTGATTGGTCAAATGTAGCTAACCCCGCCCCTTTCACATGAAGCGCTCTCAGCTGGAGAGAGAAACCCTGGCTTGATTTACCGAGTTGATAACCAGCGCCGTAGGACCGTTTAGCGAGATCGCGTTTGTTAGGGATAGTTAAGATAACTCAAGCATATCCAGGGTCTGTTGAACTGGCTTCGTGGTGCAGGGCACAGGTGGCTGCATAGCAGCGCTAATGTCAAAGACATTATATTTTTATTTTACCAGGATGCAGTTACACAAATATTTGGGAAGGCTTAGCCTTCATAGCCTACAGCACCCGGCGCTCCTGGGCCTACAGTATAGCCCCAACCATGTACACCTTCCTTTTTTCCCATCCAAAGTTTGAATTGGATAAAGGTAATGGTTATCGATGGTGCTTTTATAGCCTATTGTATAATAACTGTGTGATTTATATTGTTTTTCAAATACATATGGCCACCCATTTACACTGCTCTTCCCGTCAAGAATATGAATAGAACTTAGTTAGATCACTTTACATTTCTGCAAATTAATTTTTAATCACACACGTCTCCCCGTCCCGAAAATGATAAATAAAATAAAAAGAGGAAACCATTTTCAAGTTCAGTTTTCAAAGTTTTATTTAAAATGACTGACATAACACAGACACCATACTGTAGGCCTATCTGCTGCGGAAACCAGGACGAGCTATTTCGGGATCTGTTTTTCGGGGGCTCCTCAGTCTCTTATTTACCCGGCTCCTGAATAGGACACATCCTGGGGATTGTGTTTACAAACATTGACCAGACTGTTCACCAGCCCCCACCCCCCATGTTGCCTATGCTGTCCTGTGTTGCGAACTCTTTGTTTAAAACGAATTGGCCATCGGAATGTGTGGAGGAATTCTCCCAAGGGTCACATTCCACAGCTCCCCCCTCCCCCCCCCCACCACTCCACTCCTGTGATCTCCCATCCCCCAGTCTGTAGGTTTGTGTTTGCATATTTATATGCCGTAATTCATACTGGTCCTCTCACGCACATACATTCTCCTTACAGTATACATACATAGGCTATATGAGTCCGTGTATCTACGGACCATTTGTTTTTCTTTATTAAAAAAGTAAACGGAAGAGCGTCTGAGAGGCGTTTTTGCCCTTTTGCTTGTTACCTTACTAAATGGTCTGATGGTCAGTGGAGCGAGGGGGGAGGCCCGCGAAACTCACGGAAGTGATTTCAAAACAAAAAGCACTCGTTTGCTTGGAACAAAGAAAACGACCAAGACACACATTGAGTCCAGAAAATGAATGTTATTAAGGGCTGTAAATATAATAAGCCTGTGTCTAAAATTGACAACAGGCTTATTATATTTACAGCCCTTAAGATACACTTTTGTGTTTAACAGCTGACCACTACCATGACATACTTTGTTTTAGTACATTTCGCATGAGAGCAAAATGTATAAATATGAGCATTACATTATATGAATATGAGAACAACATGCATGAATGTGTGAGTGACAATATATGAATGTGTGCATTGAAATATGATAATATGAGAGCAAAATGTATGAATGTGTGAGTAGTGTGTGAGAGTGAAAATGTATGTATGTAAAAGGAGAATATATGTGTGTGAGAGGGAAAATGTATGTATGTAAAAGGAGAATATATGTGTGTAGAGTGAAGATGTATGTATGTAAAAGGAGAATATATGTGTGTAAGAGTGAAAATATGCTGCATTTTGAATGTCCGATAGTCCACCATTTCCACCGGAAATATCAAACATTTAATAAAAGTGAACAATGAACAAGACTTAACGTATTCATCATAATTAATTATATTTATTTCGTTTGGAAGTAGGATTTTTGACTTTGTTTAGAGCAGTGATCTTCTACTATATGAACATTTTGGACCCAAAATCACAAAAAAAAACGTAAAAACAGATTTTGAAAATGATATTATTTTTCATATGTAACACAAACATACACAACGAAACCATTTAAAAGCTGGAAATATATACATGGGATGTCACTATGATAATGTGAAAGTTTGATTGAGGTAGCATGGGATTTCATTCTGATAAGGCAAAAGTGTTATTATAAATATAATACAAATATATATATATACACGTTATGTACAAAAATCATGTTTTTCTGTCTTTATCTGTGCCACGCTTCAAAGAGGTTTCTGTCAATACGACACAGAGGGCAACATCACAGGTTCCTCCTCCTCCATGTCAAAAAACAAGCTTAAAGCTTGACTCACGTTTAGAGTTCTCTTCATCATAGTTGAATCTTCAAAACTCTAAATCTATCTAACTATATCTAAATTCTCAATGTTTGTCTGTCACTTTGCTTCAATCGCAGTCTCCCGCCGTCTCTCTTCGTCTCCCGCCGCCTGTCTTCGTATATCTTCGTCTCTCTCATTTCCCGCCGTCTCTCTTCGGTTCCCGCCGTCCCTCTTCGTCTCTTTTCGTCTCGTTTCGTATCACTCCGTTTACCTGATTACCTCACCCCCTCCCTGGTAAATACATCCTGTTGAGCAGAATCTACAGTTTCCAGTATTTTCCGTTTCGTAAAATTATAAAATACGGCGAAGATATTAAAATATGTGCTTCCATTATTCATACTTCTGAGATATATCTGTATTAACTTTATATCATCGTATGTCCGTGTTTATTTTTGTCTGTTTATTGGGTCTTTTTGCATGAAACAAAGACTGGCATATAGTTTCAAGCCAGTACTTTCGACAGAAATACACATATACATCCTGTTGAGCAGGATCTACAGTTTCCAGTATTTTCCGTTTCGTAAAATGATCAAATGCGGCGAATATATTCAAATATGTGCTTCAATTTTTCATACTTTTGAAATGTATTAACTTTATATCATCGTCTCTCCGTGTTTACTGGGTCTTTTTGCATGAAAGAAAGACTGGGATATAGTTTCAAGCCAGTACTTTCGACAGAAACACACGGCAATGTTGTCCGGACTGTTGTTATTATGCGGCACACGTCATGTGATCTGATCACGCCGGCGTGACGGTTGACTCCAAAGGGTTAATATTAAATACATATAAGTATTTTTACAACTTGTATTTAGAAATACTCTGTTGTAATTATTGATGCATAAATGTGTTCATCCATTCAATGTGGCATCTGCTATAATGGGGTTAATGTATGATATTACTTAATAATACAATACATTATAATATATGATATGATAATTATATTTTAGTTTTATTCATTTCTTATTTCATAGTTTCTCATTATTATTATTTGTATAGCTCATCTTATTTTAGATTTTATTAATCTGTGTGAATCTGTGCTGTCCTGTTTTTCACTCTCACCCTGTTGCTGTTTGAACTACTGAATTTCCCCACGGGATTAATAAAGGTCCATCTTATCTTATCTTAATGTATAAGTTGATTTACTTCAATCTACTGTACTGTGTAAAAACACCCCAACAATATTACAAGAAATATACTGCATAAAGCAAACTATATACTTTATTTGATCTAAATATTGATGTTTTTTCATTATAGTAGCTTGTGAAAACCATACAGTAACAAATAAGTGATTAAATGCTACAGTATTCAGCAAACACAACTGCAGAGCTGTAAACATTGCAAACAGTTGTCTTTGTGTATTTTGTGAATGAAGCGCCATCTCATGGTTAAATCCTGTAATTGAACAAATGGGGAAATTGGGCAACGCCCTCTAGCAATTTGGCAACACCCCCAGCCGCTGGCATCCGCTGGGCTTTTGACTGGGACACACCCACCTGAGTCTGATCTGGAGTGCTTCATCTGTATGTCTTCAGGACAACGTTGCCATGATGACACACATGCAGACTCAATAGGTGAAAACAATACCAGCGTTGCTTTAACAGCTGGTAATAATGGCTCTGAATTCGCTAAGAGTGACAGTTTAAAAAGTATGCAATTACCTAATTCATTATCTCTTATGCGCTAACCTATTATTTAATGTGCTTCAAAAGGACATGAATATCGCCTTCATCAGTGACCGGTCCACCCCAGGATCTGACCATACGATGGCAACCATCGTGGTCGAGGGAAACAAATTAATGAGCAAGCATTCGGCGTTAAATGTGTTCATACTGTTTGAGATAATGACTATCGGCAGTGTAAACATCTTTGTTACATCTCTTGTCAAATGGATGTGTTTGAACTGCAGATTGGTGGCCATTGAGAGTTTGTTTCTGTAGTTTTACAACAACTTTACAGATGTTACATATTTGGCACTGGTTTTAAATATGCAAAGGCCTCTAACTTCGTTTTGATGGCAGCATGTATTTGCTGTGTCCCCATTTCCCATGGTAATATGGCTAATGTGTTTATTTATTATTTGTGGTGCAACTAAAATGTGTTATTTATCTTTTTTTTCTCAAGATTGAAATGAAGCTCAGTGTAATTTATTTCAGGAAGACTGGTTTTATATACATTCACTCCGCAGCTGCATATAATGAGCTCATCACAGGCGTTCTCTTTAACCTATTACATTTCACCTCATTCTCCAGCAGCCAATCACCATGCTGCAGCCAAACTTTAAAATGGTTCTCCTCTCTCCTGCAGTCAGCTGTGATTTCAGGTTTTCATGCTGCCGCCTGCCTCCTCCCCATCCACCTCCTTTCATCATATCCAGTGCCAGGAGAGCTAATCCAAAGACCTCATCACATCCCCTCTTCATCCCATCTCCTCATCAAATCCAGATCTTCAGCATCTTCACCAGTGTCTAGACCAGGGTTCTCCAACCTTTCTTCATCTGAGAGCTACTTTGAAAAAATGAAAGTGGCCAAGAGCTAGCTACTTGCATCACATCGCTTGGATTTATTCACAAAGCCCTCATCAGTTGAATTAAGCTATACTTTTGTACACGTGTGAAATTGCAATACCTAAAGCTTATCAACAATCTTAACTTCACATCAAGGTCCAAGAAAACGAAAATGTCTCGCATATTATTATGGCCCACATAGTAAGTACATCACTGAAAATTCACATAAATGTCCATAATCACCACCTGACAAGCATCTTATGGCACATGTGTAAAATAAGAGCATTCACTCTTTTTCACTCTTTTTTTGAGATAATAATAATAATAATAATAATAATGCATTTTATTTATATAGCGCTTTTCACAACTCAAAGACGCTTTACAGTATGAGGGTAGACAAACAAGGACAGGCAAACAAGTAAGTAAAAAATAAAAAGGCAGTCAAGAGGAAGTTGATTGAGAGGGGGGGGGGGCTTATGGGTAGACAGAGTTGAAAATATGTGTTTTGAGGCGGGACTGAAAGACTGTGAGGGACTCAGAGTCACGGAGATCTTGGGGGAGGGAATTCCAGAGCCTAGGAGCTGCCACTGAGAAGGCTCTGTCCCCAAAGCTGCAGAGTGTGGATGTGGGAATGGATAGGAGGAGATGACTGGCACTGCATGGAGTCCACCATAGTGCTGGAGTGTACCCACTTAGGTTCACTCTAATAGAGTCATTTCAATGTTGTTCAGTCAGTCTTGTTCTGTATTTAGATTTCATTCATGTCAGAAAAAGCTGCTTCACAAAGGTCTGTAGAGCCAAATAAAGCAGACGTGTTCAGTGCTGCTTGGTGAATGTTCTTAGAGCTTTCTGGAGGCTCCAGAAATGTTGTGAGTTTTGCTGAGACTTAAGCTGAACATGATTTGAGATTTATAACCTCCATCTCCACAGGATTGACACTGAACAGTTCAACCATCTTTTTCTTCTTCTTCTTTGTCTTGACATTAAATTATAAACCATAATAAATCAACTGTATAGGTCTAGCCTCCCTATATCTGTGTGTGAAATTGTTCCATCCTCAACAACTAAAAACTAATACTTCTGCAGTCTAGCCGCAGCTTCTAGCAACGGTCTTCTGCTAAGAAAAAAGGACACTGAAGGTCCTCCTGAATGTGGCATCACTAACATGACTTGAGTCTGAACACAGTAGACAACAGGAGTACAACAGCATTATAAAAACAAAAATAGTACATGTGGGTGCACACTTACATTATCTGGATTACTGTTACATAAATCCCATGAATGTATGAGATTAAGAGCTTCATCATCTCAATCAGTGATTAAGTGATCAGGTCACTGTCAGCCTGTCACTCATTATTTTCAGGGGGGGGGGGCGGGGTTTGGAGGAACAGAGGAGACGGTGATCGTGGAAGCTTTCCTCCTGCCTTCACAAACTTCACACAAGTATTTATCAACTGAAAATAGCAAGAGGACATTCATACTCTGCAATCCAAGACTTGATTAAATCCACCAAAAACCTGACATGACGATAACGAGTGTTTTTCAAAAAATACAAATCCCTCCCTGTATGTCTCTGAGCCGCAGCGACAGGGCCTGATTCAGAGCGGGTCATTCTGCTGTTGGTTCTGGACTGGTGTTGGTGGAGAAAGCAGACTGCCCCGTGTGTGGTGTCGCTGTCACGTCTGTTCCTTGATCTCTGCGTCATCGACCAATTTGATATTCGTGTGACAGAAAACATTCTAAAATAAAAAAACGTTATTGTCCGGCCACGGCCGAAAAATCATGATGCAACCTTACTACGCTATAATCGATAATCGAGCGGCGAGCTACTGAAAAGCTGCCCACGAGCTACCGGTAGCTCGCGCTCGACGTGTTGGAGAGCCCTGGTCTAGACTCTGGGGGGGGTTCCCTATATGCTGCATTTCCCCCTTTAGATATACGATTTCAGGATCAGGGTCTAATCACCAAAGACTTAACATTTATCATATGACATGTGTCAATAAATGAAGTCTCTCCAGATTGAAATATCATGTGTTGAAATAAACAACTGCAGTTCAAAATAAAAAAAGCCTAACATTTTTGGTGTGAAATGAATGAATTTATTTCTTTAAAGCAGTGTTTCTCAAAGTGGGGGGCTTTGACAGGGGGGGGGGCGAGAGACCAGGAGGAAAAATGGTTTGGAAAAAAAAAAAAATAATTAAAACTGCGGTCACAGATGTGTGGGCCCTCGCGTCCGTGCGCCTGTCGGGGAGGGCAGCCGGTCGTCCCTCAGAAATGAGCCGTTTGTCATTTCTATAATTTTCGCATCCCAGACTCCCGGCCCGTCTACACTACAGGCGTCAAAAAATGCTTTCAACGCTTCGCCCATTAATTTGAATGGGGTTACGTAGGATATTTTCAAACTTCGCCGAACTGCATTGTGGGTAGCATGGCAAGGCGTTGCAAGCATCGCGAGCGTCTATCGGCGTCAAAAGTTGAACAATGTTCAACTTTTGAGGCTCGATGCTTGCTCGAAGCTGGCGTCAGCCAATCAAATCCCGTTTTTGCAATTCCCGCCAGTACAAGCGCTAGCCAATCAAACCGCGTGCAAGCTGGGAGAGCCAGACCGCAGTTCATTGAAATATCATGTGTTGAAATAAACAACTGCAGTTCAAAATAAAAAAAGCCTAACATTTTTGGTGTGAAATGAATGAATTTATTTCTTTAAAGCAGTGTTTCTCAAAGTGGGGGGCTTTGACAGGGGGGGGGGGCGAGAGACCAGGAGGAAAAATGGTTTGGAAAAAAAAAAAATAATTAAAACTGCGGTCACAGATGTGTGGGCCCTCGCGTCCGTGCGCCTGTCGGGGAGGGCAGCCGGTCGTCCCTCAGAAATGAGCCGTTTGTCATTTCTATAATTTTCGCATCCCAGACTCCCGGCCCGTCTACACTACAGGCGTCAAAAAATGCTTTCAACGCTTCGCCCATTAATTTGAATGGGGTTACGTAGGATATTTTCAAACTTCGCCGAACTGCATTGTGGGTAGCATGGCAAGGCGTTGCAAGCATCGCGAGCGTCTATCGGCGTCAAAAGTTGAACAATGTTCAACTTTTGAGGCTCGATGCTTGCTCGAAGCTGGCGTCAGCCAATCAAATCCCGTTTTTGCAATTCCCGCCAGTACAAGCGCTAGCCAATCAAACCGCGTGCAAGCTGGGAGAGCCAGACCGCAGTTCATTTCCTCATATTCCAAACGAGAAATTACGGTAGCAAATCACCCGGTTCTTTCCAACCAGGCATGGAGGGAGGTGGCAGAGACAGTGGGTGAAACGTCGGTTACGTATGGTAACCCTTGTTATATTAGCACAGGCGGAGCCCTCTACTGGACTCTATGGGTACTACCTTACCCTGCGAGCATTCTCCCACTGAGACTTCTATAGACGTAGCCAGCCTTGGGCGGGCCTACCTGAATGCGCGCGCATCACACCGTATAAAAGGAGGCCTCACCTCCTGACTATCATCCTACACCTCTCTTCAGCGAGCGGAATAGGACAGACAGTGCCCTGGGTAGAGGGCTCCGCCTGTGCTAATATAACAAGGGTTACCATACGTAACCCGACGTTATATCTCTCACAGGCTCCGCCCTCTACTGGACTCTATGGGTACAGTGGGTGGAGCCGCGATGTATACGCGCACTGTCGTCCAACAACAATATTCCACCCTACTGCCCCTGACCGGCTTTTATGGTCAGCAGCTGCTGCCCCACATTCTCCTTTAACCCGGTTGTAACCGAGGAGAAATCTGGGCTGTGGCTGACAGAGCACACCCTGCTGCGCTTACCTCGCAGAAAGTGTGCTCAAAAAACAGTGCCGGGGGGACCCCCCCCCGCCCATAGACGGATGGGGAGAGCCCCCTCGGCCCCGAATGGGCTTACACGCCTGCCTCCCTGAATCCCTAAGGATAACAGGGAGAGCGTCAGAGCCCACGTCCCACACTCAAACACTGACGCCGTGCAGAGTGTGTGGACTAAAGTGTGGAGGGCTACCCCCCTCCTGCCTCTCGACAGGAGGAGAGTAGTCCTCCAGCCCTGTAAGGGCCCAGTGCACCCCCCCCGCCCCTCCCGGGACCCTCAGAAGGCCCGAGAACAGCGAAGGCGCATTACGTCCGGGGAGGGGGTCAGATGCCAACTGACCCACAACCCCCCTCCCCCCTACCAGTCCTGTGTTGCCCCCGCAAGCACAGACGAGGAGAAAGAGCCCGACATGTCCAAGAGATAAAACCTTATGAAGTGGCCTGGCGTCGACCAAGTCGCCGCTGTGCATATATCCTGCACACTCACACCGTTGAATAAGGCTGTTGACGCAGCCACAGCCCGTGTGGAGTGTGCACGAACCCCCGTGGGGCAGGCTCTCCCTGCCTGTCCGTAGGCATGTGCAATGCACTCGCAGAGCCAGCCTGCCAGGCGTTTCTTGGACAGAGCTTTCCCGATCACCCCGCCCCCGAAGCACACGAATAGCTGTTCGGTGCGTCTAAGGGCAGCCGAGCGCTCCACATAACATGCTAGCGCACGCACCGGGCAGAGGAGGTGCAGTTTAGCCTCCCTGGTCCCACCATGGGGGGGA
Organism: Gymnodraco acuticeps; assembly: GCF_902827175.1. Classification (NCBI taxonomy): domain Eukaryota; kingdom Metazoa; phylum Chordata; class Actinopteri; order Perciformes; family Bathydraconidae; genus Gymnodraco; species Gymnodraco acuticeps. Next base: position 1,223,077 of record NW_022991168.1, on the reverse strand, counting down.
AGACTAAAACCCCCTAACTGAATAGCCCTTGACCTGAACGCACTCCTTAGGCTCTTGGGCACAAAGGAGGGGTTCGGTCTGAGTGTCGCGCCGCTCTGGTCACCCCGAATCTGTAAACAGCTCGGGTTGCACCGACAGAGCAGTTTAACTCGGACACTCTTTTGGCTGACGTTAAGGCAAGAAGCAAAGCTGTTTTCCACGACAATGCTTTCAGAGAGGAGAGCTCCAGAGGCTCAAACGGCCCCGAGGCCAGAGCCTCGAGCACTAGGGGCAGGTCCCAATGTGGGGTGGAGGCGTGCACTACTGGGCGCAGCCTCCTGACCCCCTGTAAAAACCGCGACACCAGTGGTTGACTAAAGGCTGACCTGCCGCCAAATCCCTCATGGCAGGACGAGATGGCTGCTGCATACACTTTCACTGTTGAATGCGCAAGCCCTCTGTCCACCAGTAACTGTAAGAAGGATAAAATAGAGCCTAACTCACAAGATAGGGGCTCTATTCTCCGTTCCTCACACCATCGCTGGAATCCTAGCCACTTTGGCCTGTAACAGGCTGTGGTGGATCCAGCTCTAGCTGCCTGGATAGACTGAATAACACTATCAGACAATCCACCCTGTCTCAGCCTGTCCCTCTCAGGAGCCAAACCTGGAGAGGACGGCCGAGAGTGGGTAACGCCCCGATTGCACCTGCCTCTTGAGACATCGCCCCCCAGAACTGGGGAACCGCCCAGGGCTGGCCCACCTTCATCTGTGTCATCTCTGAGTACCACGGCGCCCCAACGCGATCCGGAGCCACTAGGATGACTGACAGACGTTCTCACCTCACTCTCCTCAGGAAAGGGAGAATGAGACGCAGCGGTGGAAAGGCGTATAGCAGCTTCCTTGGCCATGGCTCGTGTGCAAACGCGTCCACCCCCAAGGGTGGGTCATCGCTCCGAGCCACGGAGAACCACAGGGCACAGTGGCTGTTTCGCCGGCTGGCGAACAGATCCACTTCCGCTCTCCCGAACTGGGCCCAGATTTGCTTCATCACCCTCGGGTGAAGCACCCACTCGCCTGGCAGGGGGCCGCTCCTCGACATGAGGTCGGCCCCCCTGTTCTCCAGTCCCGGGATATGGAGGGCTCTCAGAGATAACACCACCTCTGAAGCCCATAACCACAGTTCCTCTGCTGTGGTCAACAAGGCGGCAGATCGAACTCCGCCCTGCCTGTTGATGTAAGCCACTGTGGTGCTGTTGTCGCTCCTGACCATTACATGCCTCCCTTGAATTAGGGGCCTGAAATGCTGGAGGACTAACACTACCGCCCGTAGCTCTAGGAGGTTGCTGTGTCGAGACTCTGTTAGAGCCCAGCGCCCACCTATAGCCCTCTTCAGGCAGGTCCCTCCCCATCCTGTTCTGGATGCATCCATGAACACTGTGATGTAGGAGGTCACCCGTCCCAGTGGAAACCCCCTCCGGAGGTAATCCGGAGACCCCTAAACCGGGGGGGATGGTCACCAGCCGCCGCCTGTGCCTCTTGGGATCCAAGCGCAGGCTGGAGAACCACCTCTGCAGGCGGCGCATATGTAGTAACCCTAACGGGACCACCATGTGAGCAGCCGCCATGAGACCCAATGTCTGCATGACAGTAAAAGCTGTCACTATTGCCCCCTGTCGCAGCCTGCGCACCCCCTGAAGAATGGACGCACGTCTGCTCTCTGACAGGGTGGCGCGTGACGCACCTGCATCGAGCACCACACCCAAATACAGCGCCCGTAAGTGAGGTATGGGGGTGCTCTTTTTCCAATTGATCGCAAAGCCCAATTTGGTCAGGTGTGTGATCAATTGTGCTGTGCAAAACATTGCCTGTTCCCGTGACCCAGCCATGACTATGAGGTCGTCTATGTAAAAGAAAATTCTCATGCCATGTGCGCGCAGCGGTTGAAGCGCTGTGGCCACACATTTGCTGAATGTGCGTGGGGATAGGGAATAGCCGAACGGCAGCCTGTTGTACTCGTAGGCTATTCCCTGGAAGGCAAAACGCAGATACTTCCTGTGCTCTGGAGCAATTTCCACATGAAAGTACTCTTTCAGGTCGATGGTGGTGAACCAATCGCCCGGCTGCACAAGCCCCAGTAACTGTTTCACAGTCAACATGCAGAATTTCCTGCGGGAAATGTGGCGATTCAGGCCGCGGAGATCTAGAATAGGTCTGAATTCCCCTGTCTTCTTGAGAACCAGGAAGTACATGGAATAAAGACCCTCTTCCATGCGCTGAGGGTGCACAACAGATACGGCCTGTTTTTGCACCAGAGCCTGAATCTCTGCTGCGAGGAAACCCATCTCCTCCTGAGAGACTAGATTCACTTCTCGCATGCCCATAAAAGGGGGTGGGACGCTGCAAAACTGGAGTGAATAACCCCGTCTCAGCGTCCTGTCCATCCACTTTGATAGTACACAGCTGAGTTTCCATTCCCCATAACACTGTGTTAAAGGGCATGCCCTCAGCTGTGGAGCCGCAGCTATAAAGCTGTGGTACTCTCTGGCGACCCGTCCCGCCGCAAAACTCCCCGTGAAGGGAAGATTTGCCCATGGAGGGTCGACACAGAAAGGGCCGATTATTTACTGAGGACCTTGAACGCACCGCCGCACGCTCATGTGTGAGCGCACGCTCCCTTATAATGCTGTTCTCACTTTTACGGTGGACCTCATTATTTGGAGTCCCTATAGGAGTGGTGCTTTCTACTAAGGCCCCTGAACGCCGCTCCTCTGTGAGTGCGGGCGCTGCCATAATGCAACTCTTACCACTCTGGTAAATTGCATTAATTGGAGTCTTAGCCCCAGGCTTAGTGTGTTCCCTAACAGCAATATGCCGGCCATAATGCCCCTGTACACGTATAGCACTACAATAGCTTTGCTTGCGTTTTATCACTCTCATCTGCGCACTCCCACTAGCCTCCTCGATATGTCGGCACCACAGGATGGGCCGTAGAGGTGGAGGGCGCCGCAGCAACGGGACCCCCGTGCCGGTGCCTCTCCCTCCGCTTCATTGTCGCGCTGCGCTCCCTCGCCTGCATAGAAATGCATGGAGGAGCACGTAGCGGGGCCGGAGGAGGGGCCAGCAGTAGCATCCGGCTAAGCTGGACCCTTTCCTCCTCCAGGCGGCTGAAGCGCTGGGTGACCGAGGAGATTGACCCAAAGAGCCCCTCCGTAGACACGGGGGCTCTGAGGAGATCTTCTCGGTCCTTCTTAGATAGGGCAGTGAGTCCCAACCACACGTGACGAGACGCCACTGTGGCCAAGGAAATCACCCGCCCTGCTGCAGCGGCCACGCCATGAATCAGATTGTTCATCTGACCTATAGCACGGTCCGAATAATCGCTCCCCTCTTGAGAGAGGAGGGCGGGGGCGACTGCCTGAGGGGTGATCAGGGAGAAGCCCAACACGCCGAGATTGTTTGCTGCAGCCGCCATCTGCATACCGAGCTTGAACATCTTGTCCAGATATTCCAGTATGTCTCGGTCCCGGGGCAGCGGGGGCAGGGGTCGCTTACCCTCCGCCCAACCAGCCGCCCCCGGAAGCAGATGGGCCGCCAGGCTCTCATCAAGGGGGGGCACACCCGAACACGCTGTGTCCGCGCGGCCCTCCACCTTGATGATGCCTGCCATAGCGGCTACTGGGGCCTTCGTTTTAAATGGCTGCTGCCATGTCGCCTCCACACACCGCCATATATCAGGCAGCTGGGGCGAAACAAAGGTCGGCTGCGCTGGATGCACCGGGCCGTAATACCCCTGTCTCAGGCGGCTTATAGGCCTCGGTGGCAGCGGTGGGGGGAGCTGTAGGCCTACACGCTCCGCCGCCAGGGTCATCACCGCTGGGAAATCCCTCCGCGCAGACCTGAGAGTCGGACCTCCAGACACCGAGGCGTCCTCGTCCTCCTCCTCCGGAATCGGGGTTGACTGGCCCCACGGAAGGGAGAACCGGAACGGCACTTCCTCCTCTCCTGACTCGCCCATCTCGACGACGTCGAGCTCCGAATCCTCCACCTCCTCCTGCGGGGCCTCCGCCGACAGGAAATGCTGCCCACGATGCTCACGTGTGAGCCAGATGCGGACAGGTCCTGTGGTCAAGAACTGACTCCATAACTCTCTATTCTCGTCTTTTTAAGCTCCGTGAAAACACTTCCGCCGCTGAAGAGAAAAGGATGATAGTCAGGAGGTGAGGCCTCCTTTTATACGGTGTGATGCGCGCGCATTCAGGTAGGCCCGCCCAAGGCCGGCTACGTCTATAGAGGTCTCAGTGGGAGAATGCTCGCAGGGTAAGGTAGTACCCATGGAGTCCAATAGAGGGCGGAGCCTGTGAGAGATATAACTGGTAGGTTTTCGCTTGTTTGGGGATTTATATCCAGTTTACTTCGTTTTAACATTGCGATTGCTTTGTATGTCGGGGGCGGGAGATTCATGTGATTGGTTGTTGGTCGCGTTGCTCGCAAAAAATCGCCAAGCTTCAGACACGCCCAGCTTCAAGCTTTTTCGATGCCTGTAGTGTAGACGGGCCGTCCCAGGTCCTCCGGCAGCAACCCGGAAACGGATGTCGGCGCACCGTCTCGAAGGAAAACAAATTTCTCTAAAGGCTCGTCGAGGATCGATTATAGAGGAGGCTGCCTGGAGGAGCCGTAACCGAGGATACACTGATTTAGAGGAGAGAGGAGTCTCTCTCGAGGAACTATAACCGAGTTTTGTTAACTGTGTTCTTATTCTCAGCGTCCAGGAAAGAGAAGCTTAAAAAGGAGACTAAATGGAGTCTCTGGAGGTTCAAAATTGGTACTTTAATTAATAAAAAGGTGCGGGTAAAGTCACAAAACAGGATATGGTTCGACAGGAGAGAAAGTCTGCAGCTTCCTCTCCCAAGTGCTGGCCGTGCAGAAGAGAGCTTACAAGCATTCGTCCTTCCCGCTTGCTCGCTGTTCGCTCCTCCTCTCCGTGAGCTGTAGTGACGTAAGGGACTTCCCCCTCTCGTTCGTCTGTGTCCGATATCGCGTTAAACAGAGGATTTCGACATTTTACATTCATTGCTTACTTCCACATGCCTTTTCTCCTCCTTATCTCTTTCATAACTTTATATGTAATACATGTTAACGGCGTCAATAGCCACTTTAATGATACTAATGGGCGGTAGTCCCGGATGTCGTCATGAAGGATTTTCAGAATAAAGCTTAACAACTGGTTGTGCACAAGAACTTCTGGTTTTTCAGTATAAAACAGCATTTAAACTGACGGTATGTTTAGGGTACATTTTGCTATCAAAACATTGATTTTAATTTCTAACAGTCCCTCCTTACACACCTAAAAGGTGTGTATAATACTGAAATAAATGAGTTCTTCATCTGAACTCTGCATAGTACATAACTCATATATCAAAATGGAATGGTTCGAATAGCCTCAACTTTACAAAAATACCTTGACTGTATTCAAACATAAAAGTGTTACCTTGTGCATAACTTCTAGTGTTAACATTCAATATGGTTCTTCAAAATAGCAGCAATGGCTTGGTATCAGAACATTTCTTCCTCCCTCCTTTCACAGAAACCGTTCCCATACCACGCTCAGTGTTAAGGCACTTGTTTTTACAAAGTGAAAATAAACGACCCATTTCAGAATAGCAATGATTTATAAAACATGGGATCCATCATATTAGAACAGTGAAAAATAATAAAAATGAAATAAACTATCTTGGACCAGTGTAATGTAATAATAAAAATATACCATCTTGGAATAGTATATTATAAATTGAAATGGATTCACTCCATTTTAGCATTTTATTTTGCTCACTTCTTCACATGATTTCATCATTTAAAGAATCACATTGGCTGGACATTCATTGAACAACCTGGTCTCTGAACATCCATATAATTTAACATAATTCAAACTAACTCATCATTTTCATTCATCTGTATACAGGGGTGGATCGTCCTGTTCTACTAGCATTTGTAACTGTCCCCCATGAGAAATGTACCCTCCCTCCTTTCATATCATTTAAGATATGAAAGTAATATGTTCTCTAGAAGAGGCCGTTGTAATCAATCGGTATTTTAGGACATGGAATTAGTGCAACATCTAGCCCTCCCCTGGGCACCCCTATGCTATCCTTGTACCCTGGAGCCTAAACTCCCCCTGGGACTGGTCTCTTAGCCCTACTGGCTTTGGGGTGTTTCACCATGTTGATTAAAAACATCACTGGCTCTGCTAGTGCACAGGTCCCAGCCCAATCCTGTGACAAGACTGAGTAGAAGGTTTTAGTTCCAGAGTACCACCAAACATCTACTCTGAGGTACGGCATTTTAGACGGTCATTTCTGGGAGAAGATTTTGGTCAGTTACAACAGTTGTAGAATTTCATCACTTAAAAGTTCCTACTTCAGTAGCTTTGTTTAGGTCTGTTCTAATGCAGTGATAAAGTCCCTGAAATGGCGTGAAAACCGGTGGAATATCACTAACGCATTATGGTAATTTATTTTCAATTCTGGTCTACTTAAATAACTATGCTGACCCCCTTTAACAGTGTGTGGAACCTTGGGTGCCCGAGCATGTGATAATTACTCCCTCCTTCAACAAGGACTTTAAAAACTGAAGTCATTTCATTAATGGTTTGTAGTTCAATTCAGGAATTTTCACTCATGGCAGATATGTCTGGTCTTCAACCTTCCTAAATTCTCACACACCACTCCGCTCCTCCGCTCCCTTCACTGGCTTCCGGTAACTGCTAGAATCCACTTCAAGACACTGGTACATGCTTACCATGCTGCGAATGGATCTGGCCCTTCCTACATCCAGGACATGGTTAAACCATACACCCCAGCGCGTGCACTACGCTCTGCATCAGCCAAACGACTCGTTGTGCCCTCGCTGCGAGGGGGACCCAAGTTCCCATCGGCGAAAACACGTGGGTTTGCTGTCCTGGCTCCAAGACGGTGGAATGAGCTCCCCATTGACATCAGGACGGCAGATAGCTTGCACATCTTCCGGCGCAAACTGAAAACTCATCTCTTTCGACTCCACTTCGAGCGTTAGAACTATTAACGAAGCACTTTTATACTAATAAAGGACTGGCTTACCTAAAGCCAGTTGAGTAGCACTTGAAATGTTTGGCTCTATGAAACCTGATGTACTTATATGATTCTGTTTTCTTCAAGGTTGTGTCTTCCTGGTCGAATGTACTTATTGTAAGTCGCTTTGGATAAAAGCGTCAGCTAAATGTAATGTAATATGTTTCTCCTTTTAAATAACATCTCTAAATGTCAGGTCATCACTGATTAAATGGATGAGCATTAGGAGGTGGTGGCACTTGTCTTTTAAAACTCATACTCTGGTGCCGTGCGCTCCCTATGAAGCTGCAAGTCAGATTTAAAACATCTGCAGGGTGGGTTGAGCAACCCCTTCTCCCTGAACGATATTTATTGTCGAAAATATGCACCATTAAAATGAGTGATCCCAATTATACTAGTTTTTTCAAAATTAAAATCTTCAATCGCTCTTTACCTAGTGTCTTTTTAAAACTCTACATCTTGGACGACAAACAAATGTTGTTTCCACCTTAATAGTTATCCTATGGTAATACCCATGCTACAATGGTGAAACCAATACTCTAGATTGGAATACTTTCTTTGGCTTGGTAACATTTTCCATTCAAATAAAGATTTGCCTGCTATCTATATTGTAACAAATTAAATCTTCCCCAAATTCTCACATGAATAAGAATCTCTATAAGAATAATTTGTTTATTATGATGAAAAGATTGAATAATATGTTCCACCCTCAGTGTGTTTTTAGGATTATTTTCTAATAAGTGTGTTTATGTGTAAACTCACTCACTCCTGTGTTCCTTCTCTCCCCCTCTGGTCGTCAAGCCATGACCCCCTCACGTTCTGCTGGCCCATGCCAACTCCTCTGGTTCTGTCTTCTCCTCCATCCTGTCTTCTCGTCAGTCCATCCGCACTTGGATCTTCCCGCTGTAATTATTTTCAGTGGCCCAACTGCTTTGCATTTCATCTCCTCCTTTTCAGTCTCTACGCTGTTGCATGGAGTGGTGTATTCTGCTTTCATGTCCCACACTCTGCTCTTGTGCCAAATCTCGCGGCTCAGTTTGGAACTTCATGTCCTGTTTGAGGGACCGATGAGAGTTTGCCTCTTTGTCAGCATGCTGGTTTGGTTCTGGATGCCTCAGGTGGAGATGGTTCTGGATGCCTCAGGTGGAGATGGTTCTGGATGCCTCAGGTGGAGATGGTTCTGGATGCCTCAGGTCGTTGTTGGTTCAGCTCGGGTTGTCTGTCTGTTTGATGGAGGAGGAGGAGTCTCCTGTGGTGAGGTCATTTGTCTGAAGATGGGGTCGTAGAATTCTGACAGGCAGAGAGAGAGAGAGATCTCGGGCCGCATTACCTATAGTTAATTCTAACACACTGAGGTAAAACATATCCAATCCTTTCCACTCTATTTTCCTAATCTTACTATCTGTCTTACATGTTAAATGTCATCTAAACCCAATTAATGTCTACTAATGGTTGTGCCATATCCCTAAACATTGTTTCCACCCACTGTAACATGGCTACTCCAAATAACTCTTTCAGGAAACCATTTTCTTCTATAAATTAAAATACCTACATGTTTCAAGCACCACATATTTCACACACTAAAAGAACGTCCCCATATTTTCTCCATTACTTTAAATCTCACTGTTACATATGTGAACATTTGTGACTGGACATATCTGCAATGTCGCCACAATCTGCTGGGGAATTTTGTTCATAGAGTTTGTACGTACAAAGCTGTACTTGTGGGTTAGTAGCCTGTTTCTACTGTAATCATTTTCAATAATTGTGCTCAGGTCACCGGTCGGTTGTCCATAAACTTAACAGGGGTGTTTCTGGCACAGACTAAAACATGGATCCAGTGTATTTGTAGATTCCCCTAATCTGTAAATTCCCATCACCTACATATCCCAATCACTTAAACCCATCTCATCATTTGATACAAGAACTGCATATATGGGGGTTTAATCATCTTGATTGTAACCGCCTCACTTTTGGGACCGAGTATTTATAACTCCTCCTCTTGTTGCTCAGCTGATCTTTTGGCTCTGGGGATAAGTGAAAGTCTCTGAAACACAGCTGGAGTTTTGTTAGTGATGTGGGCATTATCTATGAGTGGACTAATGGATACATGTCTTATTTGATATTGTACTCCCCATCTAACCAGAAAGGTGCCACGTGTAATGAGCACAATCAACAATGCTATTCTGAGTCTTATCCCTAGGGGACCCCACAATTGTTTTGGCTTTGTTCTTGACATCATCTCTATTTTCTCCCTGGTTGTGTCAGTTACAGAATTTAAATAATGAGTACTATAATAACGTATACAAAATTGGAGTCTTTTTCAGATGTAAAACAAAAATAGGTTTTCACTTTAGTGTACAATCTATGAAAATCTATAGACAATTCGTCTTTTGAGCTGTTTCTATCTTTATCTTATTTCTATTTATTGTTTTGTTCCAGCTCTGCCAAATCAGTCCTAACTCCCAATAATGTTCTGGAAGTTGCCAGTGAAGGGTGACAATGTGTGAGGTGGTGTCAATTTGCTCCTTTTTCTTTACCTTTAAACCGGAGCGCGTGTGAAGTTCGTTACAACTTCTCACTGTTCCGTCCACCGGGGATCAGCTCACTGTCTTTTGTGAACTTTCACCCTCACCCAATCACTTGGCCGAACAGGAGTCTCTTCTGGTGTCTCGTCTTGTATCTCTGTAGCTTTCTTAGCCTGTGTAGACAAAACTTGGATAATATTACTCGGAGTTCTGACATATTCATTACTTTTATTCGTCTAATATCTAAAACTGGACCACTCCCTCCTTGGAGGAGGCCCAAGCGTCGGCATACCTTTTGTCGTTATGAGACCTATTATTAACTACATGTTATTATTTATTAACTACAACGTCACTGAATTCAACATATCTGTATAATCATGACACTCCCTCCTTTGAGCAAAACATGCTCAATTAATATTGCAATGATTACCCTATTCTGAACAGGACATGTAAAACCCATAACGTTGCATTAAATAAATATAACTTCTCCGTGTACCCATAAGGCGTACAAAATATCGTATGATGTATGGCTTTCTGATGGTATAAAAACATATTCACTAAAATCTGCCATTAGCACAACAAATGGTTTACTTGTTGCAATAATGGCTTTTGTCCTGGTATTATGCATCATTGTTGCTACGAAAAACAATACCCCTGGTGTCGCTAATGCGTCTCAATATTAGAGGATTGTTTGATACTGCTGAACAAAGATATGATAAAATAATATTTCTCTAAACTAGAGAGAAAATGCGAACTATTCTCACAGAGGGTGACATGCATGAAGGGCTGGTGCCCCTTACTCAAAATGAGATATTGCCTTACGCACTACATTATAAATCAGTAAAGTTACTCAAGAATAAATAAATAAAAACTGATTCTTGAAACTGTTGTAAAATCCCTACAACTTCTTCATCCAAGCTCTCAATCAGTGTTATGTTATTTAATCTGCAGCTCATTGCCTTAAAACAGATACTTCAGACCGATTATAAAATTGTGTTTATGTGAAAAATGTAATCTGACTCCATACGTCACATAATTGTTTGACTAAAAAACTACACTTCCATTAACAATAAATGAAGTTCCCCTTTAAACACAGCCCCGGTCTTCTAACGGGGTCTATCTATGTACTGGCTGGAAAAGGTTGTGCCAGTCTCTGTCGCTCATCTTGGGCGAGTACTAGGTTTCCGTCTTCATATTTTTGAGTGGCAACCCCATCGTCTTGACCTCACTAGCTGTGTAGACACAATAGTTTTCTGTGTGGGGGAACAACATCACTCGTAATCTCTATCCTTCTCATAATTACAAAAATAGTCTGCTAAATGTTCTACTATGTTTTAATCTTCTACTAATCTGTGGATGCTTTATGTGTAAATGCAATATGCTACTCACTATCTCTTTAAATAACATTCAACTTCTCCCTCCTGTGTTGACAGATATGGCTCAATGTAGCTGGGTTTCAAAATACCCTTGGGCTGAGGATGCATCATCTGTTGGTCTGGCCCTCTGAGCTTCCTCATTGCTGTGATTGATACCAGGGTGTCAGTTACATTTGGGTCATGTTTGGCACCCCTGTTCGTCTTTGACATCTCTGGGACCCCCTGCCTCCGTTGTCATCATGGAAACCTCCTGGTTGTTGGTTCTGCTTCTGATTTTCTGGCACTATCTGAGATTTAACAGTTTGAGATGTCTGCCCTGCATTCTCTGGTTCTTCCTGAGCTTGAATTGTTGGAGGTGTCTGCCCTGCCTTCTCTGGAAGTTTCCCCTCCCTTCTCCTTGTCTTGTTCCTACAAGCTACGGTGTCTTTTGTTTTTTCTGCTATGTCTTCCCTCACTGGCAGGTCTGCTACTCGGACCACATTTATGCTGTGTGCCAATAGGCTGGCATATTCCAGATGGAGTATCAGACTTGTAACTCTTATAAATCTTTCTTCATCTTCCCTCCATATAGTTATTTTACTTGGAAACGTTAAAGCATCTGATCAGATTATTACCCTTTCCTAGATATCTGCAGTTGAGTCTGGCTCTGCGTCTAGTCCCAGTTTAGTTTGTTTTGGTGACATGCTCTCTTCCTATTCGAATGAATATTATTAAGTTATCAAAGATTAAGCACCAATCCTCTGACTAGAACCGTCATTCCTGATAAGTAATATCCTATTTCATCCGAACCTAACTTTAAATCTGGGCTTTTTAAAGTTTTTTTTCAATTTATAGATTTTTTATTTTATATTTTTTTATGATTTTTTTATTAAATAATAAAGTTAATTAAAAGATACAAATTATGCAAATTTTAAAATCTGAAATGCTAAAATAAAAATTGTACAGTGTATGGTTTTGACTTTAAAATATGAAAATTAGAAATCTGGTGAAAATCTAAATCTACTGTGTACAGTGCATACCAAAGTGTATGAAATTATTTAAATGTCCTAACTTGTGTTAGCTTCAATACATTTGTTTGCTTATTTGAAAAAGTATTATGTAAAGTTTCTTATCTTATAATTAGAAACCACTTGCAATTATATCTCGGCGATGAAGCATGTGTTTATTTATAACACTTAAAATTAAACTTCAAAATGCTATTGAGAGCTATTGGTGATAATTCTGCACTACCAGCAGAGTGCGCTATTGTAATTTCCAGCTTAATCCACTAGGGATTACTGTTGCAAAACTAACCTATATTTAACAAGAAAAGCTTATTTTTCTTCTTAAAAATGGAAAGAGAATTACACTAGGGAAGAACATTACACTATGGTAAAACAACACAGCACATAAACGCCAAAACACATTTGCAAACTGGACTATTTAAAAAACGTCAATTCACACTTCCAAGCAGAAAAGAAACTTCCAAAATCAGATCCCCACAAATACCAAACTTCCCTCGGTAAAATAACCTGTCTATTTTATAGTTCCAACTCTGCAAATAAATATGATTTATCCTTCTCAAGATGGAGTGCCAAGCCTCATGTGAGTAGGACTGAGTACTTTCAAATTAGCATTTCACGAAATGGCGACTGCCATTGCTCATTGTAAACACGAGGACAAGACAAGATGGCAACTGATTTTCCAACCTTTGACCTGAAGAACAAAGGGATTTGAAAACACCTCGTGGCTCTCAGAGCGGAGTTGAAATAATGAGGGTGATCTTTTAATTCTAGAAAATTCAACTCAAAACAACACTGCAGTTTAAAATAACATTTCTATGTCATTTACAATTATAAATGGGCCTCATACCCTTATGTCACAGCCCTCAACCTGTGTACGTAATGTTTTGACTTTAAGAGCCAGTATGGTTCTCATATTGTTGTTTAATGGCCTAAAACCATTCACGTTAAATTAAAACATAACAAGAAACACTTTGAAATGATTTTCCCCATCACACAAAGAACTTTTAAAAAGAAAAACAGCCTCACACTGTCTTTAACACAAATACTCACTCCGTAATGTTTTGACTTTAAAAGCCAGTATGGTTATCTCTTCCGTTTAAACACGCTATCATGGGACAAAGCAAGACGCTAATCAAACACAATCAGAAGAATATCGTCTATCTAACGCACGAATGTCGCACTCCTCGTCGTAATCCACACGCAATGTCTGTTTGAAAACAGAAAATACAACCACTGAAAGCTTCAAACTTTTCAGGCCTTTTCCTCAAATAGGACTTTTTTTATAAGAAAAACACAAAGACTCACTCCAATATTCTCAGCTTGTGATTGTGTTCTTTGTCTCAAGCAATCCCGACTGCTAAATAGCCTCAAACCATTCACGTTAACTTAAAACGAAACAAAAAACACTTCTTGGAGCAATTAGCCTTCTGCCGACATGTAATAACAGACAAACGAATAGCATGCAGGGTTAAATATAAGAAAAATAAGTAATTTGAACTCACCCTGTTTGTGAAAATGCAACGCCACGTGTTATATGATTGTTATTGTTATAAATTTGGTTGTTTTAACATTAATTTCCCAGCTATTTTCAGGAACCGTAAGCAGTCGTCCAACACACAGTCCTAAGATTGTTCTGCATAAACTATTGAAGAATTTTGACGTAACAGGCTTCTTCTTTACCGTAGTTTGAGCTCTCTGTGTGTCGAACGGGTTTGCCAGCGGCTCCGGACAACAGCCGCGTGAATAATCTCTCCCGGTGCAACGGAAATTCCGTCAGCAAGGTCACCAATTGTTAACTGTGTTCTTATTCTCAGCGTCCAGGAAAGAGAAGCTTAAAAAGGAGACTAAATGGAGTCTCTGGAGGTTCACAATTGATACTTTAATTAATAAAAAGGCGCGGTAAAGTCACAAACAGGATATGGTTCGACAGGAGAGAAAGTCTGCAGCTTCCTCTCCCAAGTGCTGGCCGTGCAGAAGAGCTTACAAGCATTCGTCCTTCCCGCTTGCTCGCTGTTCGCTCCTCCTCTCCGTGAGCTGTAGTGACGTAAGGGACTTCCCCCTCTCGTTCGTCTGTGTCCGATATCGCGTTAAACAGAGGATTTCAACATTTTACATTCATTGCTTACTTCCACATGCCTTTTCTCCTCCTTATCTCTTTCATAACTGTATATGTAATACATGTTAACGGCGTCAATAGCCACTTTAATGATACTAATGGGCGGTAGTCCCGGATGTCGTCATGAAGGATTTTCAGAATAAAAGCTTAACAACTGGTTGTGCACAAGAACTTCTGGTTTTTTCAGTATAAAACAGCATTTAAACTGACGGTATGTTTAGGGTACATTATGCTATCAAAACATTGATTTTAATTTCTAACAGTTTACACTGAAGTATTCTCCTGAGACGATTTCAGCCAACAGTGATGTTTAAAAGAGGTGTGACGCATGGCTGGACTTCTGTCAACGAAGCACAGCTCTGCAAACTGTTCCCGTTGTGATTATAAGTTATTTGAGATGATCAAATGTGCATCAGACTTTCTGCCCTTTACCGTTTGTTTACTCACTAATCACATGTCCCCTGGATGTTAGGCTATTTTTTTTTTTAAATAACTGCTTTCATTGTGACGTGATGTTTACAGTGAGAACAGCTGCTGAGGTCAGTGCAGAAAGCAGAACAGTGTGTAGAATATATATCGCTCAATAATAAATGTAACAGGCCTACATTTCACACTTTATTTGTATGCTTTAGGAGATATCTACAAATAAAGAGTAGATATTTGTCATGAAACCATATAGTGCTTCACATAATAAAATATACAAGGGCTGTAACCTGATATTTAGTATATGCTTTAGGAGCTGTGTGTGTTTGTTGTACAATGTGTGTGTGTGTGTGTGTGTGTGTGTGTGTGTGTGTGTGTGTGAATGTGTGTGTGTGTGTGTGTGTGTGAGAGTGTGTGAGTGAGAGAGAGAGAGAGAGACGTGATGTGCCAGGCAGACAGGCAGGTTATCTGACATATAAATGGTCAAAAATTGTACATTGTCCGTTAGCCTACGAGCTCCCCGTTTGAGCAAAGGACTATTCCTTCTCAACATAGCATGACATTGGATATGCGCTTAACTTGTCCTGGATTGGAATTTTTCCGAACATTTCCCTAGGAGGAGTTTGCAGAAATGTGCTTAAAATGCATGAAAAATGCACATCTTTCAAAATCCCCGACTTTGCTAAATACAAATGTCCGCAATTCCATGAGGAATGTCTGTGCCAAAATTCGTGGGAAGGGATTCATAGGGATTCATAGGAAGCGTCCTAAAGCCCTCAAAAAGAGGAAACGCCAGCAGAAAAATAATAATAATTAAAACTGCGGTCGCACTTGTGCGCGCAGTGATGAGCGGGCCCTCGCGTCCGTGCGCCTGTCGGGGAGGGCGGCAGGTCGTCCCGGCGTCAAGCAGACGCGCGCGAGTCCTGGGAAATGAGCCGTTTCTCATTTCTATAATTTTCGCGTCCCAGACTCCCAGGTCCTCCGGCAGCGACCCGGAAACGGATTTCGGCGCGCCGTCTCGAAGGAAAACAAATTTCTGTAAAGGCTCGTCGAGGATCGATTATCGAGGAGGCTGTCTGGAGGAGCCGTAACCGAGGATACACTGATTTAGAGGAGAGAGGAGTGTCTCTGGAGGAGCTATAACCGAGGGTACACTGAAGTATTCTCCTGAGACGATTTCAGCCAACAGTGATGTTTAAAAGAGGCGTGACGCATGGCTGGACTTCTGTCAAACGAAGCACAGCTCTGCAAACTGTTCCCGTTGTGATTATAAGTTATTTGAGATGATCAAATGTGCATCAGACGTTCTGCCCTTTACCGTTTGTTTACTCACTAATCACATGTCCCCTGGATGTTAGGTGATGTTACAGTGAGAACAGCTGCTGAGGTCAGTGCAGAAAGCAGAACAGTGTGTATAATATATATCGCTCAATAACAAATGTAACAGGCCTACATGTCACACTTTATTTGTAGGCTTTAGGAGATATCTACAAATAAACATTAGGGTTAGCGTTAGGGTTAGCGTTAGGGTTAGCGTTAGCGAGTGTATAGGTGTCTGTTGTAATGAATATGCCGCCAGCAAAGGGTGTTGTTGGACTAACAGTAGGTGTGTGTGTGTGTGTGTGTGTGTGTGTGTGTGTGTGTGTGTGTGTGTGTGTGTGTGTGTGTGTGTGTGTGTGTGTGTGTGTGTGTGTGTGAGAGAGTTGATGTGCCAGGCAAACAGGCAGGACTCAGTAGCTTATCTGACATATAATTGGTCAAAAATGGTACATTCTCCGTTAGCCTACGAGCTCCCCGTTTGAGCGAAGGACTATTCCTTCTCAATGTAGCATGACATTGGATATGCGCTGAAGTTGTCCTGGATTGGAATTGTTCCGATCATTCCCCTATGAGGAGTTTGCAGAAATGTCCTTAAAATGCATGAAAAACGGCCATTTTGAAAAATGGCCGACTTTCTGGCGGGCGGGGCTAATGGAAGGCAATTTGAAATATGTGTGCAATCATAATAGCAATATGTATACAGCGTTTCGTGAATATTGGAAAAAGTATACGCGAGTAGTTTGGAGTAATTTGGAGTAATTTGTGACATGTAAATCGTCAAAAATGGAAAGTTCTCCGTTCGCTTACGAAGTCCTCGTTTGAGCGATCGACTATTCCTTCGCAATTTAGCATCACATTGGAAATGGGCTGAACTTGTCCTGGATTGGAATTTTTCCGATCATTCCCCTAGGAGGAGTTCGCAAGAACGTGCGTAAAATGGCTGAAAACCGCACATTTTTCAAAATGTCCGACTTTCTGGGGGGCGGGGCTAATGGAAGGCAATTTGAAATATATGTGTGCAATCATAATAGCAATATGTATACGGCGTTTCGTGAATATCGGATTAACTATATGCGAGTAGTTTGGAGTAATTTGCGACATGTAAATCGTCAAAAATGGTGTATTCGCTGTTAGCTTACGACCTCCACGATTGAGCTATAAAAAATGTTCTTCTTAATTAAGTATCATATTGGATAGGGGCTGAACGTGTCCTGGATTGGAATTGTTCCGATCATTCCCCTAGGAGGAATTCGCACGAATGTGCTTAAAATGCATAAAAAAACGCAAATTTTTCAAAATGGCCGACTTTTTGGGGGGTGGGGCTAATGGCATGTATATACAAATATGTCCGCAATTCCATGAGGAATGTCTGTGCCAAAATTCGTGAAGTTCTGAGAAACTATATACGACTAGCACACAATAGGGGGTGCTAGTGAGCAGTTTTTTTGAAAATGTTCGGGTTTTTTTTACATTCTCGAAAAAGTCGTGGGCTCTGACGTGTGTCCCAAGTTTTGCGTCCGAAGCTCATTTTATGCTATCGCAATTTAAAAAAAATGTATAGGCCACGCCCACATTCTGAATTTGTTGCAACACTTTAAATCTGAGTTCGTAGTCACCCCGAGAGTATGTGTAAAAAACAAAAATAATAATTCGTCCATCCGCTCTTGAGTTATAAATTGGTGGTGTTTTTGGCGCCCCCTATAGTCCTAAATGAAATGTATTTGGTGTGCCTATTTCCCAAGACAGATTTAACCTTTCCACCAAAATCTGTGGTGAATGGATACATTGTTGATGAGTTATGAGCATTTATTTCTAAGCCCCGCCTTTTTGCGAGTACGTTTTAATTCCTGGCGGAAATATTTATCGTTTGAACATGCTCATCTCCTAGGGCAATGTGTCTGACCTTCCACCAATGCTGTATACGAAATTTGGTGTTGAAAAACTGAAAATTGAAATTTAAGTGAATATTTAACTGTTTTGAACATTATGCTAATTTAAATACTAATTAATGTAGGCGGAGCTTAGGGTTCCAAGAGGATTATTTGTAGAGCAGGTCCACCCGGATATATGTGCAAAATGTCAGGTCATTTGGAGTTACGGTGCGACTTTGTACATTTATTCCGAAATGGGTTTTTCATAGGTGGCGCTAGCGAGCACGTTGGAATATTTAACCCATTGACTCCAGAATATTGTATTTTTCACCAGTCCTGGCGTCCGTGCAAAATTATACAACTTTGTCAGCGTCCTAAAGGCCTCAAAAAGAGGAATTGCCAGCAGAAAAATAATAATTCCACCAATAACAATAGGTTCCTCGCACTTCGTGCTAGGACGCCGTTGGGTCCTAGCGCTCCGTGCTCGGGCCCTAATAATAATACTACCAATAACAATAGGTTCCTCGCACTTCGTGCTAGGACACCGTTGGGTCCTAGCGCTCCGTGCTCGGGCCCTAATAATTCCTCCAATAACAATAGGTTCCTCGCACTTCGTGCTAGGACGCCATTGGGTCCTAGCGCTCTGTGCTCGGGCCCTAATCATAATTTGAAAAATTATTGAATCGAAAATATGATACAGTACAGTACAAGTACGTCTGGGTCTCTGTGTTTCATTGAAGCTCGGCTCTGTGTGTGTGTGTGGAACGAGCCATTTTGTGTGCGTGCGCGAGAGAGAGAGAGAGGGTGTTCTCAATGTCGAGTACGCTTGCTTGTCTGCCGAGCATCTTGCTTCAGAAGCGAGGCAAGAATACTTCCTGACATTCGGAAAACAAAGAGTGGAACAGGCTAGCAAGTGTGCAGGTGTGCGTCATATGAGAGGCCCCGCCTTACATTTTCCGCCACAGATTGGCGAAATTGGTCGGTGCACAAAGCATTGTGGGGATTTTAAGACCGGAGTCTACACATGTGCAAAAGACGAAGTACGCCGGGCTCGATAGATTTCCAAGTATGCTGGATATTGGAACAGTACTTCGGCGGCACTCGATAACGTATTATACTTGAAATAGTGGCTTCTTTACTCGAGATTGAGAAACACCCACTGAGAGAGAGAGAGAGCGCACCGGTACCGGAGATCGTTGTTGTTAGCTTCTGGTGCTAGCGAGCTAGTGGCCGGGTCTCAAACGTGTTGGTCACGATTAACGTAAACAATTATTTCAAACGTTTATATGATCATTATAGTTATAAAAAAATAAGAAAATAAATGAAAAACAGGTATGAAATACTATGACAGTAAAAAAAGGATAGTGATTTAAAAAATATCCATAAAGAAATAGTAAATCTGTTTACAGTTCGGTTTCAAATGGGTGTTGAGAGATGTATCCATAGATATCTTCATTTTGTTCTCAAAGTGCACCAGATTGATGCTTTTAACCTCAATATTTAACTCCCTCTGGGTAGCATGCCCCCGGACCCCCCTATGTTAGGTCCACTCCCCACTTTACCCCTGCTTACGCCTATATGCCGTGAGCTGATTATCGAGCCTTTATTGTAACTGTTGCGGGTACACTGTGTGTGCGTGTGGGGATTGTTGCAGTAGAACATTCCACTGTAGCGCCCGGTACTTTAATGGGAAACCCTAAATGTTTGAGCACCCTCTATGAAACGTCAAGCTACCCCACAGCACCCCCAAAATAAATCTCTGGCGCCGCCACTGATTCTGCAACCCCGTTTTGAAGAAATGTGCAGTGCAACACAGGCTCATTGCAGCCACCAAGCCATAAGAGACACTTTTTTGCCAAATATCAGCATATTCTTTCTTTTCATTTTTTTGCACATATTGCAAAGTGGCAAAGTATTATAACTTATTGTTCTAGCAAAGGGATTGCATAATTGTATTTATTTTTTGACCACACAGACTTATGGAGCATTGTTTTATTATCACTGTTCTAGCAAAGGAATGCTCACGTTCATATTGATGTATTTTAATAAATGTTAACTTGCCCCATTACGTGACTATTTGTGTTGGGGGGGACCCGACTTTTTTTTTTCTCCAAAGGGGGGGCTTAACAGAAAAAGTTTGAGAACCACTGCTTTAAAGGCAAAAACATGAAAAAGCTAAAAAAAAAAAAAATTGAATACAATATATACTTCATTTATAAATGGGTGTCAACTTAAAAACTTGTGTTCACAATGATGGTAATTAAGTACAACTTAAAATTCCTTTTAAATAATGTGGTAAAACAACTTAAAAACTTGTGTTTATAAGTATTTAAGTAAGTGGTAATTAAAAACACCTCTGATTGTAGAGGAAAATCCTTCTCCCCTAACTCATAAGTTTGTTGGTTTAACACAATTTCATTAGAAGTTGTCATAACTCAATAAATATTGATGCAAACTGTTGCGTTGATTTTCTTTGTTGAGCCAAAGCATTTTCTTTTAGAGTGCAGATCGCCTGTTTCTACTCTACACCCAGCATACACCCCTCAGCATACCCCCCTTCCAGTAAAAAACTCAAATCGCCACCAAGACTGTTAGGACATGGCCTGAAGGTGCTTCCTCTCAGCTTTGAAAGGCCATACATAGACATTTTTGAGGATGTGAAGATCAACTATACATTACTGTGCTACTGTGCTAGGCGCTTCAGATTCATCCAAGCACTGACGAAAAGATTCAAAAACAGCTTTTACCCCTGTGCCATACGAGAACTAAATACTGTTAATATATATTCTATAATATTATACTGTATTCTTTCTTCTTCTTTATTCTCGGATTTCAGTACTGGTTCAGGCAGACACCTCTGTGTCAAAATACTACTGTTGGTTAATGAAACCCTGTTTGGTTTAGGGCTGGAGTACATTTCTTATCTGCCGCAGGCCAAGACAGTCTACTTTATGTCCGTCAAAATGTAACAAGCATTCAATTGATATGCACAAAAAACTGTAGACCAGTGACAAATAAAAAAATAACCTGCTCCATCTCACATGTTTCTACATCCTTTTTTTTTTTTAGTTAATGTCATTCTTTACTCTTTTTAAATCCTTTCCTGGTTGTTTGGTGAGATTATGTTTTCCCAAAATATTCATTTTAGTTGAGAACAGTTGAGTTTAGAGGGAATTTTTCAAAATATTTGTTTATTTGAATGTAGGATAAGTTGTCCTCTGAGATGTCCAGTGTTTTAAAATGGTCAGTCTCTATCCTCTTATTGTGAACATAACAAATACAAGTGTGGTTCAGAGAGAATACACACATCAGGGAAACGTCCTTAAAACATTGCACTTTTTATCAATGTAATAATGACACATAAAACAGGATACTCTTAAATAGCAGCACATAATAACGTACCTGACCAGTGAGCTCCAAATGATTAGGCAGCCAGCCCAGATACTCTGTCTGCCATCTTTATTGACATTTGGTAAATTCTTTGCTCAATGGCCCATCTTTGGCGATCAAAGCCAGCCTGTAGGTCCAAATCCTCACAACTGGACTGCTGCTACAATACATACCACCACACGGAATACATTAGTGATGGGAAGAACCCATATATTCCATTATTGTTGCATTATACATCATACAGTACATTACAGGTACTGTGGATGACTCATCTTTATTATTTGGAAATACATCAGGATTATATCCGTGTAAGTATGTTGCAATTGTAAAACCAATACACTTTGCCAAAACATTTCCCCTGATGCAATTCTGGATTTTGCATACATTTTCACGTCATAACACTCAATAACTGTGTTTGGAGCATGTACAATAAATATTTACCGAAATGCTCATGCTGTATAACTGAAGCAGAGCATTTGAGTCAGCAGTCAAATCGATTTTTTCCGGATTGAAAAATGTGGCTGTTGTATCAGCTCGGACCCCTAACAGAGCAGAAGGCAAGGCAAGTTTATTTATATAGCACCTTTCAATACAAGGCAATTCAAAGTGCATTAAGAAAATGGCATTTAAAATCAGTCATTAAAAAGAAAAGATAATACAATAAACATTAAAAGAAAAAATACATGGATAAAAGTTACAGTGCAGTCTAAGATATGAATAGTTCAATTAAAAGCAGCGAAAAAAAGAAAAGTCTTCAGCCTGGATTTAAAAGTAGTCAGAGTTGCAGCGGACCTGCAGGTTTCTGGGAGTTTGTTCCAGATATTTGGAGCATAATAACTGAACGCTGCTTCTCCATGTTTAGTTCTGACTCTGGGGACAGAAAGCTGACCAGTCCCTGAAGACCTGAGAGATCTGGATGGTTCATAATTTAGCAGGAGGTCAGAAATGTATTTTGGGCCTAAACTATTCAAAGCTTTATAAACCAGCAGCAGTATTTTGAAATCTATTCTTTGACACACATGAAGCCAGTGTAAAGACTTCAGAACAGGAGTGATGTGATCCACTTTCTTAGTGTTAGTGAGGACTCGAGCAGCGGCGTTCTGAATCAGCTGCAGCTTTCTAATAGATTTTTTAGTGAGACCTGTGAAGACACCATTACAGTAGTCGAGTCTACTGAAGATAAAAGCATGGACAAGTTTTTCCAAATCCTGCTGCGACATTAGTCTTTTAATCCTAGATATATTCTTTAGGTGATAGTAGGCTGATTTAGTAACTGTTTTAATGTGACTGTTGAAACTCAGGTCAGAGTCCATGACTACACCTAGATTTCTGGCTTTATCTGTTGTTTTGAACATTGCAGACTGAAGCTCAGCGCTAACTTTTAAACGTTCTGCCTTAGCTCCAAAAACCATTACTTCAGTTTTATCTTTGTTTAATTGGAGAAAGTTCTGACACATCCAGTCATTGATTTGTTCAATGCACTTACTCAGTGTTTGAATTGGAGCATAGTCTCCTGGTGAAATTGTTACGTACATTTGTGTGTCATCCGCATAGCTATGGTAACTTATTTTGTTGTTTTTCATTATCTGAGCCAGTGGTAGCATGTAGACGTTAAAGAGAAGAGGCCCCAAGATGGAGCCTTGAGGAACCCCACATGTCATATTTGTCAACTCAGATGTGTATTTACCTATAGAACAACGTTTTTTGGTTTAGTTTTACTGTCGGGTCACTCATTACTGGATCCGCGAGCTGCATGATACTGGCATAATAGATTGCCCGATCGGGCAACCAGCAGGTAAGGCTTCATTGCCCGAGCTAAATACTAGATGGCCCCGAGCCATCGGGCAGTCGTTAATGTCGAGCCCTGATTATAATGTTGTAGAGAGAGAAGGTAAAAACCCTGTATTAGTTTGGACCTATTTTTCTTCAAATAAACTGATCCCACCTTTTGGACTGGGACAACTTAAAATACATCTGTGCTCTCCTCTCCTGCTTCAAAGGTAATATTGTACCCTGCCACACTCACACTTAGGTAGGGCCACACCTCATTTACTGATATCAAAATCCTTCGGGATCGCTTAAACAGATTTAGAGAGTTGTCTGAATTAAAACAGCAGTTAATTGAACCTGGTTCTTCGGGAGTTAATAGAGGTGAGACCTTGCTGACGTTGGTGGATCTGAGCCAACTTCGAGATTTGTCTTGGCAGATGAGAAGCACTATATAAATTAAATGTATTATTAACCAGTAAACTTATATAGACTCAATAACTTCGGTTAGGTCAATTAGTACAGTAGGTCTGAGTAATTTCCCGGAATAAATTATCAGCTCCTCAACGACTCTTACAGTTCTCACGGTCATGGCCTTTCTCCATGGAGATATTTGCTTCTGATTACACTTCCTTTACTTTAGTTGGAGCAATGGCATCTATAACATTTGTATTTTTTTAATTCAAACTAGCTCATTTACTGAGATGTTAGCAGGGGCAAGTGGGGAAGACAAATTCTGAGTAAATATTTCCCTAGTATTTTCAGTTAAATATCGCTTTGTGGTTACCTCTTTTTGAACATTTTTGTGAACAGCTCTCAAAGAAAACACAGGAATGATCAGAGAGTGCATAAGACCAGTGGTTCTCAATGCTCGACTTTTATGTGGGTAATGGAGGCTTTTATTGCAACCACACACCCCATCTTCAGTTGTTCATTTATCAGCAAAATCAGCTGCTGCAGTGTGTTTATGAAATTCTGCATTCCTCTGGGTCCTAATGACGCATTGTAAGAGGGAGTACAGAGATTCTGCGCAATAACAAACTATCAGCACACACATATTCCCATATGGGCTCCCAAGGAATATATCTGATCATTGTGTGTGTGTGTGTGTGTGTGTGTGTGTGTGTGTGTGTGTGTGTGTGTGTGTGTGTGTGTGTGTGTGTGTGTGTGTGTGTGTGTGTGTGTGTGTGTGTGTGTGACTGAGAAAGACAGAGAGCAAACACTGGAGAGGAGTGGTTCTCCCTCGCTTTAGTATATTTGATGACTTAAACATAATGACAGACTGGTCAGGATCTCACATTATCCCATATTTATGTAGAAATTACTTTAGATGTGTGTGTGTGTGTGTGTGTGTGTGTGTGTGTGTGTGTGTGTGTAAGGAAGCAATACCCATGATTCATCCTCCAATCCTTTTCTCTTTCTCTTAGTCAAGTTTTTTTAATTTGAATGAGTTGCTGACTTGTATATGTAAAAGCATTTGGAGTTGTTGCAAAGACTAGCAAATCACTATGTAAATGAAGTTTGCTTACTATGTATACCAGAGTGCAAGGTGTGTGTTTGTACAGTAACATAATGGAGGGGCCTCATATTCCTGACCTCTGTGTTTCTTACATGTCAGAACTCTTTCCATCTACGGTTTGCTCATGCTCCCTCAGGTTCAACAGTTTTGGCTTTAAACTCAGAGATACAGAGCACGTTTCCACTGACACAGCGTAACAATATTCATTATTCAGTCCACGAATAACGCTCCCCGACGCTGCTATTTCTAATTCACAGCCGCACTGGCAAGCATTTTTTTTTTTATCTTGAAGTTAAAAGCATCAATCTGGTGCACAGATCTATGGATACATCTCTCAACACCCATATGAAACTGAGCTGTAAGCAGATTATCTTTTTCTTTATGGATATTTTACAAATCACTCCCCTTTCAAACTGTATTCGTGTTTATTAATAACAACTTTGTTACTGTCATATAGTATTTTATACCTGTTCATTTATTCTCTTATTTTTTTTAACTATAATGATCATATAAAGGTGTGCCTTTACCTCACTGAGCTGAGGTTATCAGCCTCTCAGTCTGTCAGGAGAGAGCTCTCTTCCACCTGGTTGTAGAAAAAGCTCCTTATATTCGTTAGCATAGCTAGCTAACAAAGATGCTAATAACAACAATCACCGGTACTGCTCTCTCTCTCGCTCACACAAAATGCGGTTCCCCAACCCTGCTTTACAGTGACGGACCTTGGGACCAGAGACGGAAGAGCAGAGGATATTGGCTCTGGTTATGATGTTAACAACTGCATGGGTTATACAACAATAACAGAAACGTATGTTGCTTAATTTAAACAACGGATGAATAGCTGGATGTCACAAACTTGAAAACACAAGGTAGTAGGACTCAAATGCACGACCCCAGGAGACAGAGGTAAAGTATGAGAAAAATACTTTATTTCCAATAACAGGTCACAAAAAAGGATCGACGCTCTTGACGAGGTGAAAAAGGTTAGAATCAAAAGGTAACAACAAAAATGAGGATCAAAACTAATTATCAGAAAAATACCGCAACTAAGGATGTAAGAAAGTATCAACAGAAAATCACTCACAAAATGAGGAACAAAACTCACTAGAAAAACTCGGGAGCATGAATCAGGCTTGAAACATGAGGAAAACAACTGGTACGCTGGCTACTGACATGAAGACAAGACGAACTGGCACAAGACAAGGGGAGGCTGGGGAATTTAAACAAGAGGTGGAACAGGTGGAAACAATCAGGGGGCGGGGGCTGACGAGGGCAGGTGTAACCAATGTATAACTTCACTTGTTTATATTTCAGTAAAATCATTGTCCATACTTTATTTGTAAAACTTGTCACTGTCACTTTATTTTTTAGATGCTTTTATTTTGAAAAGTACGTTTTATTTTGGTACTCATGGCACCGGCACATTTCTGCAGACTCGCGCTACTTTCCTCAGTTAGCTTCAGGCCCCACTGAGGAGAAGTAAGTGGAACGAGTGGTGTCATAAATGTTGTATTTTATATGTTAATAGATTGTTTAATGTTACACTTCACACAAGCCAAACCTATTTGCAGTTAATATCTATATTTTGCCGTGTGTGACTGTAGTTTATATAATGTGCAGCGCTTCAAACAGTGTTTGGGAGCTTTCTAAAGTTTAGCTATATGCTAACCTAACATGTGCGTGTTTTCTTCCACTGAAGGTGTGAAGTTAGAAAGCTGATGAAGCCATTTCCTGCTTTAATTATTATATTCTGTTTTGCACAGGTATGTGGGTATTCTTTTTGTATTTTGTAACTGTAAATTGTATTGTTTGTTATGTAAGTGTAAATTAATGGTTATATTTGTGTATATTGGTTTACAAGGAAAAACTGGTTTGCCACCATGGATAGATGTATATCTGTTAATTGTATTATTTAGAACTCTGTATACTTTCCTGAGTTAGCTTCAGGCCCCACTGAGGAGAAGTGTGAAGTTAGAAAGCTGATGAAGCCATTTCCTGCTTTAATTATTATATTCTGTTTTGCACAGAGAATAAATCCTGGTTGGCAAGAAAGAAGTCGTTCTCATTTACACAACATAACACAACGCAGAGATCACATGTGGCGTCAAACCAGACCGGTTACAGTGGTGCCGTGACCCGGATTCACAGTGCTTCAGACTGTTCCATCGTCGTTCCTGAGGCTGTGGATCAACACCAGCTTGGTCACCAGAGGTTGCTACACGCCACACACTTACTTTCATGTATTGAAGAGAAGGAATTACATAGAGGAAACTGTTTTTTTTTTTTTTTTTTTTTTCTCTCTGTAATTATTTTTACATTCATTGTTTAGAGAGTACATTTGTCATTTCTGTATTTTATTGTATACTGAATTTTGAAGTTTGGTATACAGGGTTAAAAATGACATATGTTACTGGTAAAATGGATGAGGACAATGTTCTAACTGACAGTTTTAGTTTCGGTTTTGGAAGAGGGAAACCCATCAGCGGGTACCCTTTTATACCAGTCAGAGGTACAGCTAATGTAGATTCGCCAGCTTTTTGTTCTACTCGCTTGCCAGGTCATGTAGCATCACCTCAGAGGGAGGAGGATTCACATTCAAGCCTTCCAGATACAAATGATGCAGCTTTAAATAACCTGATAACACACATTGCTCAGCAGGTAGGACAGACTATAAGAGATCAGTTAAGGGGGGAATGTGAATAGAGGGGTGTTGGAGCCACACCAGCTTAGAGCGGTGTTGGCCAGTTACCCAGTGACCACACTTACCTCAACTTGACTGGTGCAAAGTTAGTGTTGCAGTCAGATGTGAGAGAGCCTCCAGTCTTCAGAGGAGATGGATCTGACAAGAATACAGTCTGTGAGTGGGAAGAGTTAATGGGAGTGTATTTCAGGAAACGAGCCACACCTCTGAGAGAACAGCACATTGAGATCATGTCTAAGTTAATGGGCAAGGCTAAAGACATAGTGAGGATAACTCTGAGGAGCTGCCCATCCATGAAGCCTCAAGATAACCCACAATTGATCTATGACATCCTCAGACAACACTTTAGTGATGTGACCTATTCATGTATGCCCATGGCTGATTTCTACAGTACAGTTCCAGTGGCAGGAGAGTCCCCCGTAGAGTACTGGCTTCGGCTAAACAAGGCAGTTGATGCAGCGGAGGAGGGCTTGAAGAGGCTAGGGCGGAAGATGGAGGATTCTTGTCAGGAAGTAGCGATGATGTTTGTCAAATACTGCCCAGATCCCACCCTTGCTGCTGTTTTCAAGTTTAAGGCACCAGATAAGTGGACAGCTAGTGAAATCCAAGAGCATATTGATCGCTACCAAACTGAAATGAAAGAACAGGTGCTTTCCAAATCAAAGAGAGTTAAACCAGTGACAGTTCATGTCCAGGTTTCCGCACCTGACGTTTCAGAGATAGTATGTCACCCACGGGAGCCATCTATGCAAGGTGAGGACAGCACAGCATCCAAGCCCTCTTGTAATGATGACTGTATGAAAATGTTAGTCAGTTTATTTGACAGAGCATTGTTACAGAACAACCAGGTTACACACAAACCACTCCCCTCTGATCCATTTCAACCGAAAGCCTGCAGGGTCTGCCAGTCTCTAGATCATTCCACCCTTGCACACTGCAGGCAGAAACGCCTCTGCTTAGTGTGCTTCGAGCCAAACCACATCAAGAAGAACTGTCCTAACCGTCAGGCTGGCCGAGGTTCTCCGGCTTTCCCGCCACAGAATTCTCAACCTTTAAACTAACTGGCCCGCATTTAGTGAGGGAATGTGTGGGAAACAGAGAAGAAACCCTCAACAGTGGTGATATTGAAACTCATTATATAAAAGCATGCGCAGCAGCACCAGCCGATGCTAAGGTAATAGTGCAAAATACACAGAGAGTGGGCCCTTTTGATGAGTTGTTTTACACCCCTGTTAGCATTAACAACACATTTCAGGTGCAGGGGATGCTTGACTCTGGTTCCATGGCTTGTACTCTCAGCGAGCAGGCAGAGCAGAAGATGTTGAGTGAGAATATACTCTCAGAATCCATTCCTTTGACTCAAGAGATTGTGCTAATAGGCTGTGGAGGGACACTTAGCAAACCCAAGTGTATGTACGAAGTGGAAATGAAACTGTATGGGGAGAGCTGTATCGTACCTGTCCTTGTGGTGCCTGGCCAACGAGATGACTTAATCATAGGCACAAATGTCATCAGATTTATCATGCATCAGCTGAAAATAACCAGTGACTATTGGCGCCTGGTTTCCAGTGGAAATCTTCTCCCAGAGTGTGAACAGTTCCTTGATCTCATGGCAAACTCATCCAGGTGGAGAGGCGAGGAGCTTCCAGACAGAATCGGGACCGTTAAACTCCAGCATGCGGTTACGCTGTTGGCTAAGAAAGAACATCTTGTTTGGGGTAAGTTGCCAAATAACGCTCCCATGTCTCCAGGCAGCACAGTAATAGTTGAGCCCACCTCATCCAAGTGCATGCCTCGTAACATCATGATCGGTCGTGTTATTACACCATTGTGGGGTGACAGATGGATCCCAATGAAAGTCACAAACGTGTCAGACAAGCCTATCACCCTGAAAAGAAACAGCAAGTTGGCCGACGTGTTCCCCTGTCTAGCTGTTGAAGAGTTTGAGGTTTTTCAAGGTACCAGCCAACTCAACAACGTTAAGGAGGAGGAAAGTCATGGCAAGGCTAAACCTACAGATTTCAAGCAGCGACTACAACAGGTTGGACTGACTGAGGTTGATATCGATCAGTGCCAGGCTGGCCAAGGAGGAAAAGAGAGGTTGGTCGCGCTGCTTGAAAAGTACAAGGACATTTTCTCCAAACATGCTCTGGACTGCGGTGAGGCAGAGGGCTTCATGCACCGCATCAGGCTCACTGATGAGAGACCATTCCGTCTCCCTTACCGGCGGGTGCCACCAGCCCATTACCAGAAACTGCGACAGGTCCTTTCAGAAATGGAAGAACAGGAGATCATGAGGAAGTCAGTAAGTGATTATGCCTCTCCCCTTGTACTTGTGTGGAAAAAAGATGGCAGTTTGAGACTCTGCACAGACTTCAGGTGGCTGAATGCAAGGACGCTCAAGGATGCGCACCCATTACCACACCAGTCAGACTGCTTGGCTTCCCTGGGTGGGAACACCTACTTCAGCACAATGGATCTGACCTCTGGCTTCTATAACATCCCAATGGCAGAGGAGGACAAGAAATACACTGCATTCACTACTCCAATGGGACTGTATGAATTCAACAGGATGCCCCAAGGTTTGTGCAACAGTCCTGCCTCATTCATGCGCATGATGCTCAGCATATTTGGAGACCTGAACTTCAGCAGTTTGCTGTGTTATCTTGATGATCTGCTTGTGTTTGCTGCAACTGAAGAAGAGGCGTTGGAGAGGCTGGAGGTTGTTTTTCAGCGGCTCAGGCTTCACAACCTTAAACTGAGTCCAAAGAAATGCCACCTGATGAGATCTTCAGTCAAGTTCCTAGGTCACCTTATAGATGGTAATGGAGTGGCTATGGATCCAGCAAAAGTTGAGGTCATATCAAAAATGTCAAAGTTGGACCTGATGGAAGACGATGGTTGCACACCATCAGTAAAGAGGATAAAGTCTTTTCTGGGGATGGTGTTCTACTATCAACATTTTATCTCTAACTGTTCTGCTATGGCCAAGCCACTGTTTGCTCTTACTGCAGGCCAAAAGAGACGAGGGAGAGTCAAACTAAACTCCAATACCGGCTCCTTCAGGAAACTGAAACCCTCTGATTGGACAGAGGAATGTGATGCGGCTCTTTGTAATCTGAAAGACAGTCTCTTGAGCTACGTCGTCCTCTCACACCCAGATTTCTCTCGCCCTCTGATTCTATCTATTGATGCCTCTCTGGACGGGCTAGGGGCCGTGCTATCACAGATACCAGCTGGTGAAGAGAAAGCACGTCCCATTGCATTTGCAAGTAAGACTCTCAGTGGCTCTCAGAAGAGATATCCCGCCCATAGGCTTGAGTTTCTGGCCCTGAAATGGAGTGTGTGTGAAAAATTTAGCCATTGGTTAAAAGGCCATGAATTTACAGTATGGACTGATAATAACCCTCTTACCTACATCCTGACGAAACCGAAGCTTGATGCGTGCGAACAGCGCTGGGTGTCTAGGCTCGCTCCTTACACATTCGACCTGAGACATATACCTGGCACCAAGAACATAGTGGCTGATGCTCTCAGCAGAGATCCTTTCACAAGATCAGTAAGCCACAGGCTCATCACAGAGCAGTACAGTCACCTTCTTGCTGAAGCCGAGGGTGTTAGTCACGACGGCATTCAAGACACTTTCCGACTCAAAGTCCAGTGTCAGCAGATGAAGAAGTTACCTGGTGGCAGCATTAAGTCTCAATCTGACCCCCTCATGTGTCACAGTGATTCTGTAGCTGTCAAGGCTCTTTTAGATGTTCATGCTCAGTGGGAGATTGCTGCCGAGACGAGAGCTGTGGAGTTGGCTCAGACTGTCCAGGATCTGTTGCTGCCGGGCCAAGACTCCCTTCCTGTGTTCTCGTTAGAGGAACTCAAGCACAGTCAGGAATTTGATCTCATTATTTCAAAACTCCTACCATTTGTGCTTCGCAACCGCCGTCCTTCCAGACGTGAACGATCAGGACTAGATGCCAAAGTTATGGTTCTCATCAAACAATGGGAGAGACTGAAGGTTCAGAATGGTGTCCTCTATCGGGTCACCAAGGATAATTTCAGTAAACAAAAGAGGCATCAGTATGTTCTGCCTGACAGTCTTAAAGAAAAAGCATTACATGGCATTCATGATGTTGCTGGGCATCAGGGACAGGCTAGGACCTTGCATCTAGCAAGACAGCGGTTCTTTTGGCCGAAGATGGAGTCTGATGTCAAAGAGTATGTCAAATGCTGTCAAAGGTGCATTCTGGCGAAGACACCAGAACCCTCGGCTCGAGCCCCACTTGAAAGCATCAGGACGTCTGCCCCCATGGAGTTAGTGTGCATAGACTTCTGGAGTGCGGAGGATAGTAAGCAGCACTCAGTGGATGTTCTTGTCTTGACAGACCACTTCACAAAGCTAGCCCACGCTTTTCCATGCACTAATCAGACTGCAAAACAGGTCGCCAAGAAGCTGTGGGATCACGTGTTTTGTGTGTATGGCTTTCCAGAGCGTGTTCACTCCGATCAGGGAGCTAATTTTGAGAGTGAGCTCATAGCAGAATTGCTCAAACTTTCCGGAGTCTCCAAATCACACACTACTGCATACCATCCAATGGGAAATGGAGGAACAGAAAGATTCAATCGAACACTTGGGAATATGCTGCGGTCTCTCTCTCTAAAAGAGAAATACAAGTGGCCTCAACAGATACAAGCTCTGACTTTTGCATATAATGCAATAGTACATGAAACAACAGGATATGCACCGTTCCAGCTTATGTTCGGCAGAACCCCGAGACTCCCTGTGGATGTGATGTTCAAGCAAGTGTTGCATGATCCAGTGGTTGTTGATTACAAAAGCTATGCCAAAACGCTCATGTCACATCTTCATGAAGCAGTAAGAATTGCCCAAGAACACAGCATCAAAGAACAGGACAAACAAGCAAGTGGTTACAACAGAAAAGTGAGAGGCATTCACCTGAACTTAGGGGACAGAGTGCTCATTGCAAACAAAGGTGAGAG
Source organism: Gymnodraco acuticeps (assembly GCF_902827175.1). Taxonomy (NCBI): domain Eukaryota; kingdom Metazoa; phylum Chordata; class Actinopteri; order Perciformes; family Bathydraconidae; genus Gymnodraco; species Gymnodraco acuticeps. Next base: position 1,190,983 of record NW_022991168.1, on the reverse strand, counting down.
AGGAAAGAAGAAACTGGCTGACAAATGGAGTGCAATTGTGTACACAGTTAAAGACAGAAACCTGCAGACACACACATACAAGCTGGTGGACAGTAGTGGAAACACTAAGATAGTTCATCGAAACCTGGTCTTAGACATCAGCTTTTTGCCTGTGGTGACAACTGGAGAAGAATTGTGTGATACTGAAGTGGAGGAAAGGTCGTATACGACTGATTCCCTGGACTCTTTGGAGGAGGAGGAGGATTCAAGAGGCAGGACCAGTACGTGGATAATGAGTGGATCAGAGGAAACCCGGAGTCAAATGATTATGAGTGAACGATCGTCTGAGGTGGATCAGTCAAGTCAGGGCATTCCAGAAGTGGACTGGTCTGCAGATGGTCCAATTCAGTGCTTCCCAAATGACCAGAACCGGTCCAGCAGAGACACTAACTTCGACAGTTTAGTTGCAGGGGCTGACTCAGACTCATCATTCATGTCACATGTACATTCAGGACACCTAAACACTCAGTCACATCCTGCAGACACAGGTCATGTCACAGTTACACAGGTACAATCGACAGTAGAAACTGAACCTGTAGTCAGGACAAGGGCAGGCAGGGTTAGCAAAAGAATCAATCGACTCATTGAGTCCATGGTCCAAAAGCCTTTTGATTTAAGGGGTTTTGTGAGTTCAGTTAACAAGAGATCTCAGTCACTACTTACACTGTTTTAAAGTGACAAGCTTGTAGTTTTTTGTTTTTGTTTGTACCTCTGATCTGGTAAATATGCCTTTTTAAGGGACAATGTCTAATGTATGTGTTTTGTGTAATATGTTACATGTTTGAGAGTAGCAGGGAGTTGTATGGTGTACAAGGCATCATATTAATCTAGGAGGGACTAAGGCTTGATCTCCCTTATGTTTTCTCTGAACCTATATAGTAGGTGGCTTTTACAGCCGATGGTAAAGCTAAGAGTTTTTCAGTTAACCCTGCACAAGTTTGATGTCAGTTGTCTTGGAGGTCAGAATGGTTTATTCAGAGGTACACTATGGTCTGGATTTTTGCGAAATATAGGAGGGGTGTATGTAACCAATGTATAACTTCACTTATTTATATTTCAGTAAAATCATTGTCCATACTTTATTTGTAAAACTTGTCACTGTCACTTTATTTTTTAGATGCTTTTATTTTGAAAAGTACGTTTTATTTTGGTACTCATGGCACCGGCACATTTCTGCAGACTCGCGCTACTTTCCTCAGTTAGCTTCAGGCCCCACTGAGGAGAAGTAAGTGGAACGAGTGGTGTCATAAATGTTGTATTTTATATGTTAATAGATTGTTTAATGTTACACTTCACACAAGCCAAACCTATTTGCAGTTAATATCTATATTTTGCCGTGTGTGACTGTAGTTTATATAATGTGCAGCGCTTCAAACAGTGTTTGGGAGCTTTCTAAAGTTTAGCTATATGCTAACCTAACATGTGCGTGTTTTCTTCCACTGAAGGTGTGAAGTTAGAAAGCTGATGAAGCCATTTCCTGCTTTAATTATTATATTCTGTTTTGCACAGGTATGTGGGTATTCTTTTTGTATTTTGTAACTGTAAATTGTATTGTTTGTTATGTAAGTGTAAATTAATGGTTATATTTGTGTATATTGGTTTACAAGGAAAAACTGGTTTGCCACCATGGATAGATGTATATCTGTTAATTGTATTATTTAGAACTCTGTATACTTTCCTGAGTTAGCTTCAGGCCCCACTGATAGGCCATAAGGTGAACCCTGTTATCGTTTCAACCCGCTCCACAGAAGTGAAACTACACAATCTTTAGTTCATAAAAAAGAACGAGTCATGCTTATCCACCAAAAAAAATATATACCTGCCAATTCTTCTAGGCACGTAATTATTGGCTGAACTAGTCCCTTCGAAGCGTAATAATATCTTGGTCCAAAGTCGTGCCACGGTTCGTCACGTGATCGTGCTACACCAATTGGGTAGCTGCATATTGTCAACAGAAGTGAAAGATGGCGGCCGCCATGGTTACGCTAAACCAGACCAAATGGATTCTAAACAGTGCTGTATGCTTGTTTTATGTCATGTTTTGTCATATGTCTTAATACATCACTAAGTCCGAGGTATTTGCGTTATATACGCGGTATTTGTGAGAGGTTTTACTATCTGGGAACAGAGTTGACCATCGAATCAACATTGACTAGCAGCGTTTATCAGCCAACTCCAGCTACAAACAATTTCCCCACGGGGATTAATAAAGTATATCAAACTCATATTTATCAAACTATCATTCCTGGACTGCCATGTTCACATCGCTAGGTTCATTGGGATTATTCCATTAGACTGAGGACTTTTTGTCTGTCTGTTGTTACCCTGTACACGTTAAATGCACTCTTAAAATAAACATGACTTGATTTCTGCGTCCAAGAAGAAGGTTAACTTGTTACGTTAAGTAATTTAGATCAATAAAATGCAGTACTTCCAGGCTGAAGACTTTTCTTTTTGTTGCTGCTTTTAATTGAACTATTCATATCTTAGACTGCACTGTAACTTTTATCCATGTATTTTTTCTTTTAATGTTTCTTTTATTAGCTTTTCTTTTGAATGACTGATTTTAAATGCCATTTTCTTAATGTCTTTAATTTTTTGTAAAACACTTTGAATTGCCTTGTGTTGAAAAGTGCTATATAAATAAACTTGCCTTGCCTTACTTATACCAATGTCCATTGATTCATTTATTTACTCATTCATCCCTCCACAAATGAAAACAACACTGATGAACCATAAAAACGAGATTTATTACAAATATAAAAGGTATGACATAGAAAACAGTAGAAGGACATGTAATGTAGTATAATTGATTGGTGTCAGGCTGGGCGGAGCGGCTGATTGGTGCTGTGATTGCCTCAGCTGGTTAAAAGAGTCCTGCTGATTATACTCTGTTCTAGTACCAAAAACAAACGTATCTATGAGTGATGTGTGAGCGCGTCGGCCAGGCACTAAAACCAAAAGAACAGAAAAGAGCTTAAGAAAGATGGAAAGAAGGCTCTTTTATTCCTATTCCTCACTGTCAGTGTCAGGGCAGTCATCGTTCTCTTCCTCTGTTTCTTTTTTATTTGCACAATTTGAGCAACGACATAAGTCTGTGCAACAGAGTCCTGCAGAGAAGCATGAACATCTGCCTTTCTCACAGGCAGACTCTTTGCAGCTGCAGTGTATCACATGCAACACACTGTCAGGGGCAGGATTTCTTGTCATCCAGGTGACGTGTAAGTTCCCATCCTCTATTTCCCAACCATATCCAGCAGGTGATGGAGCATTCATTTCTCTTTTGAGACAGGACCTCATTATTGCTGCCTGGTAATTTACCCTTTTGCAGTGCTGATGGAGGGCATCATGAGTAGGGGGAATGCTTAATTCTGGCAAGGCCGATGATGCCATACAGAAAGCCTTGTACCTAGCATCATTTACATGTTCGGCTGCTGGCTGATCATACAGGTGACATACATACCGGCAAAGAAGTGCAAATGTTGATTGCTCCAAGTCAAAGTTAGTACCTAAACTTCTGAAAGCCTTAAGGTAGTCATCTTTCTCACATGCAACAGCAAATGACTTTCTTTTGCCTTTGCCATAGAAAGCGCTTGTGGAGTCACACCCAGAGAACGTGTGAATTCCAATCAAGGCTGAACACACACTGGTTCCGAGAGCTGATGACACCATGGCAATGTCAATGATCCGTGTCCTGTTGCCAGTCCCTGTGAACACATATAAGCTGCATGGCAAATCTGCCTGCAGACTTACAGCAATGACTGCCACATCAGTGTCCGAGCTCTTGATGATGACAGCTTTGTGCTCCTGTGCAGCATGTTGGGCATGTAAAAACACCCGTGTGTCACATTCCTCATGATCACACTGCAGGTCTTCAACAACATCAACAGACTGTACACCCTCCATGACAGTTACACAGTGGCATTGATTTTGATGGGCAATGTACAAGCTGAGGTTTTTACCCACTGTTGTGAGGTCTGCATGTGTCCATGCCACATAAAGGAATTCGGCCAGTGCTTCCTTATTTTTTCCGTCAGAGAGAAACTTCTTCCACTGGGTTGGAGTTCTCTGATCTGGGCTGAAGATTGTTATTAGTTGTGACCCTGCATCAGCTCTACGGGACCGTTCTAGGCTTTTGATGCTGATGGGTGGATACCGGTCAGTGACAAAATCAATGCGTGTACACTTGTGATGCAAAGCAAGTTGGAGTATGCTCTGCAGTATGGTCTCTGCAAGCTCTCCAAATGTTGCTGGTCTGGATGGCATGGCCTGCATGACTGCCATGCCATCAAAAAGAATGGCACCACCTATTGGAACTTTGTCAACCAAGCACTCTCCACCTTTGCTCTGCAATAGATCCATGAGAGCTGATTTGTTTGTTTTGGCAAGTGAACCATCAGCACTTGCTAATGGATATGACACAGTTCCCAAGGAATATGACAGAATTTCCCTCATTTCAATTGTCCTGCTCTGGCCAAGGATGAGGAGCCTGGAAAATAACTTCTTGTCAGCACGCAAAATCACTTCCTTGCCTGCTGCAGATTTTTTGGGGGGCTTTTTCTGATCACTGAGAGTCTTGAGTTTTTGTGATATTATGGGGGCAAATATGTCAACTGTTTTGGATAACAGTCTCTGCTCCATAAACTCCTTTACAGCATTTTCACCCTTTTCTGAGGCAACAAGCAAATCCTTTGTGATTTCTCCTGTTGCTACTCTTCCAGAGCTAAGACACACAATGCCGTCTTGGTGTACATCAAAAGGGTTGAGCATGGAATCAATAGTGTCCAAGATTCTACTCACAGCCTTTGCATCAGCAGAGATGCGTGTCTTGTCCAGGTCTTTTCTTGTCCGTAGCTCAGGAGATATCCCTGCCATTGATTCACACTGTCTTGCTATCGCGGCTCTTTCATGCTGTGACAGTATCCAGCGATACACTGCAGACCGATTTTGTGTGATCCCTGTCCAGCCACCTTTGGTCTTGGCATCTCTGTTAAGCGTTTGCTCAATAGCCTGGTCGCAAGCAATGGAGGCAAATCCATGAACACTTTGTCGCTGGACAGTCCACTGGCCTTTCACATTCATGTCACTGTGGCAAGAGGGATGTGTGACAGGCAGATTCATCATTTCCAGCCAGTATGCAGGTAAATATCGAGCGTAATTGACTCTATCGTAGGCAAAAAACCATGGCATCATTAACCGGACGGTTGACAGGTGAAGCTGCCAGTTTGATTCTCGCGTTGCTCTCACAAACAGGAGGAGTAGCTGCATCATGTCAATGTATGAGCTCCAGAAAGCAAATGTTGCATTCTCTGTACTCCTCCTCTGCACAAAGTCTGCATATTTCGAGCACATATTATCAAACCTCTGATCTGCACTCAAAACATCCATCAATCTGTCTGGAAAGGCACATTCCATCTCAGTGATGACATCCATGCACGCAGCTCTCTCTTGGGGTGGCAAGGAGTCCATGAAGGTGATAAACCGGATGCGCTGCAGACTCTCATATAGAAGTTTATGAGCCCTCATGCTGCGATTGTAGTGATGGCCATTGAGTACCCCATTGATGGATCCTGGGGCAACAACTTCAGATTCAATGAGGATATCTTGCAGTCCTGCATCTCCGAACCTTTTGCCTAGAATACTCAGGTAGGACATGCATGTATGGAATTCACCTAGTCTAATCACTAGACGCTTTGTAAACTCAACATCATATGTTGTAGCGTATTTGCTGTGCTTTGGCATATATAGCCTGGTCAAACACTAAAACTATATGATCCAGTTCTAGCTGGTCAGCAATCTGGACACTTCGCTTCAGGATAGTGTTGACTGTTGACATCTCTGTTGGTGAGGCTTCAATGACTGGAAGATAATACAATGCGGACTTCTGCAGAGTGTTTTCATCCTGAAGCAGTGTATGGAACCCTGTCCAGCTTGGGATTGTACAACTATCCGTACATGTGGACTTCACAAAAGCATATGCCATTTCAGCTTGTACAGCAAAGTGGGTGTCCATTCTGCATGTCGCTGACTGCACTGGTTGACACAAGTTCTGTGGCCCTTGCCTTTTGGACTGATGGTAAGGTTGTATAGGCATTGGGGGGGGGCTATGAATGAGGTAACTCCCTTTCTCAGTGGCTGTCTGATTGCTGTGGACATAGGCTCGCCGGGCACACTCTGGAGCATAATTCCATTTGTATGGTGAGTAGTTCCACGACCCGATAGTGTCTCCTCACCAAAGTCAATGTTATCCCACACAAGTGTTGTGGGTGTCCGCTTTGAGAATCCCTTCGGTATTTTGTCTCTGCCTTCTACTAGTGTCAGTTGGGCAAGGCTAGTGTCTAGACTCAAAACTGTGTCCCATGATGCACAATGTCCCAGTCTGTTAAGCAGTGATACAATGCGTGATGATCCAGTTAAATGTCGAACAGTTAAACCTAAAGCCAAGGACTTGGGTGTCTGCTTGCGGCCCTTGGAAGCAAGGTACACAATGTCTTGACAAACAGACAACACTTTCAAATGTACGTCATCATCAATGTTGACATAATGATCCAGTGTTGGCTCCTCAGTGGAACCTATAATCCAGCTGAGCAGATTGTATAGTCCAATGGGGACAACAGTTTGAGATTCAGTGACATTTACATTTTCAGAAGTGGGAGGCCATGGGCATGACATGCCAGGAGTGTCACTAAGCAGTCTTTTCAAAAACAACGCTGCTGTATACAGTGTCCTTGTGTCCTCATGTGTTGTTTGGCACTTTGTTCTCCCTGTTTCATTGTCGCTGTCTGTCTGGCTCAATTCACTGGACTGTGTTGTTTCCGTACCGGATGGATCTGGTAGCATGTCCACGAGTGCATCCTTTGACAGAGTCTCAGCAAAAACCAGTTCGCAGACGTTGCGCTTGGTGGGCATGTGAAACGCTAGCTGAGGGAAATCTTGAGCCAGCCTCTTCTTCAACAGATCCTGTCTGTAACACAACAAAACAGTGACAATTACGAGTCACAGGAGTACCATCAAAAGCAGAGTGGTGGAGGTGATACAAGACATTACAGACTAGAACCTATCTGCCATACAGCACATTTAACACCAAAGAAGCCAAATAAAGGCCCACATCATCACAAACAACACTACACACTACACATCATGGGGGTTTCTCCAAACAGGCCTGTCATACACATTTTGTTTAAAGCTGGCCTTGCACATGATAAATAATAAGACTTGTATTACATTGCAGTTACCTGTAGTTTGAAGCATCAACACCTTCGTTTGCTTTCACCATGTCAATGAAGGCCTGCCTCAGCTGGCCCATTCTAAGCACCTCATTGTTGACAAGCAGCCTCTGGCGGATGATCCTCTCACAGAACAGCTTGTAACTGGCATCAAACATTGCCTCATCCCTACAACACATGAATGAGAAGTAAATAAATGGATAAATGAATAAGTGTTGTGATTGTGTGCACATATAACAGAAGGAAATTGGATGTTTACTTATAATGTTAAGTATGTGTATGTGTATATATATATATAGCCATCGCCGACACACACCTGGACTTCAGTCTGGTGGTAGTGCAAATAGGTAAAGCAATCCAAGGAGAAATAACTTACTGTTCTGTCTCTGGTTTGTCAGGTCTCAGCAAAAACATGGTGTACTGACTGTAACAGCTTTTGTGGTACCGCACCTCCAGAGCCACACAGTCTTTGTCTTTTATATGTAAAAGAACACTTTGGTCATCTTTCTTCTCAGCAGCTTTCTGCAATTTGCCTAAACGGAAAAAAAGGACAACTCAATGAGTTTGTTGACGTATCTCTCACACATAATTGTACCTTTCAGTTATTCAACCACAGAGAATGTGTGTGTGTGTGTGTGTGGTGTGTGTGTAGTGGTGTGGTGTGGGGGGAGGGGGTTTGCTTACCTGCTTTTAATGTTTCAGCCTTACACAGTTGATCCCTTTGTCGCTTGCCTGCTTTGATGATCATTTTCTCCTTCATCTTGCATATAATGCACAGGGCAGGAAGGACGGGGCCAGAGCCTGCGATTGGCAGGCCTGACCTTGATCGTAGCTTCTCTGTTTGGCTTCGGTACGTGCTGCGAGACGTCGATGGGATGGGCTCGACCTCAAGGTCCTCCCTAACGTCTTGATCTCCCTCACGTGCGAGCCGTCTTTCCACCTTCGTCATGGCCTTTGTGTCGGTAAACCTTATGTAGCATGTGTGGTGGAAGCCAGCGTCCTCAGGAATATCTTCGAACTCGAAATCAAGACAGTGCTTGTGGTTTTCAGCCACCACGTTCCGAGAGTCTCCCTTCAAGCCGAGCGACCGTTGTAAGCTTGTCCTGTACGTATTCCATCTTGTATTGGTAAAACAATCAACCTTTTCGTGCTTCACAGACGTAATATGCATGTAACAATGTTTGTGTGTTGACAATTTTGACTTTTTGAGACTTTCTGGTGCGTTTTCCTCGTCTCCGCTACTCGATGAAACCATGGCGGCCGCCATCTTTCACTTCTGTTGACAATATGCAGCTACCCAATTGGTGTAGCACGATCACGTGATGAACCGTGGCACGACTTTGGACCAAGATATTATTACGCTTCGAAGGGAATAGTTCAGCCAATAATTACGTGCCTAGAAGAATTGGCAGGAATTTTAGCGACGAAATTTTTTTTGGTGGATAAGCATGAATCGTTCTTTTTTATGAACTAAAGATTGTGTAGTTTCACTTCTGTGGAGCGGGATTTCTTTTCTAAAGGACTTTTCGAGGTTCACCTTGTGGCCTATGAGGAGAAGTGTGAAGTTAGAAAGCTGATGAAGCCATTTCCTGCTTTAATTATTATATTCTGTTTTGCACAGAGAATAAATCCTGGTTGGCAAGAAAGAAGTCGTTCTCATTTACACAACATAACACAACGCAGAGATCACATGTGGCGTCAAACCAGACCGGTTACACAGGCACACACACACCTACACACTGTACCACACACACATAGGGTTGGGAATCGTTTGAATTTCCACGATTCTGATTCCGATTCCGATTCTACTTTTCGATTCCAGTTCTTAACGGTTCTCAATTCCGATTCTTTGAGGGGCCGGGTAAAAAAATGATACATGCTTCTTCCACCAAAACAATTACATGTATTCGAGAAACTTTTACACAGGTTAGTTTACAGTAATATTCACATTCATCAGTCTGTTTATATTCACTGCTATGTAACTGTAACCTGAGAACCACTGAAGCTGCAACAGTGCAACAGTCCAACTTTTAAAGGAAACCCCCCCCCCCCCCATTTAAAAACAGTTCTTGTTGAGAAAAACAAGCATATCTGCCTTCTCAGGCATACCTGGAAGAAATGTTTGAACATTTTAAAGTAAAATGCTTCAATCTGGTGCACTTTAAGCAGAATTACTAGAGACTAGATCTAGGGGGTACAACTCTAAACACCCATATGAAAAAGATCGGTTTACATTTTAATAATTAAATAAGTATGTGAACATAACCAGTAACCTATCATAGCCAATAACAAATACATGTAACGTATTTTATTTTTGTTGTTCGTTCATATCTTATTTTACTATTTTATTTATGCATATGTTTTTATCTCTCCAGTTTAAAACTATATGTCTGGTTTACTGTCCTATAGTATACATTGGAATGATTTCAAACCTGTTTTATCCCAATAATTATAAAGGAGTGCCTTGGAAATATGTGTTTACATAAATTGTGATCAAACCGTTTGAGACCCACTGAGATAACTTAGACTAAAGTGAACTATCTAAACACTCAGAGTTCTTTACCTCTTTCTTTAGTTATCAGCCTCTCAGTCTGACTGGAGAGGACTCTCCCTCCACATCATTGTAGAAACATATTCTTCTAATATCCGTTAGAGCAGCTAGCACCAGATGCTAATAACAACAGCGCCGGTTCCAGTGCACCCTCCCGTTTCTCCCTCGCTCACTCGCACTTTGGCTGTGAGCTGCGGGCGCCAGATAAGCCAACATTCCCCATTTTCATCACTTACAGCGCCCATCGTACAGGGCAAATGAAAAGTGTAACCGGGATGAAAAGGGTGTTACATTTACTTAATTATGAATGTTGTTACATCAAGGCCGAAAATTAGGATGAGCACCAACGGTCAAAACATTTTTTCCCCTCCCAGAGCTGTCAGCGCAGCGCCTCCACAGATCTGGCGCCCTGGTCTCAGGTTACGCTGTAGGAAGTGTAGGTACAACGCTACATTTCCCGCCCCGCCGCAGTCATACAGTAGGCTACGGAGAGCGGCGAGAAACATTTCCTCAGGCATCGAAAAGGGGAACCGAAATTCACATTTCTAAATGATGCCGTTGGAATCGAAATGTTGGAACACACACACACACACACACACACACACACACACACACACACACACACACACACACACACACACACACACACACACACACACACACACACACACACACACACACACACACACACACACACGTTCTCACTCCCATCCCGTCACATATTGACGGACGGTCAGGGCCCCTCCCCTTCGCTCTATGACGTACAGGGTACCCCTTGCCCGTCAGGCTTCTACGGGCAGGGCGTCCCATAGACCTTCATTGCGGACAGCGGACCCCTTGACCGTCAGGCTTCTACGGGCAGGGCGTGCCATAGACCTTCATAGACCACGTGATCAACAACAATGGCCGACCTTCGTGTTATTCTCGGTGGAAAAGGCCTATTTTAAGGTTCATTTGGCCAATAAAATGCGTTTTGATGTCATTTTATGCGATTAATATGAGTTGTTATTTCTGATTATTTGTGCAGTACATGTACATGATGTTTAGTTTGCTAGTTATGACGAAGATTACTTCATGAATGTGTACACATTCATGGTTGCTAAGGTGGTTGCTATGGACGCTGCAACAGCTCCCAGACCACGTGATCAACAACAATGGCCGACCTTCGTGTTATTCTCGGTGGAAAAGGCCTATTTTAAGGTTCATTTGGCCATTAAAATGCGTTTTGATGTCATTTTATGCGAGTAATGAGTTTTTATTTCTGATTATTTGTGCAGTACATGGACATGATGTTTAGTTTGCTAGTTATGATGAAGATTACTTCATGAATGTGTTCACATTCATGGTTGCTGACGTTTTTTTGGTGGAAATGTGTTTTTTCACAGCAAAGTCACCCTCTGTACTTGGACTTATTGGGAGAATCTAAAGGCCAGAACATCCCAAATATTCATTTAGGTCTTTATTTTAGACCTTTAGTGTTGCCGTCTGTGAGGAAAATAAATAGCCTCGTATTTTTAAAATCTTTTTTTCCTTCTAATTTGTTATTCTTTTCAAAATAGCACACTGTTATTTACTCACCAATAACACACAATTATCCTTGCTTTTATATATTGGTTTAATTCCATAATCTCGGGCTTTTTTGGCGTTCGTCAGGAACTGAATTTCAAAATAAAAATAACCGGAAACAGACGTAGGCATTTCGAGCGATTACCCAAGATCCTCAGCCACGCTGATTTGATGTTTTAGCCGCAATGCATGCTGGGATTTGGTGTTTATATTATATGAAATCCGGGAAACATTTTTAAATAATAAAATAATACTTAATTCCGAGTGCTCTTGCTTTTCTCTTTGAAAATCATCACATAACGGCATTGTAATACACGGTTTGGCTGCGTTGTATATTATAGATCTGCCGTAGTTCTTTATTTATAGAGCCCTGATGAGAAGACCTTTGGAAAAACTGAAGAAATGCCGCCGAAACTGAATACTTGACGTGGATCATAAATATTTCAACAATTAAACAACATCTTCAATTTCTCTTCACACAATAAGTCTCCTTGCAGTATCAACACTAATTCGGCTGACTTTTACATTTTATATAATTCATAGATAGGTTATATTTACACCATAACGGTGCACAGCTGATATAAAAGGACTTGTAGTTTTTAAAGATATTACTGATTTGTAATCTCTGCTTGTCTAGCTGACATCTCTCAGTGGATGTCTGCTCATCACCTCAAGCTCAACCTTGACAAGACTGAGCTGCTCTTCCTTCCGGGAAAAGATTGTCCCACTCTTGACCTAACAATCAACATCGGCACCTCTGTTGTTTCCCCGACTCAGACTGCAAGGAATCTGGGTGTGACCCTAGATAACAACCTGTCCTTCACTGCAAACATCGCTGCTACAACCCGTTGCTGCAGATACACGCTTTACAACATCAGGAAGATACGTCCCCAGCTGACACAGAAAGCGACTCAGGTTCTGGTCCAGGCTCTCGTCATCTCACGCCTAGACTACTGCAACTCCCTCCTGGCTGGTCTACCTGCATGTGCCATCCGACCTCTGCAGCTCATCCAGAATGCAGCGGCTCGTCTGGTCTTAAACCTTCCTAAATTCTCCCACACCACTCCGCTCCTCCGCTCCCTTCACTGGCTTCCGGTAACTGCTAGAATCCACTTCAAGACACTGGTACTTGCTTACCATGCTGCGAATGGATCTGGCCCTTCGTACATCCAGGACATGGTTAAACCGTACACCCCAGCGCGTGCACTACGCTCTGCATCAGCCAAACGACTCGCTGCACCCTCGCTGCGAGGGGGACCCAAGTTCCCATCGGCGAAAACACGTGGGTTTGCTGTCCTGGCTCCAGGATGGTGGAATGAGCTCCCCATTGACATCAGGACGGCAGATAGCTTGCACATCTTCCGGCGCAAACTGAAAACTCATCTCTTTCGACTCCACTTCGAGCGATAGAACTATTAACGAAGCACTTTTATACTAATAAAGGACTGGCTTATCTAAAGCCAGTTGAGTAGCACTTGAAATGTTTGGCTCTATGAAACCTGATGTACTTATATGATTCTGTTTTCTTCAAGTTTGTATTTTGTTGGTCGAACGCACTTATTGTAAGTCGCTTTGGATAAAAGCGTCAGCTAAATGCAATGTAATGTAATGTAATTTGAATTGGATTGCATTTTGAATGTAAGAATGTAAATACTGAGTCTGAAATAGTATAGCAATATGCTGTAAAATTATGTGAAAGCATGAATAAAACTACACATCTTCAGATGTTGTACATACAAGTGTCCAACACTAATAATACAAAGTTATTATGGCTGTGTGTACCTTGTGTGCACAGTGGTTAAAGCACGTTATTGAATTATTGTTTTTATGTGTTTTATTTGTTTAAAAAAATATTAAGAGTACATACTTTCATAGGGGGAAAAGTATAAATATAGAATATAAAAAATCAAGAAGATACTATAAGTGATCTCTACAATAAAACAGTTTAGTGCAGAATGTACAAAGATATTAATAGGAGGAGGTGCAAAACAGAAACACGAATTAACCTTTATTTAAACATTAAATAACAGGTTAAGGTCTTCTTTTAAATAAGAAAAAAACTTTGGGGGTATCTATCTACAGATAAATATGAAGCCTGACAAAGTACTTAACGTCTAATATATTGCTTTCCTGCAATGTTAACTATGATGAAGCACTTATTTTAACTGATATTATACATATGGATTATACTCTTATGTAGATAGATAGAATAAGAAATGTGCAGAATATGACAGTTTAATGGTGGAGGGACACACATATTGATAGATGTCTTGTAATAAACTGTTGATTGCATAACTACACCGTAGTTGTGTATATGATATCATATGTCAATAAACCTTTGAAAATCTTGAAATCTTGAAAGGGATGTGCAAAATAGCCATAATATACAGTCTTTAATTAACTATTAGTAGAGAATAACGAGTAATGAATATACTTTATTACTCGTTTCCATTCATGTCAATTGCAGATACATGTTTAGTCTTCTCAAGCACCAACTATCAAATATCTCTCCTGATTGTTGGCACTTGACAATCACCTTACCTGAATTTTACTCAGGTGTAACTAAAGTCTGATTTAAGGGTTGTTTATATTTCACATCCTTAATCAGAATCTGCAAAGTAACTAGAATAAGTGTAGTGGAGTAAAAATACCAGGTTAACCTCTGAATTGTAGTTGAGTAGAATTACAAAGTATCAATGAGCTGTCATGTGGGTATATATTAATGCTATATATTAATGCTGCGCATTATGGACAGCGATTTTCACCCATTTATTAATTATATGTTTTACATTTGATAACACCAATGTGTTTAATACTGGCAACTTCTAATTGTGGGGAAAACGTTCAGTAGAGACGTCCCATAGAACATTTTGCGAAACACAATAGTGTAGTGTATAGTTCTGGGGGGGCGTTCGATTCCAGTTTTGGATAGTCTGGCGTGGTTTCGTTCCATTTCAAACAGCTGTTTGACGCTCGGCGTAACCTTGGCGCACTGCCACTCCAACATCCAATCCCAGACCTTGAAGATTAATCACGGGGACTGTAGTCCTAAACGATAGCTGGGGATTATGGGTAGTGTAGTGTCTTCGGCCATCCTAAACTCAAAAATGTTGACAATCGCAATGATGCTCGAAATGTCCCTACGTCTGTTTCCGGTTATTTTTATTTTGAAATTCAGTTCCTGGGGAACGCCAAAAAAGCCCGAGATTATGGAATTAAACCAATAAATAAAAGCAAGGATAATTGTGTGTTATTGGTGAGTAAATAACAGTGTGCTATTTTGAGAAGAATAACAAATTAGAAGGAAAAAAAGATTTAAAAAATACGAGGCTCTGAGCCCCGTTTATTTTCCTCACAGACGGCAACACTAAAGGTCTAAAATAAAGACCTAAATGAATATTTGGGATGTTCTTGCCTTTAAATTCTCCCAATAAGTCCAAGTACAGAGGGTGACTTTGCTGTGAAAAAACATATTTCCACCAAAAAAAACGTTAGCAACCATGAATGTGTACACATTCATGAAGTAATTTTCGTCATAACTAGCAAACTAAACATCATGTCCATGTACTGCACAAATAATCAGAAATAAAAACTCATTACTCGCATAAAATGACATCAAAACGCATTTTAATGGCCAAATGAACCTTAAAATAGGCCTTTTCCACCGAGAATAACACGAAGGTCGGCCATTGTTGTTGATCACGTGGTCTGGGAGCTGTTGCAGCGTCCATAGCAACCACCTTAGCAACCATGAATGTGTACACATTCATGAAGTAATCTTCGTCATAACTAGCAAACTAAACATCATGTACATGTACTGCACAAATAATCAGAAATAACAACTCATATTAATCGCATAAAATGACATCAAAACGCATTTTATTGGCCAAATGAACCTTAAAATAGGCCTTTTCCACCGAGAATAACACGAAGGTCGGCCATTGTTGTTGATCACGTGGTCTATGAAGGTCTATGGCACGCCCTGCCCGTAGAAGCCTGACTGTCAAGGGGTCCGCTGTCCGCAATGAAGGTCTATGGGACGCCCTGCCCGGAGAAGCCTGACGGGCAAGGGATACCCTGTACGTCATATAGCGACGGGGAGGGGCCCTGACCGTCCGTCAATATGTGACGGGATGGGAGTGAGAACGTGTTGCGCACACACACACACACACACACACACACACACACACACACACACACACACACACACACACACACACACACACACACACACACACACACACACACACACACACACACACACACACAACACACACACACACACACACACACTCACACACACACACACACACACACACACAGCTCCTAAAGCATAATCAGGATACAGCCGTTGTGTATTTTATTATGTGAAGCACTAAATGGTCTCAGAAAAATATCGACTCTTTGCAAAATAAACTAAAGCAAATAAAGAGAGTAGGCCTGTTATACTGAGTGATATATATTATACACACGGCTCTGCTTTCTGCACGGACCTCACAGCTGTTCTCACTGTAAACATCGCGTTGCGATGAGAGCAGTTTCTACAATAATATCCAGGGGATGCATGCATAGCTGTCATTGGCTGAGATAAATCCGGTCGTGCATCAAGCCTCCACCGTTCCCGGAAATGCATCCGCGGAGGAGCCATGGAGGAACCATCAGTGTATCCTCGGTTATAGCTCCTCCAGAGAGCCTGCTCGATGCTCGATGTGCATTTAGAGAAATTAGATGTCCTTCAACATGGAAATCCATTTCCGGGTCACTACCGGAGGACCGATGAGTCGAGGAGGGGAAATTAGTTTATTGAGAAGCCTCTAAGGATAGGGAGTCAAGGGACCTTGAATGAGACACAAAAGGGTGAGTACCAAAATAAAACAGGAAGTGGGAGACAAGACAAAAATGACTTAATGAAACATGACTAGACTAACATTTTTGACGAGACACAACACTGGAAGCGCTAATCGCACTTTGTTAATTTACAGGTATGCATGGCCATCCAGCATCAAGGATTAACATCTGTTTTCTGCTGACA
The DNA here is from genome assembly GCF_902827175.1 of Gymnodraco acuticeps. Lineage (NCBI taxonomy): Eukaryota > Metazoa > Chordata > Actinopteri > Perciformes > Bathydraconidae > Gymnodraco > Gymnodraco acuticeps. Next base: position 1,174,569 of record NW_022991168.1, on the reverse strand, counting down.
TAAACCATTCAATAAAAGGGTTTTAAATGCCTCTTGTCATTTTTATATAAATGTAATGCGAACTCATATTTTACTGTGTGTGGTACAAAATGAATATGCTAATTCAGAGATTCCGAGATCTAAGGCACCCGAGATCACCTCCGTTACAACGCTTTAGCTCATATTTTGAAACACTCATTCTCAGAGATGGGGTCGTTACTAAAAAAAAGTAATATATTACATATTACATATTACTTTAAAAAAAAGTAATATATTACACTACTTCGTTACTCTCTACATAAAGTAACTCGTTACTTTACTCGTTACTTTACTCGTTACTTTACTCGTTACTTTACTCGCAGGGCCGGCCCGCCCCTCCCTGCAGGCAGATCACGCAGACTGCTAAAGTTTCAAATGTTCTCTTTAGTTCAGTTTCCATTGTCGCATAAGACTGATCCAGATCCTGAATGTTTTCCTATCTGACCATGGCTGTCCTCTGTCTCCTGCTATCTGTATATTTTGCGCAGTCTATCTCTGCTCACGCTGTTGCGTCGGCGTGTTCTCCTGCGTATTGGCCATGTGTTGCACTGGAACCAGACTGGAGCACACCGCAAAGACTTCAGCCGAGCACGTACGAACTGCGCATGCGTGAGTGGCAATAACTCTCCTTACCAGCAGGCGGCGGTAGTGTGTATTCGTCATTCAAAACAGGCAACAACCAGAAAACAGAGAAGAAGAACAGACTACGTGATATAAACAAACAACAAATAGCTGTGCGTTAGCTTCACCTTAGCATGTGTTCTTTGCAGGTGTTTGTTGAGGTTTGATTATGACTGATTTTAGTAAGTAACAAAGTAACGCGTGTCGTGACGCATGGTAGTAACTGTAGTGTGATTACTGAATTATAAAAGTAGCGCATTACACTACTCCGTTACCGACAAAAGTAATATTATTACTGACACCCAACTCTGCTCATTCTATTGTGGGTGAAAGTGTGATTGTTATAACTAAATTAAGTGGATCACCTAAAACGTTTCATGCTTCAAAACCAAGTGATTGTGTCAGTAAATTAGCCAATGAGAACTTGATTTCTCATTGTGTGAGCTGTACCCGACATATGTTTTCACCATGGAGGTTTAAACCTGAAATGTGTCATTTACAGATCTGTACTCTTGTTCAGTGTGGTTGACTGAGTGATTACTTCACTATACAAGAAGGCCAGTTTTATCCAGCGGAAAGTGTGTGTGCATCACACTAAGCTTTTCATATTCCTATTTGATCAGGAGTGATAGTTACTGGAAAAAGGATGTGCAGACAGTATACAATGTAATATTTACTGTAAAATGAAACTTTCGCAAAATACCATCCTTACTCTGCTATAGAACTGCTATTTCTACGCTAATTGTCCCACCTCACAGAACGTGACACTATTTTATTGACATTTACGGAATATACATGTATGACTTTGCAGTGAGGGAGTAGCTAGCCGATTGGCTGATGCAGAGTGAAGTGCACGTGCTGGAGTGTATGGTTGGACCATGTCTTGTAGGAAGGACCAGATCCCTTTACAGCATGGTAGGCCAGCACCAGTGTCTTGAAGCAGATTATGGCAGCCACTGGCAGCCAGTGGGAGCAGAGGAGAGATGTAGTGTGGAAGAACTGGGGGAGGTAGAAGGCCAGTCGGGCTATTTCACTGTCACTCCTAAAAGTCTCCACATACCATATTTGATTAGGCACCCAATAGAGAGGCGAAGTCCCTCCCCTTCCGGTGGACCTCCATGGGACCTTATTTCGGAAAAATTATGTATTGAAGTCAATGGAGAGAGAAAGATTATCTTTCGATCCCATTTGAATTGTGCCACGAATTACACATATGATGTTTGTAAATTTAAAAGATAATTTTACAAGTCAAAAAAATAAGAAAGTGTCGTAAAACTGAAGTAACACATTTTTTGTGTGAAGCCGCTCAATGAACTACATCTCTGGTCTCGCACAATATGCATTATAAAGATGGCTGTCACGTTAGCACATTTCACCTCTTTCTTTCAGAACGAGGTGAAAATCACAACAAGTCTGGGCATGTTGAGAGCATACACGAAAGGGGAGTTAGTCGGTTCTGTAGGAGCCAGCATGCGGGACCAGCTTTACAAGGTTTTGGTGAGTAACACGCAGTGGCGACTGGTCATTAGGGGCAGGTGGGGCACAGCCCCACCTAGTGTCAGCAGAAAGTATTAAAAGTAATGATTACAAAAAAATGCAAAAGATAAATTAAAAAATATATAAAATATATTTTAAGATCATGTTTATTCATCTGATTCGTCTGTACATTGCTGTTTTAGTCTGTGTTCTTCTAATTAGTGTCTACAGTGTGTGCCTATTGAGCTGTTTAGAGCCATGTGGGACAAAACCCGATCCTGCCCCTCCCTCTCCCTGTTTAAGTCAATGGTGACTGTAAAAACTACACTGCGCATGCTCAGAGTATTGTCCTATTTAATGTGTGTGGCAAAAAAATAATGACCAGAGGGGCATAGTGCTGCCATCCCCACCATACGTCATCTCACATAATTCAGAGCTGATTGGCTGTAAGTACGTGTGCCGCGAAAAGTGTGGTGTGTGAAGAGGAGGAGAGAGAGCTGCAGTGAGGCGTCCTAAAACCAGGAAATAAACTGCGCATGGCTTCCCTCCACAAAAAAGCAATGATATTTCTCCATAGGATTTTAGAAAATAGCTCAAAATAAGATCTGTGGGAAACAAACCTGTTAGATAAATGCACGTTTTGTTCAGCCGGATAATATCCACATGTCTACCCTACTTTTATAATTTTCGAATCATAAATCTATTGATTAGATCAGATTTATGATAGACTTTTGAAACTACAAGAACATAAGGAGGACTTTTACAAAAAAGTAATAGAGATTTTTGTCCAGAAGGATAGGCAAATGGACTTCATCTTCATGTCAAGGTAAGACTGCAATTTGATTGAAAATGGGATCTTACTAAGAGAGAACAATTCAATATTTAAATGATACAATTACATTTTTTGGGTATCCTTTTGTTGAACTGTCTGTTTAAAATTAATTGAAGCATCAGACAAAAAAAGCTTTTGAAAATAATATTATATTTTGATTTAGGTCAAAATATAATATTTGTAAACCTGAAGAGTCAGAGGCTCACCAGCCATGAACCTCACTGCAGAAGCTTATATATAGACATCTAAGTTTTTTGTGCCCCACCACTTTTGTACATATAAAAACGCCACTGGTAACACGAGTGCAATGTGTAACGTTAATGTCAGCTAGCTAACATTAGCTAACAAGGAACACTAACGTGTTTTGTTTTAGCAACTAGTTTTCTCGTTAAGAACTTCGTGGTCTCTGTGTATGCTGTGGATAACATTAGTGTTCACAAGAACAAGGTACACTCCCGTGTTTTGTTTTAGTTGCTCTTCAGATTGAAGCAGCCAGTTTTTTATCGACTACTGTATGTGTGATCTCCTTTTTCTCGTTGTGTCATTTGAGTTTATTTGCTGTGTGTAGATTCAAGGATTTTGGTTATCTTGTCAATTTGTTTGGTTATCTAGGCACAGCTGTGTGTGACTCCCTCTGGTACACTGGTATGTGTTTTCCTAATGTAGAGTGTTGATTTAATTAATAAACTACACACTGTTTCTAGATCCTGACCATCCTTTTTTTTGTTGATCAAATGTTTTCATTATTAAGACCTGGTCTGCCATCAGGATGCCCTCCACTTTCCATCCAGCGAGCCACCCTTTTAAACATGGCCTGATCAGGAAGCCCTGTTTCCATTCGGATGACATCATCAGGTAAGCCTGATATTTTTGCCATTCTCTTACAATTATCCCCTGCCAGGTCTTCGGAACAACAGAACTGCATGCTGGAGGGTTCAGGGTCGGTGCCTGCAGACTCAGGCCCTTTGGTGACTGTGGTCGGTGGACTGATTTACAGCTAAGCTCCCTTTTTCTTTTGTCCACTCAAATAAACTTGGCGCTTTGTCTTTTCCATGTGGAAAATGGCAGCTGCATATTCTGCATTTCTCATCTGGCTCCCTGTCTGCTCGTCTACAATGAGAAAATGATATTAATTACTAATAATCATTTAAACCTGCCAAATAGTCCCCCTAGCCATAGTTTAAACAGTCTGCACTCTTACATTCAGCTTGTGTGTGTTTTGGTCGTCTATATTTCCAGGTAGAAGAGGACCAAGAGCGAGGAAGTAAGACAGAGCTCTTGATGTGTGACACACATATGTAGTGATACATGGCTTCACCTGACCACTGTTCCTAAATAAAACAAGTTTTCTGCATCCTCAGTCATTTTTTCCAAATAATTACCAATATTTCACAAATTCTTCCTGTAAACTTAAGAGCAGCTGTATGTTGAGTATGTCAGCTTTGCTTGGTTCATCTTGCTGGGGGGCAGCTACATGGATGTCAGTGCAGTTGAAGGCAGAATGAATTTATTATTGACTCAGAATGATGCACAACTTCATGTCATACAATACATTGACTTTATTTGTAATTGTGTAAAAACATATGAGCATTGATTAGCAAGCAGGACCTGCAGGAACAGAGAATGGTGATGGATGGAGCTGGGAAGAGAGAAGAATAAAGAAAACAGATCAACTTTATTATTGGATATTAAAAATTCAATTTTCAAAACAAGTTGCCGCTCCTACAGTTTTCAAGTGTGTAAAGATGATTTCACATGACCTATGCAAAATATCACTCTCAATACATGTGTGTCTCTGGGGGGTGCAGCTCTGGGGGGTGCATTGTGCCTTTGATGTATATAAATAATATACCATGACCAAATACGTACAGTGGAAATCAGGTTGCCAGAGCAGGTCAGTGTGCATGTTCCTCAGGGTCTCAGCGGAGTTACAGGTGAGGTAAAGAAAATAAAAGAGAAAAAGGTCAGTAACAACACTTTGAATAATTATCTCTTTGAATAATTGTCTCTCAGTAATCACTCAACTAGAGTCTTGCCAACAAACAGATTGACTCACCCTCACTATCATCACCATGAAACACGTCCAGAAGAATGTCACACAAAGCTGCCTGCCTTCCTTCGACTCTCCCTGAACTGCCCGTCCTTTTAATGTTTACAGGGGCGCCGCCAGGGATTTTGGGCCCCACCACCAGGCCCAGGCCACACCAACCAAGCACACTACTGTAACCACACCTCCAGAACCCAACCCACTCATTTATGCTTTAAATAACTCTACCTGTACAGGCTTGCATCTATCTTGTAGTCCAATACTAACTGCACAATATTTACTGACACTGAGCGGTGAACATATAACACTGTGCAGACGTGCAACATTCTACTGCAGTAGAATTCACTATTTGATATAACACTAACATTCCTGGCAATAGACCTCAATAGTCATCTTTTATGGTGTACATGCCTTTTTAATAAAAAAATTGAATGGAACATTCATAAATCAAAATAAATATAACTTAAATATTAGGGCCGGGACTTTAACGCGTTAATTAAGATTAATTAATTACACAAAAATTAACGCGTTAAAAAAATTAACGCATTTTAATCGCACTTATTTTTGCACCGCGGAACGTTTCTCACTGGATGAGTTTCAGGCGTACCGATTATACTGGAGCACCAACTAACGTTCATGACTTCAGACAACAACAAACCACAGTGAACAACAGTGGGAAATGTTGTTTTAAAAAACGGACGGATGGAAGCGTTGATAAGAGCACGGTTGTGTGCAAATTATGCAAAAAGGAATTCGCATATCACCGCAGCACATCAAGCCTCAAGTATCACCTCAATGCAAAACATATAGCAGCTAGCGTGGAAGCTAGCGTGGACGTTAGCCTCTTTTATCGCGTTCACACCATACAGTCTATGGTTCACACCAAAAAGAGCCGGTACTAAAATTAGTTCATGAGAACCTTTTTACCCCCACGAAAGTCCCTGCTAGAGAGCAGAGAGCTGCTAGAGAGCAGGGACTTTCGTACGGCTCTCTTGTGAGAAAAGAGCTATATTTCTGATTGGCTGGGCGCCCAAACCACGCCCCGTAAAACTCCCAAAAAGTTTGGTGAAGCCGCCATTTTATTATCCTCGCATTAGCATTATTAGCATTAGCCCAGCGCAGAAATGCAGAGAGACTAACTTATGGCAACACAAAATAAAACATGGGAGCGGTGGAGATGAGGAGGTCTCGGCGTTCTGGCGATTTACTCGGAAGGCTGCTGGGACTCCCAGCAGCTTCTACTGAAGCCAGTCCCCAACTCCGGGGACTTCCGGCCGGGGACTTTGGGCGGCAGTATACGCCGTGAAGTGGTTTGCGGCCTGCCAGTAAACCCAAAGCAGAAGAAGAAGAAGTGACGTCAGCGGCTTCATTTGTTCTCATGAACTAAGTTCTCATGAACCTTTGTGGGAAAAGTACTGCGGTGTGAATGCGCCTAATGGTATACTAAAATCCATGTGAAAAAAATTGCTTCTCACTGTTCTTAGGTCAAATATTTATATGCGATTAAAAATGCGATTAATTTCGATTAATTAATTACAAAGCCTCTAATTAATTAGATTAATTTTTTTAATCGAGTCCCGGCCCTATAATAAATATACATGACCTCTTAAATAAAAATAAAGTGAACATTAACACCAATATTATAACAAAATAAATAACATAAGCAGCAGATTTTATTAAATATACATACCAACTACAAAATAAGCGGGTATTAAAGTGTAAACGGACAACAAAACGGAAATGGAAATGAAAAGGCCTGATGGTGGTGCTAAATCAGAGCCTATTACCTGTTCTCAGTCTTTTTCTCATCATGCATCTTCTGTGTAGTGATCCAATATCGTTACCATAGCCTTGCCCTTTAACAGTTATTACGAGCACCTAGCCTTCTTACAGGCAAAGTCACTGATCAAGTCCTTGAAGTCCAGCTTTCTAGCCAACTGGCTTTCAATGGACAGCATGGCAAGACTGCAAAGCCTTATGGGGGGACAGGGCTGCGGAGCCTAAAGATAGATATGTTGGTCCTGGCACCAGGGGAGGGACAACTGATTTAATATGAATAGCTGCTAAAAATGTAACTGCATTTATTAAATGTCAGCTAAAAGAGGAGTGAAATGAAAAACCTCTGAATTTTCTGTGAAGATATTAACAGTACTTAATGTCAGCAAAACATTACAATTATTATTTACAATGGACTAAGCTTAGCTAACAGACTCATTTCCACCACTCATGGACCACACCCACCTCTTCTTTTGAAAAACTGGGTGACATACTGTCGCCCTTTAGTCCCTCTCTTGTCTTTCTCTCCTTTATTTTATTTTTTTAAAGCCTGACTTTGTTAGTCGTTGAGACATGGCACATACGTAAGTACGAGCCTCCTCACATCCCCAGTGAGATGATAGTGAACTGTTCATGAACTTGTCATGAAAAGTTCATGGAATATCAGTGAACCATATTCATGAACAGCTCATAAACAGCTCATAACAAAGTTGATGAACTGTTCATGAAATTTGCATGAACATTAAATGGCACTAGGGCAGTTCATGAACTACTCATGAAACTCCTGTGCTGGAATGGTTCATGAACAATTCATGAAATGGAATTTTCAGTGAGTGTGTAGGGATATTCAGTATTCAACCAAGAATATTTCAAGAATTGTTCATAACAACTTCATGAACAGTTCATACCCAGTCACTGAATATAATTCAATGGCTGGCTATGAACTGTTCCTGAACCATTGACTGTGGGTCAATTGGCAACCATAGAAAACAACAATTATGTCAATCACAATGGAACTTTACTCAAATTAACAAACAAACAAACATACCAACCCGGTATCACGGCAAGACGTGAACATGTGACGATTTACCATGCTGGGAGACGTGAAGATGTCACGATTTCGTCCCCTTCAAATGTGACAGCTACACGGTATTGTTAACCCATGTTAACCAGTGGAGAAATAACTGGAAATACCAAGCAAATGCTACCCCGACGTAATGATTTCTTTTTTAATAGTCACACTCGATTACGGCGATTTTCTTGTTGCCCCAGCTGGTCGACTCCTCTTTTAGCAGAAACAAAGGCTACATTAATGTATTAAATCGATGTTAATCCGTGCGTGTAGATGTGGAATTAACGGACGTGACGTTGTGCGATTGAGTTGCCAAGCAACAGCTTCGGTTCATGTTAATTTACAAACTATTCAACTACAACCGTAGTTATATTTAAAAACATGTTAGAAGGCCTCACGAAATACTTTAATGCACATTAAAATGTAAATGTGAAGGAATGTGTGTATAACAAAATACATCGGTCATTAAACGAAACCGGAAACAGACGTAGGCAAGATCCTCAGCTCAATGATTGGATGGTTATCCGCAATGCATGCTGGGATTTGGTGTTTATGTGATGTGAAATCTGAAAACGTTTTTTAAAAATACAATAATACTTTATTCCGAGTGTGCTTGCTTTTCTCTTCGAAAGTCATCACATAACGGCATTGTAATACACGGTTTCGGCTGCATTAAGTATGACATATCTGCCGTAATTCTCTATTTATAGAGCCATGCTGAGAAGACTTCTGGACAAACAGGAGAACTGCCGCCAAAACTGAAGATGTGACGTGGATCATAAATATATAAGCAATTAAACAACATCTTACATTTATTTTCACACAATACGTCTCCTTGCAGTATCAACACTAATTCGGCTGACTTTTATATTTGATCCAATTGGTAGATAGGCTGTATTTAAACCATAACCGTGCACAGCTGATAGAAAGGGACACCTGGTGGTCAAAGCACGTTATTGAATTGTATTATTTTATTATTAGATATTAATAGGAGGATGTGCAAAACAGACAAACTAATAAGGCTTAATTTAAACATTAAAGAGTACTTTAGGTTAAGGTCTTATTTTGAATAAGAAAAAAGCTTTAAGAAGAATATGGAGGGATGAAACCCTCTTGAAACCGCAGGTTCTTCCTTCCTGCAGCGGTCAGACTTTACAACCAGCACTGACCCTCGTAGACCCTCCTACACACACCACAACACAGACATTAGGCTTATTTGAGACAAGCGAGACCTGCGCAGTTGCGATCAACGTCTTGCTAGTGCGTTGCATGATGGTTAGTCATTTTGTCCGACTTGCTCAGGAGGCTCGCCTACATGAGACGTTGAAATCTCGCGGGACAAAGACGCCCACAGCCTTGAGAGCGAGGCGTGGCGAGGCGGCGCAGTTCCTCTCCACGGGCTGCGGAAGCGAAATGCTTGATGGGAAACGACTCGCTGGTATCTCGAGCTGAGCGCTCATTGGTGGTTTTTACCCCGTGCTGCTGATGAAACTCTCCAATTGGCTCAGCAAAAGTTTGTTGTTGTTTTGTGTCAGTTTTACGTCACCACATCCATTCCCATTTTTCATCATTGTTCCACAATGTTTATCATCATGACATTAATATCTATATATTTTATACTATACTTGCACTGCTTACCGTTTTCATACTTTATATATCTTAGCATATTCATACACACTGTTCATACTGCTCACAGGCTGCTGTGTATATCTAGTGTATTCATACCCCTCACTGTTTATTCATCATTCAATTAATTCTATATTTTATTCTGTCTATTGTGTACATTACTTTTCACTTCACTGCTTGTTGTACCTGGTTAGAAGCTAAACTGCATTTCGTTGTCTCAGTACCTGTAATATGTGCAATAACAATAAAGTTGAATCTAATCTTGAGCAGGAACAAATGGTAATTGACTTAGTAACATATCTGACATTAACGATTAAACCACAGTGGTAGCATTCTTATAAATGCAAACCGAGGTCAAGAATGCCGACTCCGGAGGTGGGCGGTTATGCAAACCTTCAAGTTGTTTACAATCCACCAAAAACCGAGAGAAGAAGGAGGAGGAGGAGGAGTAGAATAGAAGAAGACGAATAAGAAGAAGAAGAAAGAAGAATAAGAAGAACGGAAGAATAATAAGAAAATAAGAAGAAAAGTCAAAGAAGCCGAATAAGACAGAAATAGACCTACGTAGCAACCTCCTAAATCCAGAAGACCGCATCCAGCCTCCTCCTCCTCTCCCACCCCATCAAAGAGAAAAAAGACTAAGAGAAGAATAAGGAAGAAAAGAAGAAGAAGAAGAAGCAAGAAAGAAGAAGAAGAGAAGAAGCCGACTCCGAGCTGTCCGACTTCAGGCGAGCTTTTTGAGACCTCCCCCGGCTGCGATCGGCTATTCTCGTCTACTTTCGAGGCGAGCCGCAACGCGTCTCAAACAAGCCTTATAACACCCCTTGCTGCTAAATACAAACCAACTTTGTGCTATATGTGCAATATATATATGCCATTAATAACTGTGTAATTTATACCTGGCCACTAAATCAATATATATGCCGTTTTGTTTTTGATCTGTATTTTTGAAAATTATGTAACTTTTTATCTTTTTTTTTAGCATATTGTTTATTATATTATAACTTAGTACTTTTTTAGCATATTGTTTATTTTATTCTAACTTAGTACTTTTTTAACGCATGTAAGATATGCAACACTAAGCTGTCTGTGGCTCTTTCCTGCTGTAACGCTGCACATTTCCCCTCTGTGGAACTAATAAAGGCATTCTGATTCTTTAATGGTCACACATGCAGAGCACACAGCACACAGTGACATTTGTATCTACAGATAAATATTAAGCCTGACAAAGTACTTAACGTCTAATATATTGCTTTCCTGCAATGTTAACTATGTTTAAGCACTTATTTGTTTATTATTTGTTTATTATTAAACTGATATTATACATATGTATTATACTCTTATAAGATGTATGTAGATAGTATAAGAAATGTGCAGAATGACAGTTTAATGGTGGAGTATACACACATATTGATAGATGTCTTTTAATGCACTGTTGAGGAACCTGCGACCCACATTTTTCATTCATTGCATTGTATAATATGATATGTCAATAAACCTTAGCTTATAAAATCTTGAAATCTTGAAAGGGATGTGCAAACTAGTCATTATATACAGTCTTTAATGAACTATTAGTAGAGAATAATGAGTAATGAATATACTTTATAGGGATCCTATTAATATCTAATAATAAAATAATAAAATTCAATAACGTGCTTTAACCACCAGGTGTCCCTTTCTATCAGCTCTGCACCGTTATGGTGTAAATACAGCCTATCTACCAATTGGATCAAATATAAAAGTCAGCCGAATTAGTGTTGATACTGCAAGGAGACGCATTGTGTGAAAATATATGTAAGATGTTGTATAATTGCTTATATATTTATGATCCACGTCACATCTTCAGTTTTGGCGGCAGTTCTCCTGTTTGTCTAGAAGTCTTCTCAGCATGGCTCTATAAATAGAGAACTACGGCAGATATGTAATATTTAATGCAGCCAAACCGTGTATTACAATGCCGTTATGTGATGACTTTCAAAGAGAAAAGCAAGCACACTCGGAATAAAGTATTATTGTATTTTTAAAAAACGTTTTCAGATTTCACATCACATAAACACCAAATCCCAGCATGCATTGCGGATAACCATCCAATCATCGAGCTGAGGATCTTGCCTACGTCTGTTTCCGGTTTCGTTTAATGACCGATGTATTTTGTTATACACACATTCCTTCACATTTACATTTTAATGTGCATTAAAGTATTTCGTGAGGCCTTCTAACATGTTTTTAAATATAACTACGGTTGTAGTTGAATAGTTTGTAAATTAACATGAACCGAAGCTGTTGCTTGGCAACTCAATCGCACAACGTCACGTCCGTTAATTCCACATCCACACGCACGGATTAACATCGATTTAATACATTAATGTAGCCTTTGTTTCTGCTAAAAGAGGTGTCGACCAGCTGGGGCAACAAGAAAATCGCCGTAATCGAGTGTGACTATTAAAAAATAAATCATTACGTCGGGGTAGCATTTGCTTGGTATTTCCGGTTATTTCTCCACTGGTTAACATGGGTTAACAATACCGTGTAGCTGTCATGTTTGAAGGGGACGAAATTGTGACATCTTCACGTCTCCCAGCATGGTAAATCGTCACATGTTCACGTCTTGCCGTGATACCGGGTTGAAACATACATGTATACAGGTGGAGCACTACAATTCATCCTATCACTATTTGAAGCACAGTTCTTGACACTCAGCTGCACAAACAAATGTGTTACGGGTCCCAAAAGCTTGGGTACCACAGCAACAATAAATGGTTTCTGGAGAAAACAGAAAAGTGCAGCAGCAATAATTATACACAGGATCCGGTTGATCGTCTGGATTGCTTTTTATTCAAAATTCAAAGTACACAGTTACATTCAAATAGCTGTACTTTACAAACATCACATTTCTCCATTTAAGTTATCCGTCTGTCACAGTCATCCGTCTGTCACAGTATTACTGTATCTCAAGGAGAAATTCAACATAGTCAATATAAACACATAACGCTATCAAATAATACTTTCTATCAATATATCTATCTTTACCAAATATAACATATTATGGAGATCACAAAAATACACTGTCAATGTTAATAAACAAAAAACAAGGCAATGTGCCTGCAAGACTTCAATCAGGTAAATAAAACATGTTAGGCTTGTTTGAGACGCGTTGCGGCTCGCCTCGAAAGTAGACGAGAATAGCCGATCGCAGCCGGGGGAGGTCTCAAAAAGCTCGCCTGAAGTCGGACAGCTCGGAGTCGGCTTCATCTTCTTCTTCTCTCGTTTTTTTGGCGGATTGCAAACAACTTTAAGGTGCATACCGCCACCTCCGGAGTCGGCTTGACTCGGTTTGCATTTATAAAGAATGCACACATGTGTTTAATCGTTAATGTCAGATATGTACTAAGTAAATACATTTGTTCCTGCTCAAGATTTGATTCAACTTTATTGTTATTGCACATATTACAGGTACTGAGACAACGAAATGCAGTTTAGCTTCTAACCAGGTGCAACAAGAAGTAAAGTGAAAAGTAATGTACACAATCTACAGAATAAAATATAGAGTGAATTGAATGATGAATAAACAGTGAGGGGTATTAATACACTAGATATACACAGCAGCCTGAGAGCAGTATGAACAGTGTGTATGAATATGCTAAGATATATAAAGTATGAAAACGGTAAGCAGTGCAAGTATAGTATAAAATATATAGATATTCATTTAATGATGATAAATATTGTGGAACAATGATGAAAAATGTGAATGGAAGTGGCGACGTAAAACTGACACAAAACAACAACAAACTTTTGCCCAGCCAATGGGAGAGCTTCATCACCAGCACGTGGAAAAAACCACCAATGAGCGCTCAGCTCGAGATACCAGCGAGTCGTTTCCCATCAAGCATTTCGCTTCCGCAGCCCGTGGAGAGGAACTGCGCCACCTCGCCGCACCTCGCTCTCAAGGCTGCGGGCGTCTTTGTCCCGCGAGATTTCAACGTCTCATGTAGGCGAGCCTCCAGAGCAAGTCGGACAAAATGACTAACCATCATGCAACGCACGAGCAAGACGTTGATCGAAATTGCGTAGGTCTGCGCAGGTCTCGCTTGTCTCAAACAAGCCCATTACCCGTGCGCAGCAGCTAACCTGCCTGCGAGCCTTCGCTCAGGTCACTTTTACCCAGGCGCGGCTGAAGCCCGCGAAAATGGCATCTATTGTTGCCGACAGTTTAGTATTTTTAAAATACCGTTACTATGTCAAACATGCTCAAAACTTTCTGACACACTCTCCTAAACATCTCCAACATCATATCTAATTCACACAAGTTAACATCGATCATTTTCATCATGTAATGACCTGTAGGAAACAGAAAAGTACAGCAGCAATAATTATACACGGGATCCGGTTGATCGTCTGGATTGCTTCTGAGGAGGGGGAGGAAGTGTCCCCCCTAAGATAACCCAGATGTCACCGCTCACCTGCCAAAGGTTCCACCTTGGTGTTACTTACTCGTACTGCTTCTCAAAAACAGTACAGATAAACCATAAAATGATATGAATGTCACCAAAATAAATACAGATAATGTTCAGTTTCAAATTCACAATTGTTTTGTTTTAAGATTAAAAGTTTTAAAAAATAAAGAAATGTTCAAATAGTAGATGAATATTCAAGAGGTCTTTAAAATCATCACACTGATCATCAAAAGTTCATAAAATGCTCATGTTTATATGAAAATAAATAAATAAATAAAATAAATATTCTGAACTTGCCACAATCATCCAAAATTCATGAAATGCTCATAGTCATGAAAAGTTCATGAAATGCTCATGCAAACTTTTTGGGGTTTTAATTATAATTTTGTGATTGGCTGGATCATGAAAAGTTCATAAATTGCTCATAAAAGTCTGTCATGAGCAAAACAGGAACTTTATATGAATGAACAATGTTCATAAAAATGTCATGAATTGCTCTTTAAAATGGTTCATGAGCATTTTAAGAATGTTGGTTCATGAACATGACAAGTGAACATATAATGAGTTGTTCATGAATGTTTCATGAGTGCTCATGAACAGCTCAAAAAGTCATGAACTCCATCTCGCAGGGGATGCTCTCACTCTCTGCTGCTACTAGGAAGAGCGGTGCCGCACAGCGTTTGGAGGCAGGACCAAACCATTACATGTAAATAGAGGGGGGTGTACAGAGGCTTTGGATAATTAACTTTTGGAAGCAAATAAGTGAAATGGATCGTAAGTTTAGTGATTACATTATCAATATAACGTTATATTAATGTTAATTATTGATGATTGATGAAAGGTTACTTAATGTTCTAAAAATGTTTGGGGCCCCTGTCTGTCACGGGCCCTTAGAATCGTCCTAACTTTTCACCCCCTTACTGCGCCCCTGAATGTTTAATGTTAACCATTTGTGCAGATAGCATTAAGTAGAAAAGATCGCCCCTTAGCACCCGGTGGAGGGGGCAGTAGGCTACTCTTCAAATGTTTCACGAAATACTTACCATCATGACTGCTCTTACTGTTTAACATGTTGGTTTACTTCATGTTAAGGCTAATAAAAATGACACGGCTAAGTAATGTAATGCTAACTAACGTGCTCGCTACTAGCTAGGTAGCTAACTTGATGTTCCATGCACAACATGTATATTACCTGATGTGTTTGATCCAGCGACTCCTGGTCCTTTCATCAGACACAAATCATGTGTGTAATTCGTGACACAATTCAAACGGGATCGAAAGATAATCTTTCTCTCCCCATTGACTTCAATGTATAATTTTTCCGAAATAAGGTCCCATGGAGGCTCCCGGAAGGGGAGGGACTTGGCCTCTCTATGGCTGTGTCTCAATTCAGGGGGTGTATCCTTAGAAGGGTGCATTCGTAGACCGCATACTTCACTTCCGCCGAAAGAAGGCTGTCACAATTTAAAAAAAAGACGAGACTCCTCCGAATGCGGCCCACGAATGCAGCCTACTTTTCCCCAATTTGAAGGATACATCTGATGTACACTCCGTGGCCTACCATATCCCAGGGTGCAATGCGCGCAGGGAAGAGGGTGTTTTTTTCAAATTAAATGGCTTCCGGTCTCCCCAGCAGAATGGATTTAAAAGTAGCAGCGAGCGGAGGAATCACTAATAAATGTAAGTATTGGGTTTTAACTTACTTTAAATTAACTAACGTCACACACGTCAAACCCAAGGGGCCTTAAAATATACATTTTCGTTAAATAATACGGATACATATGTGACGCTAACTAGCTAGCTGGACGTACTGCACTGATGTTTAGACTTATTTTTTAATTCAATTCAGAAGTTTATTAAAGTCATACAGAGATCTTGGCTCTGTTATAGATAAGTTATACTTTATATTACATAAATAGACCAAAGTGAAAACATTTAGACCGGTATAGCCTACAGTACGGTGGGATTTATAAAATGCTACCCTGACGTGTAGCTGCTTTTAGCTTTATTTATTTCTCTGACATGTTCCTATGTTTTACTGTTTATTAAACTTTGGGACAACATTACAACCTTTGTATTCAGCTCATGCTGCTTTGAGGTAGGGCTAAAAGAAAAGCCTATTTTAAATACTTCCACCAGATTTGATCATCTTTTATTTAGGTTAAAGTGTATTTAATTGATCCTAATCCCATAATAATAAGACCATCAACAATAGACAGCAGCCTTTTGCTTGATGTTAGTTTGTGCTGTCAAAGGGATGCATGTGTGACTGTCATTTCTTCTCTTTAGTTTTTTAAATGATCCCTTAAAGGAATGATATGCTCATGACACTCATTTTTAAATAATTATCATCCGATAAAACAGACCAGTCTCTGCCAGTCTTTTTTTTTTTTTTTTAATCCGATGACATTATCAGTGATTTTAAACTGATTAATTACCGAAATAACATCAACACTGCGGGCGGCGCCATTTTACCAGACGTGACGTAAACCATGCGTTTGGTTTCGAGGACACGTTGATGTTCATGTTATTTACTGTAGTTACTCTCTTCAAATATGCCTCATTGTATCGCAAAACATTGCCACAATTCTGATAGGAACAATCCACGGAATGCTCTGTTCCATCTGTTGCCAAAAGGTAAGCGTAGGAAGTACGTTCGGAGGCAGTGGCTAGCGAAATGTGGCCGGCCCGAACCGAAAGATCCACAGGCGCATGTATGCAGCGAACATTTCAAGTTTCCGGACGACTACTCTGAGAGTATGATAAAACATAACATGGGATTTATTGAACAACCATTACTTAATGGAGATGCAGTACCATCGGTCTTTCTGGTGTCATCACCGACCAGGACACCAGTTCGGCCAGTTGAGAAATCGCCCTCTGCAAGTGTGAAGCGACGGAGGACCAGAAGTAGTGCTCGGAGTAAGAATAAGGTATGTTATAGCGCATTTCCATTGCAGCGGGTAGCCCCGTTTAAACGTCCTTTATCGTCCAGGCCAGGCTAGTTTTTGGTGGCCTTTCCATATAGCGTAGTACCGGCTAGTGGGTATTTCCCCCCAGTTTTTCCGGCCCCATAAAATCGTGGTTCTAGGGCCAGGGACAACGAGGCTGAGTATGCTAAACTAGAGAGGGAATCGCTAGCAAGGATGGTACTACATGCATACATATCTAGTAATCAAAATCATTGTATCTACTAAGTAGGCTCGAACCTGTATGGCTGAATTCCCCCATCCAATCTCTTCATATTGCTCAAAACTTCTTCCTCGGCTGACGAGTCCGAACTCAAATACTCCGCCATGTTTTCGTGTGTTTACAAAGTGAACGCATGGATGACGTCACGACCATCATGTGACTACTGAAAATGGCCAAAATGGCAGCGGCCTGACGGAATATACAGGTTTTGATAAAAAAGAGCTATAAAATCATTATTTACCGGGGAATATCGCTGATTTCTTCAGGGTATGGTTTAAACATAATGTTTTACTAAATACTGAAGTTTTGATTAATTATCTAATGAGTGGAGCATTCCTTTAAGGATTGTTTGTCTGAAATGCTTAGTTACATTTTGCAATAATACTTTTGCAACCCTGTGTTTAATATGATTAATTCACTTTTTTCTCTGTAAATAGGACAATTCTGGAAAAATGGATCTGCTGGAGAAGGACCCCTAACCCCAGAGGATAATCAGGACAGAGCTTCCATCCACCTGGACCCCCGAGGTGCTGGAGAAAGCAAAATGGCGATCAGGAGCATCCTCCACCCAGACCTCTGCTTACTGCCGTCCTACAGACTTGTGTCTTACTTTCAGAATTAGATTTTGTATGTGTCCTTTCTTTTAATAGATATCTAACGATTATAGCTTGAGTCTGTCTGATTCCCCAAACAGCTGCTTCTATATACTTGCTGCACATATAATACAAATAAACAACTCCATAAACACACTTCTGCTGATATTTGTGTTACTGCCGGTGATGTTAAAGTACATGATTGATTTCCTCTGTCTCAATGATGAAAGTTATAATAATACAAGACATGAAGCTGCAGAGAGAGGATGGATATATTCTTTCCTCTACTTTGTGATTAGATGAAAATACAATATTAAATTGTAATTGTTAAACACATTGTTTATTTCATTTACTGAGGTTTTAACCATTATTTACAACATGTGTACATAAGCAGTGGAATAATAGGGTATCTCTAGGTCATTAAACTGTCTTCAGTTTAATTTTATTAATACATTAATACATTTTCTATGACCTATTTTTATAGGTCATAGAAAATGTTTAATTGTGTATTTCAGCAGAGCGGGGGGCACGGTGCTGCTGGACCTGGAGGTGCTGACCAGTGGGACATCATCTGGGCAGGTTTAGGGGAAGAAGGAGAATATAAACTGTTATAATCACAGCTATTAAGATTAGAACACTAATATTGTTAACAATCAATCTATACAACATGCTTTTGTTCATTTAAAAAACATATTGTTTTATTAGTACAGAAAAATTAAGACTTATTTTAAATATATGAAATAATATGATTACATTACATCAGCTATATATAATTTACTTGTTAACTTACTAATGTAACATTACTGGGGGCTAAAGGAACAGCTTCATCTTATTTACCTGGCCATGGTTCTCTTTATTTGATCTCCGACGGTGATCTCCAAAAAATGTAAAAGTAAAGTTTCTGGATCCTTTTCAGCTAATTTGCTAGCAGGCTGCTGGAGCAACGCAACCGAACAGCGCGTATCACGTGATGTAAATACGAAGCGCTCCGTAGGCTACCGTCTCATTTCGTAGGCCACTCGGTCCAGCCTACGCGGTCTCGTCGGCCGCATCCTGCGTCGACCGCGTTGGAAGGATACAACCCCTGAATTGAGACACGGCCTATAAGTAGCAGCACATTTGCAGTGCCACCAGGCTGCTGATGTTCTCCCCTCCTCTCCAGTGAAGGAGCCTCCACCACTCTGCACTCAGCCTCTCTGTCACACTCTCATCAGAAATCATTTATAAACTTCCCTTCACACATATGGCTCATATTTCAGATTTCAATACAGCAAACACCATGGGTTGTAATATAATATAATGTATTTTTTGGTGGCACCTTTTGACAAAGGAATAACTAATGCTTTAAAGAGGACCCCTTATTGCATAAATGATTAACTAAACATAATACATGTTAATGTGTTTGTATTTCTTAAAAGAATATGCTTAACAGAAATATTGAATCTATTCTAAAAAGGGGTGATTGGTAATTGTTGTCTTATGGCAATAGCAAAACGTCTTATTCGTCCTTTTTAATTGCATTTTATAATCTTCATTCATTATGATTGATTTCATATTAGTTTTAGCCCTGTGAAGTCAAAGCAGCAAAGGAGCACGACACAGTGAGGCCCCTGCTTCTCACAAAGTCTCTGGCCGTTTCTCAATCGCAACTAAAACTGCTGCAGAGCAACTATTTCAAGTATACAACGTCATCGAGTGGCGCCGAAGGACTGTTTGAATGCATGTTAAATGCCCAGCATTCTGCGCCACTCTGTGACGTAGTATACTTGAAATAGTTGCTCTGCAGCATGTGTACTCGACATTGAGAAACGGCCACAGTCCATGATGAAGGAAGAGCTAACAGGGTCATGTGATGTGATCAATATTTGTCAAACGAAAAAGAAGACAACTAAACACTGAAACATTGTTGTTATGTCACTGCCTTTAAGTAACATTGGAATTCATTAGATGAGCCATTTTGCAACAGTTTTAAAGATAGTAATACCCATTAAGTGCTTCTTAGCACCACGGACACCTCCCACAGATTTGTTTTTGTTTATTTCATCATGAAGTGTCCTGCTTGAGGATCAACACTGTCAAAATGGTTTAGCCCCACCGTACCTGGCAGATCTTTTAAAACCATATACACCCACACGGTCACTGAGGTCGGCTGACAGATTACTTCATGGTAGTCCCAAAAACAAAGGCTAAAGCAGCGAGGAGACAGAGCCTCTGCTGTTGCAGCTCCAAAATTATGGAACAAATTGCCCCTCCATGTTAGACTTGCTCCAACTCTGCCTGTTTTAAAATCTCGTTTAAAAACCCTCTTCTTTTCCCTGGCATCTCCCTCCTACCCCCGGACGCACCTGCCTTTTACTTTTTCCTGCGGAGGGCCGAGCCCCGTTCAACTCAATAGCAACACAGAGTGGGCTTCGCTCGTGTGGAGGCTACTGCCAACTGTCATCGCCGGCGCCGAGCCCTGGGCCAGTAGTCCGGGCCCCGTCTATCCAGGACGGGTTTCCATCGGCGGATCGGGTAGGCCTATGCTTACCTGCTGAGTGGATCTTGCCCGCTCTTCCCCTCTGACTATTACGATGGCGTATTTTCCTGTGTTCCTCTGCCTTGTCGTGGCATGGAGTTTTAGCGGCTATGCTATTGGCAACCCAGACTCTTTACGCCCGCGGCTGGTTACCGCAGATGGTGTGACATCCACACAGGGCCATGAACATAATGTGTCGCATGTGATTCGTTTTGGAAATGTTTCTCATTGGAATTACTGCCCCTGGGTTCGCGAGATCTGTTGTTTTCCTGGGGCCTTCACCGTGGGAAACCCTACAGATGCCCTTTGCCAGTATTCTTCTTCTAACTCTTCTAGTCTCCCGACTATAACGAAATTTAAGCAGAAGTGCTTAATCATGTTGCTTCTACTTCTGTCTGGTATTCAGCCTAATCCTGGTCCTTTAATGGCATGTAATACCCCAACGGACTTTAAGAACTTGTCTGGGTTACACATCATCCATGTAAATGCTCGCAGCCTGCTTCCCAAAATGGATATGTTGCGAATTTGGTCAGAGTCAACTGGAGCTGATCTAATTATTGTTTCTGAGACTTGGCTTTCAAAGAAAATATTGGATAAAGATGTCGGAATTGACGGCTTCAATATTTATCATTCGGACCGCCCCAGGAAAGGTGGTGGCGTGGCGATTTACGTAAAACATAATCTTGCTGCACAGGTCATCTTCTCCAAATCTGCTGTTAAGCAGTTTGAAATCTTAGCACTAAAGATTGATTTATCTGGTGGTCAGTTTTTAACTGTTGTTGGTTGCTATAGGCCCCCTTCTGCTACAAACGACACATTATCCTCGCTAATGCAGCTTTTATCTCAACTACAGTTTAAGGAAATCATCCTGGTAGGTGATTTTAACTGGGACTGGCTTTCACCAGTGTCTGATGATTTTAAAATTCATTGTATGTCGCTAAATTGTACACAATTAATTCAAAGTCCTACTCGTCTTAACACCAGGTGTCTAAATAAATCATCTCTTATCGATCTTTTAATTACTAATCAACCCCATAAATATACTGCAACCGGGGTCTTTGCTAATGACCTAAGTGATCATTGTCTAGTTGGTGCTATTAGGGATACCAAAATCCCCCGTACCAAACCCTGTGTTGTTCTGAAAAGAAATGTTAAGCACTTTATAGAGCAAGCCTTTCTTCATGACTTAGTTCATTTAAAATGGGATCGTATTTTATTGATTGGTGATGTTGACCATGCTTGGAAGTATTTTTATGACAGTTTTAGTTATTTTTTAGATAAACATGCTCCGTTTCGCCGGTTCAGGGTGAAGGGCCGTGATAACCCCTGGTTCACTTCTGATCTGGCAGCCCTCTTACGCAAGAGGAATCTCCTTTGGGCTGCTGCGAGGAAGACAGGTTCTGAGGCTGACTGGCTTCTTTTTCGTCAACTGCGTAATCGCTGTACTGCTTCCATTAAAAAAGCCAAAAGCGATTTTTACTTATCCCAGACCACAGACAGTTTAAACGATCCTAGGAGATTTTGGCATACCATAAAATCCCTCTCTGCCAGCTCTCGCTCCTTAGAGCTGCCTCCTAACATTGTTGTTGACTCCACCCCTGTGTCAAATAAGACAGAGATGCTTAATTGTTTTAATAAACATTTTATTGCCTCCAGTTCCTTGTTTGACACATTATCTTTTGGTAAATCATCTCCCTCCATCACCACCAGTCATGCCACTAGTAGCCACACTTTCTCCTTCAACCCCTTCAATGTTGGGGAGGTTTGTAAGGCTCTAAAGGGCCTAGACCCCAAAAAATCAGCAGGTCCGGACGATCTCCCCCCTTATTTCTTACGGCTAGCTGCAGATATTATAGCCAAACCACTTTGTCATGTTTTTAATCTTTCTATAACAAGCAATGTCATTCCAGATGTTTGGAAAACTGCAAATGTTCTCCCCTTATTGAAAGGTGGTGATCCCATGGTGATGAATAATTACAGACCAATTTCCAAGCTCTCTATTTTAGCTAAAGTACTTGAAAGGCTGGTGAATGATCAAATCAAAGAATATTTAAGCTTGAACAACATTCTATCTCCTCACCAGTCGGGCTTTAGGAAGCAGCACAGTACAGTAACGGCTGCTTTGAAAGTAGTGAATGACATTGTTGAAGGCTTGGACGCAAAGAGCTACTGTGCTGCCCTTTTTATAGACTTATCCAAGGCATTTGATACTGTGGACCATGGCATTCTGTGCCAGAAGTTATCCCATATAGGCCTGTCTGACCAAGCTGTTGGTTGGTTTGCAAACTATCTTTCAAATCGCAAGCAATGTGTAAAATTCAGCGGTCTCTCCTCAAGCTTTCTTAATGTGCCCAGAGGCGTTCCTCAAGGTTCGGTCTTGGGACCGACCCTTTTTACTATTTATATAAATGATGTGGGTCAAAGTATGGATGCGTCTGTACATCTATATGCAGATGATACTGTTGTGTACTGTTGTGCTAGCACTGTTGCGCTTGCATTTGAACGTCTGCAGTCTGCTTTTGACACTTTTCAGTCACATCTGTTCCACCTTAGGTTGGTGTTAAATTCAGATAAGACAAAAGTCATGTTGTTTTCCAATAAGAAAAAGTTACCAACTGTTCTTCCCTGCATCATGTCTGCACAGCATAACCCCATTGAAGCTGTTAACACCTACAGATACTTAGGCATCACCATAGATGAAAATATCTGCTTCAAACCACACATTGACAATCTTTTAAGGAAATTGAAATTAAAGCTGGGATTCTTTTTTAGAAATAAGGCCTGCTTCTCCACAAGTGCGAGGAAACGGCTTGTAGCTGCCACATTTTTGCCGCTCTTGGACTACGGGGATGTTGTGTACATGAACGCCTCAGCTCACTCCCTTCATCTGCTGGACGCTGTTTACCATGGGGCTCTGAGGTTCATAACCAACTGTAAACCCCTCACACACCACTGCACGCTGTACGCTTTAGTCAACTGGACATCATTATCAATGCGCAGGTCACTGCATTGGTACAAACTCATCTATACCGCTATGCTTGGACTGCTGCCCCTCTACATATCCACTTACATATCACACAAACAGTACAGCTATAGACTAAGATCTCAACATTACATCACTCTGTCCGTCCCCTCAGTACGCACGGTGCTTGAGAAAAAAGCCATATCATACTCTGCCCCCTCGACCTGGAACACACTTCAGCAGGAACTTAAGCTGACCACTTTGATACCCATCACGGATTTTAAACTCATTTTAAAAAAGCTGGAGAAATCGTCTGTGGGTGTTTGCACCTGCTATATATGGATTTTAATGACTACTTTTTTACGATGTTGTATTTTAGTGTTGCCTCTGTGTTTAGTGTCCTGTCTGTCTGTAACTTTGTGTGGTAGTGTTACCACTGACAGGTCTCTCTTGAAAATAAGACCTTGTGTCTCAATGAGATCTACACCTGTATAAATAAAGGCAAAAATTTACAGGCCAGGTGACACTTGTGCTTTTACATTTGGGTTTTTGTTTTGTATTGTTTTTACGTCATGTAGGAGAGTTTCTCAGTCTGTGGCTTCTGATCTAGGTTGCGTTCCGATAATCCAAAAATCAGCTCCTAAATTCTAACCCTATCTCCTATTCCTTGACCTCTGAGTGAAACGTCACGGGGTTAAGGGATAGTGGATAGGAGAATTCAAAAGGACGTAGGAGAAGAGACTGCGGTACTTTAGAGAATCCGAATGCACTTTCACTATCCGACGTGTTTATGATGCGCCAGCGGACGTCATGAATGTGCGTCTGCTGCTGTGGGGAAACTATGGAAACTACAGTTTTCTATACAGCGGACTACAACATGGATGTTCAATAAGAACGAGGGACTACTGTAAACTCATCTAGAGACTCTGCACCATGCTCTGATGCTGTTGCTTTATGCTTTATGAACGTGGACAACAGAGAAACATATTCTTCATGACCAAAGTTGGAATTGGAAAAAAAAAGGAAAGTGAAACTTATGCTCGTCACCCTCTCCCTCCGGTGCTCATTAATACAAATGATCCCAATATGTATGATTGTATGAACTATGAAAAGATCTTAAAAATAAATACAAATGTATTTATTATAAACGTTAGTCCTTAACATCTATCAGTGTGCAACCCTGGTTTCATTGTCTCGTGTTTTACATTTGTTTCATGTCCTGTCTGTTTTTCATGTATTTATGCTATGCTATACAGTTGTTGATGTACAGCACTTTGTTCAACTCTGTTGTTTTTAAATGTGCTATAGAAATAAAATGGATTGGATTGGGAAATAGGATTTTTTCAGAAATCAGAATCGGAAACGGGTTTATTGCCAGGTAGGTTCACAAGTACGTGGAATTTGACTAGGTGGTTAGATAGGTGGTTGGTGCATACATAAAAAATGTAAACAAACATTTAAAAAAGAATACAGATAGCGAACTATATTAAGAACACTGTAATACAAATATATTAACATTACATTACATTACATTGCATTTAGCTGATGCTTTTATCCAAAGCGACTTACAATAAGTACATTCGACCAGGAAGACACAACCTTGAAGAAAACAGAATCATATAAGTACATCAGGTTTCATAGAGCCAAACATTTCAAGTGCTACTCAACTGGCTTTAGGTAAGCCAGTCCTTTATTAGTATAAAAGTGCTTCGTTAATAGTTCTAACGCTCGAAGTGGAGTCGAAAGAGATGAGTTTTCAGTTTGCGCCGGAAGATGTGCAAGCTATCTGCCGTCCTGATGTCAATGGGGAGCTCATTCCACCATCTTGGAGCCAGGACAGCAAACCCACGTGTTTTCGCCGATGGGAACTTGGGTCCCCCTCGCAGCGAGGGCGCAACGAGTCGTTTGGCTGATGCAGAGCGTAGTGCACGCGCTGGGGTGTACGGTTTAACCATGTCCTGGATGTAGGAAGGGCCAGATCCATTCGCAGCATGGTAAGCAAGTACCAGTGTCTTGAAGTGGATTCTAGCAGTTACCGGAAGCCAGTGAAGGGAGCGGAGGAGCGGAGTGGTGTGGGAGAATTTAGGAAGGTTGAAGACCAGACGAGCCGCTGCATTCTGGATGAGCTGCAGAGGTCGGATGGCACGTGCACGTAGACCAGCCAGGAGGGAGTTGCAGTAGTCTAGGCGTGAGATGACGAGAGCCTGGACCAGAACCTGAGTCGCTTTCTGAGTCAGCTGGGGACGTATCTTCCTGATGTTGTAAAGCGTGTATCTGCAGCAACGGGTTGTAGCAGCGATGTTAAGATAGCAATACAATAAAGCAGTCATTTACATTGAAATAGAATGCAATAAATTATAGAATGTAAAATATGTGCAGTAAGCAGTATTGTCAACATTGTGTGCATTAATGTAATGCATAGAGTCTATGTTGTGGTTGTCCGGCAGTCCCCGACCAGACCTAAATATTAGGGATGCTCCGATCGCCAATTTCGGGGCCGATCGCCGGAATCAGTATCGGCCGATACCGATCGCCGATCTGATCAAGTGGGCTGGGCCTAAATGGAAGATTTAAATCTTCCATTTAAAGTGATGTTTAAAACTCAGCTAATGCTCATTCACTGGAGCTTCCACAAACAATAATCAACTTAACTATTACATTCAAATTATGTACATTATTCAAGTTTACATTCACTTTGGATAATAACACGGGGAAAATGAGCTCTCTCTCTCTCTCTCTCTCTCTCTCTCTCTCTCTCTCTCTCTGATAGCATCAGACACCCCCGCCCCCCGTCAGCACTGCTCCTAATACAACATGTGTTATTTAGCTGTTTAGATGTGTGATGACTAAAAGAAGATATGATTATATTTCCTTATACATAAAACAATTGTATCCAGTTTCCGAAACGCGTCATTAATTCAAAATGCAGAACTCTGCATGTTTCAGAGCAGGAGATCATAGCATAGATTACTATATAAATACAGTAATCTGATAAAGGAAATAAAGGCTGAAAGGGTGTGTCTCTTTCGTCGAACACCTCGCGCAACCTCTCGTGCACACGGCTCCCCCTCACACCAATCATTCAACCTCGTGCGCCCGTACAGCCGCCTCCTACCGGTGGGATGCAGGCGCCGTTAACTGCGGTTTAATTGAAAGTTTACCGTCAGTCAGTCAGTCAGTCGGTCGCAGCAGCTGTCAGGAGGAGGACAGCACCGTGTCTCACTGCGGGCCGAGGTTGGTTGGTTGTTTGTTTGTGTGTGTGTGTGTGTGTGTGTGTGTGTGTGTGTGTGTGTGTGTGTGTGTGTGTGTGTGTGTGTGTGTGTGTGTGTGTGTGTGTGTGTGTGTGTGTGTGTGTGTGTGTCAGCTTGATGAGAGGAGAGATTGGTCATTTCCTTCAGCGCGCCAAATGCTGCTCCCTGCTGCCGGACTCCCTGCTGTCCGTCCCTGGGGACCGCGGACCCCGCCCGGACAGATTGCATAATCTGCCTTCGGTCTCTATCTCTGCGTGCTGACGGATGGGAACCGCGCGCGCTTTACCGGAATATTTGGGATTCATTATTTGCATTTGTTAAACAGGTCCTACCTGGAGGGATAACTGCCGTTTGGGGAACAGAGCAGCCGCTCGGAGCCGCAGACGCATGGTGGATAAAAGGTTGTTTGTACTCGTTAACACCTTCAGGGTCGGTGGGTGTTGTTCCTTGTGGGCACGGGGTTTACCGGGATTTGGGATGAGCGGTGTCGGATCTGAAGATATTTCGCCTCCAGACATCACTTTTCTCCGATCTATGTCTCCGGTGTCTCTGTGAGGACTGCTCGGATGAAACAACACATATAAATGGATGGCACGAGCTCTTACATCCCCGTTACATTACATTCGTTACTGAAGTAACGTTCATTGGCTTTGGGGGGCTAACCTTACGACCCTGCATACACCCAACCTTCTCGTCTGAGGATCTATATGTACGTGAGTGCTTCTCGTGGGTTTGTACGGCGAGACCACCGGCACCTGGATTTCCGCCCCCTTTTTTCTGCCTGACTGCGCCACGTATGTTCCGGTGTATCTGCTATTTTGTGCCGTCCGGTCCCACATTTATTCAGGCCCACAAAACTACCCAGAGAGCCCCTCTCTCTCGGCTGTGGTGGGGAGAAGAGTTGCCCCGGAGAGGAGAGCCGGAGTTGGGATATCAGCCAAGCCTGACCGCCTTTAAAAAACCTTCCGGTTCTGTGTGATTTAACGGAGCCGTTAGAGGACCGGTCGGAGAGGAGGGAGGACGGATTGTGGAGAAAACCGTAAAGAGGAGAGGAGGTGGATATTGATGAAGGTAAGGCTGATTGATCGACTGTTAATAATGCAGGGTGTGTGAGATGGCGGAGGATGCTCTGCTATGCAGTGGATTTGTTTTCCTGCCAGGGGGGTGCCAGCAGGAGTTGTATTCTTAGTGCCCGGGAAATGAATCATCGCTGTAATCTGATTAGGCTGCCATACCCTCAGTGTGTGACTGCTCCTTTTGTGGCGTCTGTGTTGGCACTGTTGGTGGATTGTGTGTTCTCTCAGGACACACACTTTACACACACTTTACATCCTCTGAACGCGGCTCGTGCTGCGGACAGTCCTCTCTGCTGGGGAGCGCATTGTTATTTCTGTCTCACTTCTGTGCTGCTTTATTGGCCGGGCTGTATGGGAATGTGTGCGTGCGCGCATGTACACTTGGCTCATGCGCGTGCGTGTTTGGATGCATCCGTTCGCGCGCGCGTGGGTGGGAGCTCAGTAATAGAACCCATTTTAGGGGGAGCTTCTCTCCCTGTCTCACTCTGTCTTTAAAGCTCCCTCATCATGCTGCTCCAGTTGACTGGCGCTACAGACACATGTATTTATGTAGGAGGCCGGGGGATGAGTATACAATGTGAAAGAAGTAGAGGAGAGAGAAATAAGGATGAGAGCGGAGAGAAAGACCAGTCTGTTAAACCAGGGAAACAGAAACAGACAAGGGCAGAGAAGAGCAGATAGCAATGGTGATGAGAAACAGGAAAGGGAGAGATTAGGAACTTCTGGAAAATAGAGGTGAGAGAGCAGGAAGGAGAAGGAGAAGGGGGAGGAGAAGGGTGTGGACAGCAAAAAGCATAGGGCTAAATAATGATGATCATTTTTGTAACATGTTCGATATGAACCAAAATGAGAGTAATTTGATCAATGTATGGACAATAGTTCTTCTTTTGTAATGTTTATTATTATTATTATTAATAATAATAATACTAGTTATAAGAATAACTTCAAAATGATTATTGTTGTTACTATTAACATGATAATAGGATGTGCAGCTTGAAATATAGTCTAAAATAACTTTAAAATCTATAAATCAAATCTTTTTTTAGTTTCACATTTCTATAGGATAATGCACGTAAGCAAGCAGTATGTAGATGGAAACTTGTGTGTGTATGCAAACAACAAACTCTCTCTTCTCCTAATAGATGCCTCTTACAAGTAAAGAAAAAGTGGCTCGCCACAGAGCGCGGGTTAATGCGGATCCTGCTGCAAGGGTAAATTACCTGGCTAAAAGAGGGCAAAGGTACACTACACACACACACACACACACACACACACACACACACACACACACACACACACACACACACACACACACACACACACACACACACACACACACACACACACACACACACACACACACACACACACACACACACACACACACACACACACACACACTTGAGTGCTTCATGAGAAAGCAAAATATCAGTGATGTAGATCTCCTACAAGGGTAGTTTTAGTGAGAGATGTGAAGTTAAAATGGAAGATGAATTAAGGCTCTGGACATAGGACTAACAGTTTTATTCATCTTTACTCTTAGCTATCAGAGGAGAAAGAGACAGGGAAAGATCACAAACATCCCAGTCGCAGATCTGTCCAGGGAAAAACAGGTGCAGATGAGGAAAAAGTGGAAGCAGTATCAGAGGCAGTAGAGAGAGAAGAAAAGGGTGCTTGCTGAAGTTTTGAACCTTACTCCTCCCTCACTGAATTCCATAGAAGATGACCAGCTTATTGGCCCTCCAGAGCCCATAGTGGTTGTTGCTGATCATGACTATGTGCAGTCAAGTTTAGAGAGACCACAGGCATCCTCAACTCCTGTGAGGGCAGTGCAGAAAAGTACCAGCAAACATAGAGCAGTGCTGAAGGAAAGGGAAAAGCTAAGGTTTGAGCTCATCCAAATAAAGAAGGAACTTAAGAGTGAAAGAATGAAGGCAAAAAAGCTGCAGCGGAAAGTTGATAAGCTCAAAGTGAATAAAGGAAAGGAAGTAAGTCTGAGAAACACGAAGAGAGACAAAAAGAAAATTGCAGAGGAGAAAAAGGAGAGGGTTGTCGGCTTTCTCTGTAGAGATGAAAATAGCCGCATGCTGTCGGGTAAGAAAGACACAGTTACAAAAAATAAAATGAAACACCAAAGGAGAGTAAGGCAAGGCAAGGCAAGTTTATTTATATAGCACTTTCCAACACAAGGCAATTCAAAGTGCTTTACAAAAAATGAAAGACATTAAGAAAATGGCATTTAAAATCAGTCATTAAAAAGAAAAGCTAATAAAATAAACATTAAAAGAAAAAATACATGGATAAAAGTTACAGTGATAAAAGTTACAGTGCAGTCTAAGATATGAATAGTTCAATTAAAAGCAGCGACAAAAATAAAAGTCTTCTTGCTGGATTTAAAAGTAGTCAGAGTTGCAGCGGACCTGCAGGTTTCTGGCAGTTTGTTCCAGATATTTGGAGCATAATAACTGAACGCTGCTTTACCATGTTTAGTTCTGACTCTGGGGACAGAAAGCTGACCAGTCCCTGAAGACCTGAGAGATCTGGATGGTTCATAATTTAGCAGGAGGTCAGAAATGTATTTTGACTCTAAACCATTCAAAGCTTTATAAACCAGCAGCAGTATTTTGAAATCTATTCTTTGACACACAGGAAGCCAGTGTAAAGACTTCAGAACAGGAGTGATGTGATCCACTTTCTTAGTGTTAGTGAGAACTCGAGCAGCGGCGTTCTGAATCGGCTGCAGCTTTCTTATAGATTTTTTAGTGAGTCCTGTGAAGACACTATTGCAGTAGTCGAGTCTACTGAAGATAAAAGCATGGACAAGTTTTTCCAAATCCTGCTGTGACATTAGTCTTTTAATCCTAGATATGTTCTTTAGGTGATAGTAGGCTGATTTAGTAACTGTTTTAATGTGACTATTGAAACTCAGGTCAGAGTCCATGACTACACCTAGATTTCTGGCTTTATCTGTTGTTTTGAACATTGCAGACTGAAGCTCAGCGCTAACTTTTATACGTTCTGCCTTCGCTCCAAAAACCATTGCCTCAGTTTTATCTTTGTTTAATTGGAGAAAGTTCTGACACATCCAGTCATTGATTTGTTCAATGCACTTACTCAGTGTTTGAATTGGAGCATAGTCTCCTGGTGAAATTGTTACGTACATTTGTGTGTCATCCGCATAGCTATGGTAACTTATTTTGTTGTTTTTCATTATCTGAGCCAGTGGTAGCATGTAGATGTTAAAAAGAAGAAGCCCCAAGATGGAGCCTTGAGGAACCCCACATGTCATATTTGTCAACTCAGATGTGTATTTGCCTATAGAAACAAAGTTGTTTCTGTCCTTTAAATAGGATTCAAACCAATTTAGAAGCCTGACTGGAACACATCGAAACAGTTATTTAAATGCAAGAAATTACTCAACTGTTGAAAAACAACTTTTTCAATGATTTTACCTAGAAATGGGAGGTTTGATATGGGCCTGTAATTGTTAATTACTGTAGCATCTAGATTATTCTTTTTTAAGAGCGGTTTAATGACTGCAGTTTTCAGGGCCTGTGGAAAAATACCTGAGTGAAGAGATTTGTTTACTATATGAAGTAGATCTGAGGCCATGCAAGGCAAAACATCTTTGAAAAATCCTGTTGGAATAATATCAAGGCAGCAGGAGGAGGATTTCAGAAGTTGTATAATGTCCTCTAGGTTTTTATCATTAATCTGATGGAATTGTGTCATGGTGTTTGAATTGATATTAGGTGGACATAGGGACAACACATTTGCTGTACCTGATGCAGAGGCACTGACTGCTTGTCTGATTTTCTGAATTTTGTCAGTGAAAAAGGAGGCAAAATCATTGCACGCCCTGGTGGATAGAAATTCAGAGGCTACTGACACTGGGGGGTTAGTTAGTCTGTCGACGGTAGCAAACAAGGCACGTGCGTTGTTTTTGTTTTTGGTAATGATGTCAGAGAAGAACGATTGTCGTGCGTTTTTCAATTCCAAATTATAAAGGCCAAGTCTCTCTTTATAGATTTAAAAGTGAACCTGGAGATTTGTTTTTCGCCACCTACGTTCAGCTTTTCGACACTGTCTTTTTTCTGCTCTCACGGGCATGGCCTTTCTCCATGGAGATATTTTCTTCCCAGTCACTTCCTTTACCTTAGTTGGAGCAATGGCATCTATAACATTTTAAATTTTTTAATTAAAATGATCTACTAGCTCATTTACTGAGATGTTAGCAGGGGCAAGTGTGGAAGAACAATTCTGAGTAAACATTTCCCTAGTATTTTCAGTTAAATATCGCTTTGTGGTTACCTCTTTTTGAACATTTTTGTGAACAGAAA
Organism: Gymnodraco acuticeps; assembly: GCF_902827175.1. Classification (NCBI taxonomy): domain Eukaryota; kingdom Metazoa; phylum Chordata; class Actinopteri; order Perciformes; family Bathydraconidae; genus Gymnodraco; species Gymnodraco acuticeps. The sequence continues at coordinate 1,142,715 of NW_022991168.1, read as the reverse complement.
TAGAGCTCTCAAAGAACACACAGGAATGGTCAGAGAGTGCAACATCAGTCACCACAACCTTAGAGATATTCAGACCCTTTGAGATAATTAAGTCCAGAGTGTGCCCCTTATTGTGCGTGGGCTCCGTCACATGCTGAGTCAGTCCATAGCTATCAAGAACACAAAACAGTTATTTTGCCCCTCTGTCCTGGGGGTTGTCAACATGGATGTTAAAATCACCAACAATGACTAGACGGTCAAAGTCAATACACACTATACACAGCAGTTCAGTAAAGTCATCAAAAAAGCTTGCACAGTATTTGAGTGGTCTTTAGATATTCAGGAACAGAGCTCGAGAGGAGCATTTCAGCTGAAGGGCCACATAAGAAGCAAAGTTCCCATAAGATGTCTTCCTGCATTGAAGGGAATCATTGAACAGAATAGCAACTCCACCCCCTTTCTTATGCATTCTTTCCTGACTCATAAAACTAAAGTTGGGAGGGGTTGATTCGATAAGAACAGCTGCACTGTTATTTTGTTCAATCCAAGTTTCTGTTAAAAACATAAAATCGAGATTGTGCTCAGTGATAAAATCATTGATTACAAATGTTTTTCCTGCCAAAGACCTGACATTTAATAAAGCTAGTTTAAGTTTGTTAAACACACTATCAGTCATGTTTTTTGTAACAAGCTGTGGCTGACATGGAATCACTGCTAAATTAGATAAACTCACACAAACGTTTGAGCGCTTCCTGTATCTAAGATGATTCACCGCTCTTAATCTATTACCTATCAACACAGATATCGGCAAAGCTATAGGCAGGCAGGGCTCCGGCATGTCCTGGAAAGAGTTGAGAGTGCCATACGCCCTTGAGCCTGGACCCAGCACATATCAGTAAGAGTTTGTTGCATTTTGTACACGTATCCTTATCAGGCTTCGGAGACTGCAGATGCTTTCTTGATGAAGACGGGGGAGATGCGTCTCTGCTTCAGTGATTTTGGTGGGCGTCGTTGAGGAGCGGGGGTAAAGGACATGCTGCCAGCCCTGCGTATCGCCTTAGTTTGGTTATTGAACTCCAGGAAGGAATCGGTGCCAGCCCTGTGTGTCGCCTTCATTCGGTCATCAAACTCCAGGGGGGTGGGCGAGGGTGAAAGGGTGAGCGGAGAGTAGAGATAGCTGGGGGATGAATGAAGACTATCCTCAAAGGTGTTGACAGGGGGGGGGGTGACGGGCAGTGGAGACTCCTCCATGTGTCTCATAGAACATTCCTCAGGCGGGTGCAGTGATAATTCCTCAGGGTTTTCTGCGCGATGTGTTGTGTCTTTCTCCTGTTTTGATTCCTCTTGCCACTTGTCCTTGGCAGAGGGAACAGATTGATGACACAGGCAGTTAAATATGTTAGAGATAAACAATTTCACTCCTGATTTGTTCAGACAAACTCCATTTGCCTTGAAAAAATGTCTGCGATCCCAGAAAAAGTAAAAATTGTCAATGAAATGGACAGAATGGTCAGTACAGACAGTTGAAAGAGTACTTCTTCATTCTCTGAAAGACCTCCACTCCAACTACAATACAACCACCCTGAAACACCATGTAGTCTCCTATCGACAGTTCCTCAGATACTGCCCTTTTTATGTTACTCAAGCGAAAGAGTCCGACCGAAACACCTGTAGCTGCTTTGACCATGACAACTTTAAAATGATTGTTGACAGACTCTGTCAGAAAGGCATTCTGTTGACTAACAGCATTTCGGAACTTCTGGAAACCATTGTTTGTGACCCGACCAACCAGAAGTGCATGTACCGCTTACGTACTAAGTGTTGCTACAATGAAGTGGAGTTTGAGGGCCCACTACATGATAGCATCATCACATGGGAGCAGTGGGAGAGGATTGTTGTTACAGTGGAGGAGAAAACATCTGCAAAATATCAAAAGATTGAAAAGAGTGTCAGGACGGCAGACCTTCTCAGTCTCCTGAACAAGAAGCTAGATGCCTTTACACTAGAGATGTTAAGATTCACCGATTCGCATCGGTGCACCGGCATAAACGTTCAAGATGCGAGTGCACCGGTTGAAAGAGTGCACATCGGCTACAGTTTGGGTTGAACCGGGTTGAACTCGCGATGCATCGATGGCGTAGCGTCTTTGCATCGGTAAAAAACCGATTCATTCATATAAAATCCCCTCATCTTGTCAACGCTCAGCAGAGACGATCTTTGATATTTGCTTCGCCACTACGGAGGCCGAGAGTCTCAGTTATCAACACACACGGAAGTTGAGGAGAAAGAGAAACACAGCGCACTGAAAAATACCTACATATCAAACGTTTGGCAACACTTCGGATTGTTCAAGAAAGATGGTGTAATAGTCCTTTATGCTATATAGTTGACCGCAGGTCATGGAGAGTAATAAGGTATCCGTAGACCTTTGTATGAGGTATCTTTATTACTTAACAGGTCTACAGCCATGATACATAGATCCGTCCTAGATGCGGGCTTGTATACACACAGTATCACTCCGCAGCCGCACCCCATCAGTAACGTCCTGATGGTATATGTGCGCGGCACTATATACTACAGACAGTCAACTTGAAAAATCGCTCGCAAATTGTTAACGATGCCGAGCCGCTTTAAAGTACACAAGTAGTACGAGGAACTTAGCGACGCACATAAAGAGGCGACATGGGGTCTGCGGCTGAAAAGAGAAACCTGAAAGTTAGACATATGAGTTAAATCACTCAGTGAGGTGTTCTGTCAGAGAGAGTGGTGTTTAGTTTACAGCAGCCTGTGACGGCCAATAATAGTTTAAATGTCTTCCTTACTGTAAGCAGTTATGAAATACCTGTTTGTGAAAGGTTATTTTCTTTATTGTTCATATAGAACCCACTGCTTTCTGCTCACTGGTGAGTTAGCCTATGAATGAGTGTTAAGCACATCAGGCAGCAGCTGTATGGGCATTGCACTATGGTAGCTGTTATTTGCACATTGTTAATCATGAGCAATGCAGCCTTACATTGTTTAACTGTGAGGTGTTATAGAATTGTACTCTGGAGAGCTTTTAAAGGCAAACAAATAAACGGCATGATGGGATGTGCAGTACCAAATATATAAAGCACTTTTTTGTTAATGTATGATTTGCTGCATATAAGGAATAAAACAAAAATCCTCTGTCATACCATATTGAAGTATTATTATTTTGCATTGTGTTGAATCGTATTGCCCCGTATCGCATAATGTTGAAACAAATCGTATCGAACTGTATCGCAACAGGGGTGAATCGTATCGTATCGCATCGCCTGGTGTTTCAAATGTATCGTTAATGTATCGTATCGTGGCAACGTATCGAGATGCGCATCGCATCGGCCTCAGTGATGGAGATGCACATCCCTACTTTACACACCATCAGTTTAACTGGCTGCACCAGACCCGGTCTCTAAGATAATTAAAACATTCTCTGCTTAGAGATGAACTGTGTGTTCATATTGATTTCTCCGAAAATTATGGTTGCAAGCTAAATCGCGAGATCCAGGCGTTTCACTTTGGTAGCAGCCGGAAACAGGCCACCATCCACACCTGTGTGGTGTACACAGGTGATGCCACTCACACCTATGCCACCATCTCTGGCTGTCTTCGCCATGACGAACGTGCTGTGTGGGCACATTTAGAACCTGTTGTGAGAGATGCCATGACAACATGTGAAACGCCGCCTTCCTCCCTCCACATTATAAGTGATGGGCCTGTAACATAGTACAGGAACCAAAATAACTTTTACCTCTTGAGTACTATGCCTTTTCTCTTGGGTTTCAAGTAGGGATGTCCCGATCACCTTTTTTTGCTCCCGATCCGATTCCGATCATTTGATTTTGACAATCTGCCGATACCGATTATTCCCGATCCGATCTTTATGCAATGCATTAAGAGAAAAAAAAGCATTCAAGTTGTCCCTTAAGGTTATTTTTTTATTTAAATGACAGTACCCAACTATCCATTCTATCCAACATGGATATAGCTTCTTTTTTTCACAGCAGCATTGGATCAGTTCAGTTGTGCAGCATTGGATCAAAACCAAATAAAGCTTATCAGTGGTCCACCACAAAATAACCATGTAAACAAATTGAGTGCAGTAACAAAACAAAAATAACTCTACTGGAAAGAGGTAGCTTGACTAGCTTCACAAGTTCACATTCAGTCACAAATAATAAAATAAAATAAAAATGTGGCTTAGTGCAGAATTCTAGCCTTAAGACTAACTAGTCTAGTATTAATGCAATGAACAACAGCAGCTTAACATGAATAAACAAAGTATTACATTTCCATCTTACTGGAGTAACACAATTCAATAGTAATCAGCAGCGAACCACTTATTTTTGTTATTCTACAGTATTGTTGTTTTATAGTTATTTGTTAATGTAACCCAATTTGTGTTCTTTGAAAGTGAAAAGGATATTGCATTGTGTTTGTTACTTTCGTTGCAGTTGTATATGTCTTAAGTGTAATTTGTCTTGGCTTCCTATTTGTGGACATGCTTTTATTTTGAAGGAGAGGTAGCGCTGTTGACAGGAAGTTGTTGTTGCTTTGGAAACAACGTGACGGAGATTAACGGATAAAAGTAATATCTACATATAAAGACGGAGAAAGTAAACGATAACGTGTATGGTTAAGTGTTAGCACCCCCCGAAGAGGCACAAGCTCTTACGTTGATATTGGAGATTTCAATAAATTCAATCTGAAAAACGGGGGAAAAACTGAAAAAACAAACAATCGTATTAGATTGGTCGTGTTGAACGTAGCTCTGTTCTTTCCACCACGCGGAACCTCCTTCTTGCAAACATTGCATCTGGCTATTACACTGCCTTCGGTTTCAATTTTATTATACTTCCAAACTCCTGACATTTGCTCTGTCCCGACTCCCGACTGCCGAGTCACCAGCTGAACGTAGCCTCTCGTTAGCTTACTGCTACTATTAGACACTGTGCCCATTCTGTTGCCAGATTTGAGAGAAATAAGCAACCAGGTCTGAAAATAAGCCCAACAGAAGCAACACATCATGTTGTGTCATTTTAAACCAAAACTAAGGCCTCAGGATGACTTTAAGACGTGAACATGGTCATGTTTGTTTTGTAACATTAAATAAAATAATTGTTTTAAGGATTCCCTATCCCCGATCTTTTTTTCCCGATTCCGATCTTTTAAAAATCACGTGATCGGCTCCGATCCCCGATCACGTGATCGGATCGGGACATCTCTAGTTTCAAGAGTGTGACTTGAAATTTCAGTGAGAAAGCACACGGGAAAGGCGCACCAGATGGAGTTGGGGCAACTGTGAAGCGTCTTGCCGATAGAGCAGTGCAGAGAGGAAAAAATTTGCAGACCCCTGAGGATGTTTATGACTTCCTGATTAAACAGAAGTCTACCGTTAACTTCTCCTGGATATCTGAGGAGGATATCAAAAAGTTTGATGAAAAAGTGCCAGAGGTCGTGCCAGCTGTAAAGGGCACCATGAAGCTGCATCAAGTCATCTCCACAAAGCCAGCCACAATTCTGTACAGAGACATTTCATGCTTCTGTTCGAGACCAGCAGCCATTTGCAAATGTTACAATCCGTCGACAGTAGACTTCAGAAATGTGTCAGAAGTTCCAGAACCACCCAGGCTGAATCAGAGAGGCAAATTCATTGTTGTGAATTATGAGGGTAAGCCTTTTGTGGGGCAAATCGTTCAGGTTGTGGGCAATGAGATAGAGGTGAGCTGCATGAAACAACTGAGTGCAAAGAATGTTTTCACCTGGCCCCACCCACCCGACCTCCTCTTCTACTATGAATCTGATGTGCTCTTCATGATCTCCGAGCCAGAGCCTGTCAACTCCCTTCTCATTGAGATAAGGATGTTTAAATGCTCTCTCTCGCGCGCTCGCTCGCTCTCTCTCTCTCTCTCTCTCTCTCTCTCTCTCTCTCTCTCTCTCTCTCTCTCTCTCTCTCTCTCTCTCTCTCTCTCTCTCTCTCTCTCTCTCTGTCTCTCTCTGTCTCTGTCTCTCTCTGTCTCTGTCTCTCTCTGTCTGTCTCTGTCTCTGTCTCTCTCACATATGCACAATGTTGTTGTCTTAAATGTGATTGTTGCTATGATGAATAACAGGTATGAATTGTACACCCAGCCTGGCCACTACCAGTTTTCTTTTGTGCCATTTTACTGGATTTATTTGTCAATATTTACAGCGTTGCTGCCCATAGTGATAGCCCTCTAGTTTAAATCTACTACCCAAAAATAAACATATGGAGATGGGTTACTATTTAAAAAAAATGTGAAAATCTATTTAGGAACCTGTCCATGTGAACATATTTTAAGTGTGGGTGGACCTCAAATCCCCTAGGGGGCCCGGGGGCATGCTCCCCCGGAAATATTTTTTTGTTAAATGTTGGAGTTAAATGCATCAATCTGGTGCACTTTGAGGGGGAAATAAAGAGACTACATCCATATGAAACAGAACTGTATACATTTAAATAATCATAAAATCATAAGAACATGGCCATAACCAATAACATACCATATCCAATATTTAAAAACATTTGAACTTGTTTATTTATTTATTTTTGGTTCATTTATAGTTGTGAGTGTGTCTGGGCTCCTGAACCAGCCTCTCCTGTCTCCCTCCTCTCCCCCTGCTCCTCTTTGAGGCAGCAGCAATACATACAAGATACAGCAATAATTTCCACACCACCACCACTGGCGCAGCAGAAAACATGAACAAAGAATGACTGTAATTTGGTTAGATAGCCCCTAAAGCATAGATAAGTGTGTGAACGTTTATCTCCATTCCTCCCCCTCTCATAACAGATGTCCTTATCGTAAACAGAGCAGCCTTCCTTCCAATCTAATATGATAAAGCATCACTGTAACAGTACTGTAACAGTAGCTGATTCAGAAGCAGTGTTAGCCTTGGCCATTGATTTCCGCTCTGACCTAATGGTTGTCATTAGTTGATGTTTTTTAAACAGTGTTGTTATATCCACACACTCCCACACACACAAGCTCCGAGTACACCACCAACACTGTGATGACATGTTCTTCATCTCTTGTACTTGTTTTACTTTATGTTGTAGAATCATTTGGTCATAAAGGCTTTGTTATTGAGTGTAACCTACATTTATGCAAGAACTTTGGAGAAATTAACAGAGATGTAAAATGGCCGCCTCTAAATCTGACATTTGTGTGTGCTATAGTGTTTAAATGTTTTTTTTTACATATACTTAATATTAAATGATTAATCATATATTAAAAAACAACAATAAAACAAAACCTATTCCCACCTATGGCTCTCCATGCATTACTTTTCACTAGAGCTCGGTGCTAAAGTTGGGGCCTATGCATCTTAACCCCCCAAGAAGCAAGCAACTCTATCCACCAATTAGAAAATAAAACAAATGTGTTGTATCAGCTGTACAATTTACCAAATATATGGTGTTCTTAGTTTCCATACCTCCTGTGTTTCACGAGTGACTTATCAAGTCTAATTGTAAGTTCAGTGCATTCAGCAGTCGCATCACAAATGAAACTTAAAGAATTAACAGTTGGAAAGGAATAAGCACATCCCATATCTGACAGCCTGAACTGTTTCACAAATACATCTGTCTTGTCTGTCGTCCTGTCCGGTGCTTTAGCGTCTTTCTTTGTGTGAAGCGATAAAACAGACTCCCTGTGAGGACAGTGAAGATCCACCCTGAATTGAATTCAAAACCCAGAGCAGATAACTCTGAAGTCTAACAAGGAAGCGGTTATTTTCTCCTTCCTGCCACCGGAGCGAGTCTTCACGTGTGATCTGACAGCAGAAGGATTAATGAGAAAATAGTAAAAATGTGTCAAGTTTAAATTGAATATGAGCTGGCATGGTGCACCCCCCCTGAGAGCTGACAGTGTGAGGACACATGACAAGCACAACTCCAGTGTAAATCCAATATGGATGTCAGCATGCTAATCTCAGCGGGACAGAGATCTAATGCTCATGTCTCTGTGTTTCCTTACCAGCGTCCATCAATCTCACTCTGCTTTTACTCCCCTCTCCCTCTCCCTCCCTCCCCTCTGTTACTTGACTTATCAACACACTCTCACTCCATAATCGTCCAGGAGCGACGTTTGGTCCGTGGCGTGCAGTTGTGACGCTCCTAGGCTCCTTCAGCTTCATAAAGGGACGCAAATAGCTTTCAACTGAATGCAATGTATTCCCATCTGCGGCGGGATTTGACGCTCATGGAAGCACGGCATTCGTTTGTGTCGGCTGCCCTTAAAGGCAATGTGAGCGTCCATTCGCATTGGATAACGGAGAATTGTACACCCGGAAGTAAGTATTCCCCTTACTTTAAATTGATTTTACAGTGATATCTGCACTACTCATCGACTTAAAAACACCAGATTATCCTTGTTAATTACACAACATTGATTGGTTTAAATTGTGTGCAATGCTTTTGTATTTTTCCCCTTCGATTCGGAGAAACAAATGTTTTTTCGGAGTAAAGGATGGCAGAAAACACTACACTACCCAGAATCCCCAGCTATCATTTAGGACTACACCATGTGCTCTGTTTGACAAACCCCGTTTTTTTCACCATTAATTCCAATGGCTGGCGTCTATGTCACGTGATCTTCGAATTTCTCCCTGCAGAAAAAGTAAACATGGCCGAACTTCGTTTTATTCTCGGTGGAAAATGCCTATTTTAAAGTTAGTTTGGCCATTAAAATGCGTTTTGATGTCATTTGATGCGAGAAATATGAGTTGTTATTTCAGATTATGTGTGCAGTGGATGTACATGATCTTTAGTTTGCTAGTTATTATGAAGATTACTTCAGGAAATTGCGTCCATAGAACGTTTGTTCTATTGTCATTGTTACCAAGGTGGTTTCTAGGGACGCTGCTATCGATATTATTTATTTTATTTATTTTTATTTAATGGTGTTATCTTTATTGCTACCCCCTTCCCCGTCAATGTATAGTGTTGGTCCACAGCGCAAACATATTAGTTTAACAAAATCCGCATCTAAAGATACGTTATTTTCCCTGTGCAATTCCAGTCTCACATCTCACAGCACATCGTCATTAACAAATACCGGAAACAGACCAAAAACATTTAAAAAAAATGAAATAATATTTTATTCCGAGTGTGCTTGCTTTTCTCTTTGAAAGTCATCACATAACGGCATTGTAATACACGGTTCGGCTGCATTAAATATTACATATCTGCCGTAGTTCTCTATTTATAGAGCCCTGATGAGAAGACTTCTAGACAAACATGAGGAACTGAAAACGTGACGTGGATCATAAATATATCAGCAGTTAAACAACATCTTACATTTATTTTCACACAATACGTCTCCTTGCAGTATCAACACTAATTCGGCTGACTCTTATATTTGATCCAATTGGTAGATAGGCTGTATTTACACCATAAAGGTTGATATAGCTGATATAAAGGGACACCTAGTGGTTAAAGCATGTTATTGAATTTCATTATTTTTATTATTAGATATTAATAGGATCCCTATAAAGTATATTCATTACTCGTTATTCTCTACTAATAGTTAATTAAAGACTGTATATAATGACTAGTTTGCACATCCCTTTCAAGATTTCAAGATTTTCTAAGGTTTATTGACATATCATATAGGCCTACACAACTATGGTGTAGTTCTGCATTGAATGAAAAACTTGGGTCGCAGGTTCCTCAATAGTGCATTACCAGACATTAGGGGTGTAACGGTTCACAAACATTTCGGTTCGGTACGTACCTCGGTTTTTAGGTCACGGTTCGGTTCGGTACGTTTTCGGTACAGCAGAAAAAATTATCACAAAACATAACATATTTTTTTCAAATTATTATTAAACTGTGCATAATGTATTCACTCAAATAAATACAAAATATAATAAAATAAACATTAAGGTGCAGCATTTCGATGAACTGAAATAATCTGTATTTTAACTTTACTGTACTAGTACTCACAAAACATAAACTATTAGTTTTGGGTTTTTAATTATTATTAAACTGTGAATATTCACTCAAATAAATACAAAATATAATAAAATAAACATTAAGGTGCAGCTTTTTAATTAACTGAAATAATCTGTATTTGAACTGTACTGTACTAGTACCTAAGCAGCCAGTTTGACATTATGACTTGCTTGTCATTGTATTTTCATGTTGTTTTAAAGAAAGATGAACTTGTCCACATTGCTTGCCGAAAGGGCAGATCTGCTGGCACTAACAATGTCTCCTGCTGTGGAGAACACCCTCTCTAGGGACAGAGGTAGCAGATACAGCCAGGTAACGCTTTGCTAACATGGCAACATAAGGATATTTGGCGTTTGTAATAGCTTTGGCTCGGTCTGAACTTTTTGCGAGTAGTGGAGGCTTAAATGCTAGTGGGAGTTGGGTTTGCACTTCAGTCTTTTGGTACCGGTGATATTCACGTTCGGGTGATGCCTTTTCAAGAGTGTGCAAGTTTGATGTATTGCCAGCCGCGTAACCAATGTTAGTTGAACAATGCCGACAAACAGCGTTGGTTCGGTCCACCTGTCTTTGTCCGTCATCCTTGTACGTAACTGCGAAACCAAAATGTTCCTAAACCGGAGACTTCAATGATGCTGGAGGTTTTTCGAGCTCAACTTTATCTGCGTTCGCCATTTCGACAGTTCCTCAAATTACTGACTACATATGAACGCATCCCTCTGACATAGTATGCCTCTCGTCCAATGAAATGACTTGCTCGCTCTATGACGCGGTGAACACAATGGGAGCAAAATACTCTGAATGCTGCAACGCAGCACCTGAGATTACTTCCAAGAAGTTGTTCACGTTCTCAATTTTTTACGTTTAACGTTATATTCGTTCGGTACACTTCGGTACACATGTGTACCGAACCGAAGGGCCCGTACCGAAATTATTCGGTACGTGTACCGTTACACCCCTACCAGACATCTATCAATATTTGTGCATACCTCCAGCAATGTTAACTATGTTGAAGCACTTATTTTAACTGATATTATACATAATGTATTATACTCTTATAAGATGTATGTAGATATTTCATCTCCGGCCTTGTCAGGTATTGAACAATCAATAAATATAGAACACAGAATTGTTAAATATAAAACACAGAATTTGTGTGATTATACTAAATGATGTAAATAAACACCACTGCATATTTACAACTCTTACACATGCTGATGTAATGCAAATGTTTCCAACTTGGGATCAATAAAGTATATCTTATCTTAAAGGTGACATGTCATGCTTTTCCAGTTATTGCCCGTCCCCTTGTGTGTTATGAAGGTTTTTATGCATGTAAACAGTCTGCAAAGTCAAAACCCTCAAAGTACACCCTGTAGCGAGTAAACTCTAACACAGAAAATACCTCCCCCAAAAGCCTCGTTGGAGATTTCTCAGTTTCCATTGTTTACTTCCTGCCCCGTGTGACGTGGCTGCACCGTGCAACGTCACTTCTTCTGCCAGTCGACCATATTAAGTGTCGTAAAACCTGCTTATTTTCAAAGCTCTATCCAGTCATGTCGCGGAGGGTCTGTTGCCTGTATTGTGTGGAGAAATCCACAATGTTTGCAGTACCGAAGGCAGAACCACGACGAAGTCAGTGGTTGACATTCCTTTTTAACACTGTTCCAGCTGATTTACCAACCGGTACTGTTGTGTGTGCGCGGCATTTCACGGACCTTAGCTTCGTACTTGCTGTAAAGCTGATATTGGAGGACGATGCTGTTCCTACTTTGTTTGGACCAGCGGGAGACTTGGATACACAACCTGTAAGTATTCATTGTGGTTTGTGTATTTATTCTGTTTAAAACAAACAATGTATCTACCACGACTCTGTAAATGCTATGCTAATGCTATGCTACCGAGGTAAACACGAGGGCTACCTAGCATTCCCAGACCTCAACACCGATGTTAGCACATGGCCTTACATGTATCTCATAGCAGGAGAATGTCTGCAAACACACACGAAATACTCATAGACTGTATACTCTGGCTGATGTACGGTCAGTCGCCAAACATAATTAAATTGAAGTTGGCGGTCCTAGCAGCTATGCTACTGAGCTACAAAGAGTCTGAAATATTACGCTACATGGGAAAAGGTAGCAGACTATCTGTAGAACATTGTAATTGTAAAAGTGTTGCTTTTATGAAATTGACTGTTTTCCTCGGATACAAAATTAATTGTATGAATACTATGTGTATCTTTCTTAGAGTACATCACAGCAGGAACACAATACCCACCGCTCCAGTACAGTCGGATGTCAAACAGACCGTCCACAGACTGTTTGTGTGGGAACTCAGAGGGTTGAGACACGGTCTGTGGGAACACAGACAGTGGAATGTAAAGTGTCCGCCATTTCTGTTGCTACACAGTTGGCCCGGGGAACACTGAAATCGGCCCACGTGAGAAGCAAAGGTAGACTATAACACTCACAAATCACAGATACATTACCTTAATTGTGCTTTTATTACATGTACAGCACTTGGGCTCGACCAAAAATCTTTTTCAAATGTGCTCTATAAATAAAACCTTATTTGATATTATTGTATATCACAGAAATACTGTTATGTTGACTACAAGAAATACAGTGCTGTTTGTAGTTTGTACATTTTTCATGAATTAATCTGTCAGATGTACACAAGTTGTTGGCCTTTTACAATGTATTAGTGTCTTATCTAATGTACATAGTATTTATGCACTTTTCCCTTTTTATTAACAGGCATCCAGGCCACGGTGTCTTTCAAAAGTGTTGGCACTAAAACTTCCACCTACACAGAAACCCCTTGTCCTCTACACCAATAAAGGGCCCAGGATTGGGACCTAGCAAGAGACCTCGACTAGAGTTGGAGCAGGAACAAGGAGAGACTTCGATTGAATTTGAAGAGACTCTGGATTCGAGTTACCACCCTGATGATACTCTAGAAGAATCTGACGTATCGTAAGTTTGGTATATTTGGTACACATTACTATTACTGTTGTTCAGAGTTGACATCTAACATGTATTGTTAATTTTGTTTTGTTACATTAGACTTCAGACACGATCCACGCACAGTGACGCAAAGTACATTGTGTTTGAAAGCTGCCTCGGACAGCTGTTTGAAAAATGTCCGTTTTGTAAGACAGACTGTGATGTCCAAAAACGAAAAATGGGACTTTTGTGGCGTTCAAACAGCGTTGTCCAAACTGCACTTACTTCAGACAATGGGAGAGCCAGCCCATCATTGGAAGTACCCCGGTTGGCAACTTACAATTATCTGCTGCTACATACTTCACTGGTGCTTCCTTCTTCCAACTAAAAAAGGTATTTTACCATCTTACATCCATAGCATATGAAAAATGACAGAAGTGGACTTTTTCAAATACTTGTCCTGTTTTTCTATTTATTCATAGATATGCAGAGCCATGCAGCTGGAGATCTTCCAGTATGAGACCTTCAGGAGGCATGCTAGGCATTATCTGGAGCCTGCTATTATCCACAAGTGGAAAACTGATCAGCTGAAGATTTTCCAGCAACTACACCACCTGGGGGGAAAGGTCACAGTTGCAGGAGATATGAGAGCAGACTCTCCAGGTAAGCAGAAACAGACAAGACAGTCTAGTGCCAGAGTTACTGGTGTATATTACAATTCATCTACTTATCCATTGAAATTCTGTTGAAAAGTCTTGAAACCTCCTGTATTATATTTTCTTCAGGCCACTCAGCTAAGTTTGGGAGCTACACACTAATGCACCTGGGAAGCAACACCATTGTGGACTTCCAGCTTGTTCAGGTGGGATTCTCTTTCTGGGTGTAATTTTAGGCGTGCTGGCTGTTGATGCTGAACACTGAATTACACTGAATTATCTGTACAATGAAAGAATAAAAGATAAATGAATAAGTGTATACAAATAATTAATTATTATATGAATGTTATATTTTTCAGTGTATGTGGGCCCGTTCAAATCCAGTTTTGGACTATCACGGGGTTTGTCAAGCGAAGCGGAGAGAATACTTACTTCCAGGTGTAATATTCTCTAAAGCAAATGAGCTGCTCCGACCCTCGGTCCTGACGGACTCCAACTTGTGTTTATTAATCAAACAAATAAATAAACACAAGGATAATTATGTGTTATTGTTGAGTAAATGGAGAATTGCACAGGGGAAAATAACGTATAGACACAATTTTAGATGCAGATTTTGTTAAACTAATACGTTTTCGCTGTGGACCAACACTATACATTGACGGGGAAGGGGGTAGCAATAAAGATAACACCATTAAACAGTTACACAACATAACAGAAATAATATCGATAGCAGCGTCCCTAGCAACCACCTTGGTAACAATGAAAACGTTGTATGGACACAATTTCCTGAAGTAATCTTCATAATAACTAGCAAACTAAAGATCATGTACATCCACTGCACACATAATCTGAAATAACAACTCATATTTCTCGCATCAAATGACATCAAAACGCATTTTAATGGCCAAACTAACTTTAAAATAGGCATTTTCCACCAAGAAAATGCAGGGAGACATTTGAAGATCACGTGACATAGACGCCAGCCATTGGAATGAATGGAATTGCAGTTGGAGGTCAACCAATCACAGAGCTTGAGAACTAATCAGGGGCTTGTCAAACAGAGCACATGGTATAGTCCTAAACGATAGCTGGGGATTCTGGGTAGTGTAGTGTCTTCTGCCATCCTTTACTCCGAAAAAATATTTGTTTCTCCGAATCGAAGGGGAAAAATACAAAAGCATTGCACACAATTTAAACCAATCAATGTTGTGTAATTAACAAGGATAATCTGGTGTTTTTTAGTCGATGAGTAGTGCAGATAACACTCTAAAATCAATCGACAGTAAGAGGAATACTTACTTCCGGGTGTACAATTCTCCGTTATCCAATGAGAATGGACGCTCACATTGCCTTTTAAGGGCAGCCGACACAAACGAATGCTGTGCTTCCATGAGCGTCAAACGCCGCCGCAGATGGGAATACATTGCAATCAGTTGAAAGCTATTTGCGTCCCTTTATGACGCTGAAGGAGCCTGGGAGCGTCACAACTGCACGCCACGGACACTGACCAAACATCGCTCCTGGACGATTATGGAGTGAGAGTGTGTTGGACTTATTCCTCTGTTCCGCTTCTCTGTCTCCTTTTCTTTTCAAGTTGAAGGTCACCTCTAACAGCTGTTTGATGGATGCTGCAGCACAATGACACTGTGTTGCTGGCAGCATGGTCAGAAAGACAAACATTATTTAAAAAACCATGATAATGTGTGTTGTGCAGTTACATTTAATTCATTAAGTTATAAAGTAAACATGTCATGATTCACAATAACAATATTCTTTACTTAGAAGCCCTAAAGCACACTTAAAATATGCCTCCAGACAGTTCAAGGTATTAAATGAATCAAATGTACTCTTTCCCTAATCGGGACATTGAGTCTGTGTGAGTGGCTGGTGGATCAATGCTCACAGTGCTCCACAGTGATCAGTTTGATGTGTCAGCATGTGTGCATTAGACAGCGAGAGAAGGACTGTTTCTCTCTCATCCTTCTGGTGAGGCCTGATAGTGTGTGTGGCTCTGCTGCTCCTCCTGCATTATGTGCTGTTTGGGGCCCTCTGATATTAGAAGACTTGGGATTTGAATGGCAGAAGTACATGAGCGCTGCAGAGCTGTGTGTTGGAGCCAGATGGAGGCTGCTGTAAGGTGAAGCCTCTGTAGATTTACCCTCCATTTCACTGTCCATCAAACACAGTATGAGTGCACACACACACACACACACACAAATGTATAGCAATGTAAACCGGTGCTATTTGCGCCAGTGAAACCTCTTCTCTGAAGTCACTGCTCTCTTATGAATATCTCTCTCCTTCTGTTTTCTCTTCACTTGCTCACTGCTACATATCCAGTGTTTCCCCTATATACATTCAGCAGGTAACAAGTACTGCTTCCTGTATGTGCGCCGCTGCTACGGGGCACCAGCCATTTTTTTAATACATTCAAATAATAATACGTGGCGCTCGCGTCATCGCCACGGAGGAGCACACAGCCTCTGTGAGCGAGCGAGACAGAGCGAGAGAGCTAGAGAGCACAACTTTATCTATTTAATATAGTTGTAAAAAATAAAGTAAGAAATCATTCCAATGTGTACTATAGGACAGTACAAAAAACAGTTTAAGAGGAGAGTGATTAGTAAAATATGCATAAATAAAAAGAAAGAATTCTAACTAGGTAACATAAGATGAGAATAAACAAGTTTAAATGATTTGTTATTGGTTGTGATCATATTCTAAAGATGTTTGGATCTTTGAAAAGTATACAGCTCCATTTCATCTGAGTGTTCAGAGCTCTATCTTTAAATTCATTTTGTGCTCAAAGTGCACCAGATTGATGCATTTCACTTCAACATTTAAAAAACAATCTTCCCGGGGGTACATGCCCCCGGACCCCCCTAGAGGAGGTGAGGTCCACCCCGAAATAAAGCAGGTTAAAATAATTAAATTGCATACATTTTATTTTGATTGTTTGTTATGTGGATGTGTAGTATTTGTGTTACTGTATGTTCAATAAAGGTGATTTAGCAAAATACACCTGTAGAGCCTCAAGAGCCGTTCTTGTGCTGGCAGACACATAGAGACATATTGGCGGGGCACACTTTGCGCGCACTAAACAATTCCATGCGCTCCGCGCTCTTATTTTGCTGGGCCCACGTGCCTTAGCACCGCTGCTATGACTCTATCCTAGGGGAAACACTGATATCAGTAATGTTCATAAGTCAAAAAAAGCAGGTCATCTAATAATGAGGGTCATTATATTCACCGAATTATTAAACATGCTGTGAGAAATAGAAACTGTGCTGTGAAGCTGAAGCCATGCATGGCATCAGACTGTTGTTCCATGATGGTGCCCTAATGTGTCTCTAAAGGATATCATGTCACGTATCATAAAGAAGCTGTCTGTTGTTCTTTCATTCTTTTACGAGTACGAGTGAGGACGCGTGTTTGTCGCCGCTTCACCTCGTAGCAGGGCCGGACTGGGACAATAAGTCAGGCCGGGAATTATACACCCAGCCAGGCCACTACCAGTTTTCTTTTGTGCCATTTTGCTGGATTTATTTGTCAATATTTACAGCGTTGCTGCCCATAGTGATAGCCCTCTAGTTTAAATCTACTACCCAAAAATAAACATATGGAGATGGGTTACTATTTAAAAAAAATGTGAAAATCTATTTAGGAACCTGTCCATGTGAACATATTTTAAGTGGGGGTGGACCTCAAATCCTCTAGGGGGGTCCGGGGGCATGCTCCCCCAGTAAGATTTTTTTGTTAAATGTTGGAGTTAAATGCATCAATCTGGTGCACTTTGAGGGGGAAATAAAGAGACTAGATATATGGAAACACCCATATGAAACAGAACTGTATACATTTAAATAATCATAAAATCATAAGAACATGGCCATAACCAATAACATACCATATCCAATATTTAAAACAATGTGAACTTGTTTATTTATTTGTTTTTGGTTCATTTATAGTTGTGAGTGTGTCTGTGCTCCTGAACCAGCCTCTCCTGTCTCCCTCCTCTCCCCCTGCTCCTCTTTGAGGCAGCAGCAAAGACTAGTTTTAGCTCTCAACAAGTTTTAATAGTTTATCTTACCTTTTTTCACCTAGTTAAAAAATGTTTAAATTATTATTCATGCATATTTCACTAATCTCACTCCCCCTTCAAATGGAAATATGTGTTTACATAAATGGTGACCAAACTGTTTTAGACCCACAGAGATAACTTAGACTAAGTTAACTATCTAAACATCTAAATGAAAGTGGCCACGTCGGCAGGCCACATCATGTAGACAGCCAGTCACCCTCTGTGAGGCAGAGTCAGACCCACATTTGCGCAGCGTTGAGTTCACAATACATACATAAAAAAAAGAATCCTCAGGCCAGCAGGCCACTTAACAGGCCAGGCCATCGGGAAACCTCCCGGTCCTCCCGATGGCCAGTCCGGGCCTGCCTCGTAGCCAAAATCGTGTTTATTTTGTATTCCAACAGCCACAAAATACACTGCAAATAGTCTGCTAAAGCTATCATAACTGTCTGGATCTACTTACTGTGTATCTATTACACTTAAACATTCTCTGACGATCGGCTGTCACTGCTAGCCGCCGTTTAGCCGCTAGCTCCTGCGTAGCTACCAGCCATCCTCTTCAACCTGGGATCTCTGGAGCTCCATTTCCTTCTCCACATCCCCAGTTTGTCCGCTCAACTCAGCTGCTACTCAGTTTTCTAATAACATTTCGCTGCTAGCTGCTGCTGGCTTCTCAATTTAGCTGCCGTCTAGCTTAGCAGCTCGTAGCTAGCCGCTGCTCCTCTCTGCTGCTGACATGGCTCTCCGGAAAATACTCCGCTCTGCACATTTGGAATCTTGTCTGCCACAACACTCCCAATTGCCTCACTACAATACAATCACTTGGACTCCTTTGCCGTCCCCGCTATGTGCATAGGGCTGCACGTCGCAAGATTGTCAACTCCGATCATGACATCTCCACCACACAGACAGACAGGCGGTCCGTCGCACATCGCCAACGTCATCAGAGCAAACCTTATGTTAGTTGTAACCTGAGACCTCTCAGCTGTATCGACGTCATCAGCCCATTCACCCCCTCTGCCTCAACAACTACAAACAACAATACAATATTCATGCTGCAGAATGTTCGCTCTTTGAACAAAAAAGCACCTCTGATCAATGACATCATCACTGATCATAAACTTCACTTCCTCTGCTTAACTGAAACATGGCAAACTGGACAGGATTTCCTACTACTCAACCAAGCCACACCTCCTGGCTATGTCTACCTCCAAAAGCCACGCTCCACTGGTCGGGGCGGTGGGCTGGCTTTAATATACAAAGCAGACATCTCGATCAAAGAGCTTCCTGTACCCAACACCACCTCACTTGAATGCCTTGCCTTCACTCTATCTGGATCTGCACAGCTCCAGGCTGTTCTTATATATCGCCCCCCCAAAGCCTCAGCCTCTGCCATCTTCCTGTCGGAACTATCTGAGCAACTCACCTCCACCTGCTCCATGTCCCCATCTACGCTCCTTCTTGGAGACTTTAATATTCATGTGGACGCACCCTGTTGCACGTTTGCCTCTGACTTCATGGCACTTCTGGACTGCTTCAATTTTGAACAACATGTCCATGATCCCACCCATGCCCAAGGCCACACCCTGGATTTGGTATGCACCACTGGCACAACTGCATCCCATGCAGTGCCTCAATCTCGCTGTTTCTGACCATCATGCCATCCTCTTCACTGTGCCTATCCCCCTCCCCAGACAACTTGTACTGCGGACAATCTCCTACAGGAGCTTACAATCAGTGAGCGCACCAGCCATAACCAGCTTCACAGAAAATCTGGCCTCACAGTCCATCTGGAGGCGTATAGAGAGCATGTCAAATCTTATAAGGACGCTCTCTCAAAAGCTAAGGCACACTACTACTCCTCTCTCATCAGGAACCAGCAAAACCACCCCCGTATGCTCTTCTCCACCATAAACCGCCTACTCCGCCCAATTGACCACCCCAACCCAGCAGACGCCCCCGAGCTCTGCACCAGGTTCCTTGACTTCTTTGAGGACAAAGTCAACTCCATCCACCAGGAACTTCGGGCCCCTGCCCCCTCTTATTCACATGCAACGCCACTGTTCCCTCAATGTCACACCTGCATCAAAGTTGTCTCTCCTCCTTTGCACCAGTGGATGCCCTTCAGGTCGCCGAACTTGTCTCGAAAGCTAAGGCTGCAACCTGCTCCCTCGACCCCATGCCCTCTGCCCTGGTCAAGACTTTCCAGTTTGCCCATCCTCTGCTCCACCATGGTTAAAAGTATCAACTCCTCCAGGGAATCAGGCAATTTTCCTGCCGTCTTCCAGTTAGCAGCGGTCACCCCCATCATTAAAAAACCTGGTCTTGACCCTGAGGACCCCAGCAACTCCCGGCCGATCTCCAACCTTCCTTTCCTCAGCAAGATCATGGAAAAAGCTGTTGCTGCCCAAATCCACCATCATATGTCCAGCCATGACCTCTATGAACCCTTCCAATCAGGCTTCAGATCCAACCACAGCACAGAGACTGCCCTCATTAAAATAACCAACGACCTCCTCATAGCTGCCGATTCAGGCCTCGTCAGCATCCTCATCCTCCTGGACATCTCTGCGGCATTTGACACAGTCTCCCACACCATCCTACTCGACTGCCTATCCCTCTACCTTGGCCTCTCTGGTACAGTCCTCTCCTGGTTCCATTCCTACCTCTCCAACAGGCAACAGTTTGTAACCATCAGAAAATCCAGCTCTCCCCCAGCCCCTGTCAACCAAGGTGTGACGCCAGGTTCGGTGCTCGGCCCCCTTCTATTTAACATAGACCCCCTCGGTGAAATAATCCGCCAACATGGTCTCAACTTCCACTCCTATGCCGACGACACCCAACTCTACATCAGCACCAATCCATCATCCCAGCTACCCCCACTGTCACTTGTCAACTGCCTCCGCGACATCCAAGCCTGGATGTCAACACATCTACTGAGACTCAATAAAAACAAAACAGAGCTCATGGTTGTGGCCCCAAAAACACTGCTCCGGAAAGTTGGAGATCTGCTCCTCACCGTCGATGGCTGCTCCATCCACCCTTCCCCTGAGGTTCGCAGCCTGGGCGTCACTCTGAACTCTAGCCTCACCTTCAACTCCCACATCAGGTCGACTGTCAAAACTGCATTCTTCCACCTTCGAAACATCTCCAGACTCCGGCCCTCTCTCCCCGACCCCGTTGCAGAAACATTCATTCATACATTCATCTCCTCACGCCTGGACTACTGCAATGGAGTCCTGTTCGGGATCACCTGCAAAGCCCTGGACAGGCTCCAGCCAGGCTCCTCACCCACACTAAGCCCTGGCAACACATTACCCCCACCCTCATCCACACTCAAACACCATCTGTTCACCCGGGCGTTTGGCCTCAGCTAAAATGCAGTACCCAGCAACCGGTTATTTAAAAAAAAATTCTAACCTTAGTCCTTGTGACTATTGTTATGTTGTTGTTTTGTTTCCCATTGTAAAGCGTCCTTGGGTCTCTTGAAAGGCGCTATAACAATTTAAATTATTATTATTGAAGGTCCCATGTCATGGCCATTTCTACTGATCATAATTCCATTGTTGAGGTCTACTAGAATAGATTTACATTGTTCAATGTTCCAAAATCACAATGGTTTCTCATACAGCATCTCTGTATAGCAGGGGTGGCCAACCAGTCAGAGGTTAAGAGCCACATTTGTTCTATGTTACTGCAAAGAGCCACATCAAACACACAGTCACTGATACCGCTTGTTTCATTTTTTTTATTTTCTGGAGACAAGATTTCAACCACGTCACTGATGCATTTTTGTGGCATTGGGATATATATTTTTTAAAACCTCTGGAGCAGAGAGAGGAGCTGTGGATTATTGTTATTGATTAATGCATCAGTGTTTCTTAGGGTCAAAAACACTAAACTCACAACTTAAAATGAAAGCGTTTAGTTTATTTAATAAAAGAGCACATGTTCAATGTGAAAAGTGACAGTAAGTTATAGATCATTTGCAATTTGGTGCTATATATATTTTTAAAAAAAAATGATATATATTTTTTAAACACCTTGAATTTCAGGGGGGGGCACCGGGCTCCGTTGGCGGGGCGCAGTGCTCCCTCCAAGACAATGGTAGGGGAAACACTGGATAGTGTTTAATCGATAGGTTTCCCCCCCCCCCCTCAAAGGTGATTGGTTCACTGCATCGCAAGTATTATTGTGATTGGCTCTTGGGCCACATCAAAATTAGACGCGCTGTCATACTGACACCTGACATCACACATACACACCGGGAGTCGGGACGAAAGTAACACAGGACGAAAGTAACGGAGCGATTTTATCCGAGCCCAAACAACTTTGACCGGCCAAATTACGTTAATACTTAACAGACCTACTAAATATCAGGTTTAACTGTCAGGAGTAGCTAGTGTTGTCACGATACCAACATTTTGGTTTCGATGCCAAGTCAAGAATTGCGATTCCGATTCTTTTTCGATACTTTTCTTAAAAAAAGGGAAATAGTATTAAATGTAATTATTGTGCTTTATTTCACACCAGAACCATAACACAAACTTTTAAACAATGAGAACAATAAATTAAATAAATGACAAGAATTCGTATTAAATACAATTAATACATTTCTTACAGACAGGCCTCGTGGTGTCCGTAGGCTTGCCCTCACTGTCAGAGATATAGCTCAAATACTTCCAAATTTCGCTTCTGGCGTCTTTTTTATCAACAAGCCGAGGCGCAGCGGCAGTTGCACTCCCACTTGCAGCCATGCTTCTCGTTTTCTCACATGCTCTGGCAGCTAGCGCGTGCACGAGAGAGGGTAGGCACTTGAGCGTGCTTGAGAGGGGAGGGACTGCAGGCACGGGTGCAGTGCAGGGAGTGGAAGCAGAGCGCTGAACACACACGGCTCTTATTAAAACGGCGCTTTCTCACCGGAGTACTTTTCCCCGTCATTCTTAAAGTACCGATACTAATGAAACGGAGGAATCGTAACGTTTTTAACGGCAGGGTATCGCGGTACCTTTCAAGTATCGGTACACCGTGCAACACTAGTCAGGAGTCAGTGTCTCTTCCCCAAATTCACACATATACAATTCGATATGAACTGAAGAGCTGCATGAAACTAGGCAAAGAGCCGCATGCGGCTCGAGAGCCTCGGGTTGGCCACCCCTGCTGTATAGTATGTGTATTCACTCTGTCCTACACGCCTTGTTGGAGCTCCTTTCATTTAATTTCAAACCTTTATTTACCCAGGTGTATCCCATTGAGATCATTGATCTCTTTTTCAAGGGAGACCTGCTCAAGTAGTTCCACATGAAACATAAAAACATAAACAGAACAATAAAAGGACATCATACAGCATCATTACAAGGATTACAATTTACATAACTATCCACATGAGCAGGTACCAACAGCTTCCGATTGAGTAGCATCCAACCGAGCTTTAAAAACATTTAGTGGCACCTGATTGCTCAGTTTCCATTTCAATTGCAGACTATTCCAAGACAGAGGAGCTGCGCATCTAAAAGCTATCTTCCCGAAGACAGTCCTAGCAGTTGGCACATTTAATAAAACTACATCATGCGATCTCAGGCAATAGCCACTTACAATTCGCCGTGAGATCAGGGAGCAGATGTAGGATGGAAGTTTCCCTAACATGGCTTTATATATAAAAATGTGACTGAGCCTCCGTACAGTTAGCGAAGGCAAACCAGCCCCTGCATATAGGGTACAGTGATGGGTTAATGCTTTACACACTGCTCCTGCCCCCCCCCCCTCCATTTGAGCCCACTGTGCTGTAATTGGTCAGCTCGCCCACTCTGTTCTGATTAGTCAACCACCGTTACAGCTGAACATCAGTGTTTATGTGTTACAATGGCGTTTGTTAGCAACCAGAAAATGACACCAGTAATGACAAACAGATGAGAATGTTGCGTGGGGTCTGGGTGCCGTGTTGGCGGGACGTTACGGGGCTCGCTGCTCCGCCCTTTGAGGCTCGACGAGCGGACAGTGGGAGGTGGATTACTGGTGTTGTTTCCTGGTTGCTGCATGGGGTCTGCGAGACAGCAAGACAGCGAGATACAGCAGAACTCAGCCTGAGCATCCGCGGAGCCACTGCTGAGAAAAGATAAGGCTGAGTGTGTGTGTGTGTGTGTGTGTGTGTGTGTGTGTGTGTGTGTGTGTGTGTGTGTGTGTGTGTGTGTGTGTGTGTGTGTGTGTGCGGAGATCCGCGGATTGGTCAATTTGGTCGGCGTTACGTCACTATGACCCGGAAGAAAACAATGGAAAAAGAGAGCCCCTGCTGTGACAGAAAATGGGTACTGTCACAGCAGGGGGGCTGTGCTAAAAAACGCTTGTTTTTTAGCACTAACAGGCTGGGGTTACCACAAAGTATAGGATAGGGATATCAAAGACAGAAGTAGGGATGGAGAGAAAAGCAGAATTAAAGATGGAGAGAGACAGTAGAGAGGATAGAGAGGAGAGATGGCAGCCAATTACAGGGCTCAGCTCAGTGTGAACAGTGGGACAGGGGGCTGTCAGCAGTCAGATAAAAATAGACACTATCTGTTGGATGTGTGTGTGTGTGTGTGTGTGTGTGTGTGTGTGTGTGTGTGTGTGTGTGTGTGTGTGTATGTGTGTGTGTGTGTGTGTGTGTGTGTGTGTGTGTGTGTTTGCAGCACACAGCAGAAGGGTTAAGGGGAGTTAACACCACTCATTTATTTGACTGTTTTTCACTTGCTTGTTAAGAAGAGAAAAGCTCACACAACCAGTCTACAGTGGCAGATAGTGTGTGTTTTGTCTCTCTGACACACACACACTATCTGCCACTGTAGACTGGTCAGAACACGACCAATTATATCATCACCTCTGATGTTGAACCTGTATTGTTCCCATATAACTTAACTGCATGTCAGTTTAGTTTGGAGGGAAACATATTGCCTACAGTTGCAATTGTACTGCTTGCAGCATTTTGGAAATCATCTCATTTTACTGCAGCAGAACTCAGAGTGCCTCACTCAGGCTGGTTCTCCTGAGCGTCCCTTCAGGAGCAGGGTCTTTGTGACAGGGGGCCCAGTTGGAGGCCCCTCTGGACTCCGAGCTGGAGGAGGTTGTTGAACCTGCAGGATTTCATCTCATGTCACCAGCGTTTGGAAACAGTGGCATGACAGGACAAGTGATAGAAACAGCCAATCCTTTTGGCTGATGGCCTTGTTAATCTATCTAATACAAAAAGAGTAGTTTTACATTGAGATTGTTTGATAAACAGTAAAAAACGCCTTGTTGTACCTTTAATTCAGTACATACGTGACTTACATCAAGTACTTTACACAAGTCAATGTCAACGTGTTTAAACTATCTCTCCATCCCTACCTCTTTCTTATGGCACTGATAACAATCCTATTTGTGATGAGTCAAATAAGCCATTTTGCACTCACTTCCACACACGCTCCCTGTCACTCAGACAAACACACGGAGCTGAATGTCATGTTTGATGTAATGAGTTTCATGGGTGAGTGTCTCCATGTAAGGCAGGGTCATTAAATGGTAATGGTGAGATGAGAGCTAATCTCTCACACACTGACAGCAGTGATAGATAGGAGGCAGGAAGAAGAGATGAAAGAAAGGAAAGTGAGTGAGAGGGAGGAGAGAGATGAAAGAGAAGAGGTAGAGAGCAGTGACTTGCAGTGAGGCTCATGGCTGGTGAGGCACTGACTCTTTCAGGGTCAGATTTACAAATATTATTATATTTTGACTTAATCGAAATATTCTGTTATTTTCAAAAGCTTTTTTGGGGCGTCGCCTGGACCTGAAAACATTTGGGGCTTAGCCCACAGTGGAATTTTCTACTGCAACACTCCCCACACGCAAACACACAGTACACCCGCGACTGTTAGAATGAAGGCTCGATAATCAGCTCACGGCATATAGGCAGGGGTAAAGTGCTATTTTTTATGAGTGGGGGGCGGACCTCACGTCCTCTAGGGGGGTCCGGGGGGATACTCCCCCGGGAAGATGTTTTTTTTAAATATTGAAGTTAAAAGCATCAATCTGGTGCACTCCCTTCATCCATCCACTTTTTTACTGGTGCAATGTCAGGGTCAGATTCCTGAGCCATTCTCAGCTGTTCTTGAGTCCAACCAGAGAATAAGCTGGTGTTGGGAATATCACTCACCCAGTTGGTGATTGGATTTAGCAGGTCATAGTTGTTATTGTTGTCACTGCAGGCATCCTCTACCCCCACTGGAGGAAACTCTGGCTCAGCTACCCCCACTAGAGTCTGTGTGAGTACATATGGCAACTTCAGCTGTACTGTCTGTCAGGTCACACTGGACCCCCTTATGCTGGTGTCGCTCGCTGTCATGCTCTGGCACTGTGCAGGGGCACGACTCCCTGCAGGGCCTCCTGGAAAGTGCGTCTGCATTTTGGTGGTGTCTCCCCGGTCGATGAACCACCTGAAAATCATACTCTGCCAGCTTCTCTAGCCAGCGGGCCAGCTGTCCCTCTGGTTCTTTTAACCTGGTTAACCAGCGCAGGCTGCTGTGATCAGTCCGGAGAGTGAATGGTCTGCCAAGCAGGTATTGTCGGAAGTGACAGGCAAACTCCACGCCTGCCAGAAGTTCGCGTCTGGTGGTGCAATAGTTTTGTTCTGTGGCTGACAACCTCCTGCTTCCATAGGCTAGCACCCTCTCCTCACCCCCCTGGATTTGGGAGAGGACTGCTCCGATTCCCCAGTCACTAGCATCGGTGTCGAGAAGCATCTCGCCGCTGTCAAGGGGGTAGCCTAGGACAGGAGCTGTTGACAGTCGTCCTTTCAGCTCTGTGAATGCCTCCTGGCCTTCCTCTGTCCAATGAAATCGTGCATACTTTTTGGTCAGCTCGTGAAGAGGTTTAGCTATTGTAGCAAAGTTTTCCACAAAGGGTCTGTAATATGATGCCAGGCCCACAAACTGACGTACCTCAGAGATGTTACGAGGCGTAGGCCACTCTGCCACTTTCTTTACCTTCTCTGGATCAATAGACACACCCTGGGCTGAGACAATGTGGCCAAGGCAGCACTTTGACGGTTTCAGCTTCAGGTTAGCTCCTCGTAGCCTGGCGAACACTTCACTGAGCCGGCTTAGCATTTCGGAACCGTCCCGCCCTAGGACGATGATGTCATCGAGATACACCAAGCAGGTCTCCCACTGCAATCCCGCTAATACTCTGTCCATTGGCCTCTGAAACGTGGCCGGTGCATTGCACAGTCCAAAGGGCATGACGTTCCATTCAAATAGCCCCTTGCAATTGCAGAAAGCTGCGGCTTTGCGGGCCCTCTGTGTCAATTCCACCTGCCAGTAGCCTGAAGTCAAGTCTAGTGTACTGAAGTACCTGGCAGTGGACAGTGTGTCCAGAGTGTCCTGAATACGTGGCAGGGGATAGGCATCTTTAATAGTCCTTTCGTTAAGGGGTCTGTAAACCACACATAATCGTGGTACATATGAGGCAGCACAATCTGGGGGTAAAACGTTGTTCCTTCAGTGCTATAATATTTCCTCATTATCACTCCATCTTTCTGGTAAAGTCTATTCCACTGTGCCCAGTATGATTTGGTAGCGGGGCTGAAGTGTGCTGTGGGAAGAACCTCTGTTTATTCACGTTCTTCACAGTAATCCGTTACATTGACACTGTATTGCATACATACAGACTAGACTTGACTGACCACTTTCTCTATACTTTCGTCTTGCTCTTCATACCTCCGCACTTCGCCTTGGCCATCACATTTTACACACACACACACACACACACACACACACACACACACACACACACACACACACACACACACACACACACACACACACACACACACACACACACACACACACACACACATACAGACTCCAAAAACCCACAACCCCTTGCGGCTACTACTCTTAAAGTGACAGGCCAAGCTTGTAACACTAGCATACATCAATTGCTTATATTTCCATCCAGGCAGAGTGTTACGGCCCGTCCACACAGCGGCCTGCGTTGAAGCTTGCCGGCGGGGGGGGCTGAAACTCGACCAACAACCAATCACATGAATCTCCCGCCCCGGACACACAAGCACGCGGTTTGATTGGCTAGAGCTTGTACTGGCATATGATTTGATTGGCTGACGCTTCCGCCGAACTGCATTGTGGGAGCGAAGCGTAGCTTCAAAAGCGTTGCTCGCTGCAAAAGTTGAGCAATGTTCAACTTTTGAAGCTTCGCTCCCACAATGCAGTTTGGCGAAACGTGACGTCACCCCATTCAAAGTCAGTGGGCAGAAGCGTTGAAGCTTCAACGCACGCCGCTGTGTGGACGGGCCGTTATTGTAGCCCGATCCCGTAACGAGGCAATATAAGCTGATATAAGGA
Source organism: Gymnodraco acuticeps (assembly GCF_902827175.1). Lineage (NCBI taxonomy): Eukaryota > Metazoa > Chordata > Actinopteri > Perciformes > Bathydraconidae > Gymnodraco > Gymnodraco acuticeps. The sequence continues at coordinate 1,114,696 of NW_022991168.1, read as the reverse complement.
ATCATTAGGACATTTGTGTACCATAGCCTGGGCCATAAAAATGCTAATGCTGTTTCTCTGACAGTGAGGCGGCGGGCGGATTAGACAGAGTGCTGCTGATCTTATTAGATAAAACACTGTCTTTATTAGTCTAATTTCTTTGTATCCACAGTGCTTCAGAGGTTTTCTCCAAATGCAGGCTTTGCTCATAAAAACGCCTAAACCCAAAGGTTTACACCGAGGCCTGGCCAAAGTTAACGGGACAAATAAGACATTTAAAAGTCATCACCACAGACATTACTATTCAGAGGCGGTTTTACAGAAAGGGATGCAGCATTTAGACACTAATTATGATAGTGACTTTTATGTTATGATGTGCTTGGCAGTGTTTTTGTAAAAATAGGAGCAGCAAGCGGTTTTATAAGGCTGTAAAGTCCTGTTTTTTAGGTATTAAAACTGCCTTGTTAATCGTGATAGATTAAAAAGTGCACCAGGGTTTATTTAGCTTTCTATTTTCATCCAGTCAACTAGTAGATTAGGATTTTCTTAGTTCGAAAACCAAAACCTGCCTTTTATGGTAAATGCTTTGAATCGAAAGGAGTTGTTTCTTTATGGTGTGATTGTGACCAGAGGATTAATTATTTCAGAACAATAATAAAATGGCACCCAGAAGATTGTCGACATCCTCCTGGATCCATCTTCATCTTCTTCTTATATATAGACACATGATTTTTGTAATGGTATTTGGACTGTCTATGTATTATCTTTTGATTTAACATTCAACATCTATTGCACATCATCTCGTGGGAGAGGGATCCCTCCTCTGTTGCCCTATCTTGATGTGAGGGAGCCAGGACCTTTACTGGCTACAATCTAAACCCAACAATATGTTTCACAATTTCTTAATAATTGATGCATGTTATTATAAATTCAAGGAATTAATACAAAATGAAAATTACAATCTATTGAAAAAGACTACAAACTATGGTACATAAAATAACACAGCTGCACAGTTATAGATTATTCTTTTTTAGCCAAATACCGGAGAGAAAGGATCTTAAAGTCTTAATATGGCTCTGTGTTTATTCCTGTCTGCAGTGACAGATTGAGTAACAGATGAGCAGCTCAAATACCCCCCCCCCCCCCCCCCCCCCCCCCCCCCCCCCTGGTATGGTCCACTTAATGCGGAGGATGACGCGGAAGATAAATATTATGGAACCTTAACATCACCACACAAAGACCCTTTAAAAAAGAATGCTGCTTTTTACAGAGTTGTCAGTGAAGGTAACCTGGCTCTGCATACGCTCACACACTCGTAAGCACTTGACCCCTACAGGAAGAACACAAAACACCACCGACACACCATCAGAGACTTAAAGTACATACGTTACACACTACAGTACACACAGTGTTCATAAAGATGCTCGGCACACACCCACACACTCTCTGGCTCCATCTGTCCTCCGCTCTGTCAACAGACACGTTACGGAGTGAGAGGAAGAGAAGAGCGTGATAAGAGCTTCACATGAGCCGAGAGGAGAGGAGACAACTCTGCAGGTGTCAAGTGTCTCCTTCTTCCTGCACCTCATGTATGTACACAGGCCCCTTACTGTGTGTGTGTGTGTGTGTGTGTGTGTGTGTGTGTGTGTGTGTGTGTGTGTGTTCTCAACACTCACCTTACTTTTTGTATTTATTTATTTTAAAACAGAGTGGTCGATCCATCTCCCGAGAAAGCATCACTTGTTGAGCAAAGACAAAGAACAGAGAATGAAAGAGACAGCTACCCTTTAACTTTTGCATCTTATTTTTGAGATGCTCACTCTCTATATCAGGGGTGGGGAACCTCCGGCCCCCAGGCCGTATACGGCCCGCGTGACCATCTGATATGGCTCTCGGGGTAATTTATAAACACACGCAAACATTTTTAAATGTCTAAGAAATCTAGACCGCAAAATAATTAAAAAAGCGAGTGCCTGTTTTTCCTGGCCAAGGTCAGGGTCCTTGAACACAACACGAGCCTAGTGTCATCACGTGGTATATGTCTCGTCTGAAAGGGGTGTAGTGCTGCCGGAGAGCACCAGAACGCGGCTCCGGCACTTCATAAATGTCAGTACCCATAAGGACATGCCGCAGTTTTTGCGTGGCTGTGGGTCCTTCTCACTTTGGTTAAATGGATTCCTTGCTTCCCTCACTTGCGTTGTTTCCCTGTGACTAGTCCCTCCCACCAGGGAAGCATGGAGAGACGCAAGGAAACCACGAGAAGCAGGGAAATTAGTTTTAAGAGCAATGGGACGTCCTTTCCTCCGGAGCGTCACGTGAAGCGACGTCCGTTTGTGATGACGCTGCACAGCTGATCGTCTGACAGCAGCTCTGTCCCCGTTATTTCCACAAACACCCCCGCCTCTGTTAGTACACATTTACTGACACAAACATTTGTATCATCTGTTGTAGACCCAAATACATAACATCAAATAAGAACTCATTCTCAAAAAAAGATAAACGCCATTCTTAAAAAGTATAAACGAGCAATAGTTTGATTATAGTAGTTTGAGTGCACAATAGAAATAAAATAATTGAGAGGAGAAAAAGAGATATATTATCTATCAAAGATTAACATTCATTGGATTGCACACTTTGTTTGTTTGTTTGGATATATAGTACATTAACATTTTAATAGCACTTACTAGGGCTGCACGGTATTGAAAAAAATTGACATCGCGATTTTGTCCCCCCCTGCGGTATATATTGCGGTTTTTTTAACCTGTTAAACCCCAAAGTCCCGGCAGGTACTTTACTTTTTTTTTCACGACAGTGTCTCAGGGGATCGTAATATTTAAGAACCTATTAATGTGTTATACCAGATTAACAGAAATAATCTCAGCTAACTGACGATATAAACCATTTTTACCAAAACAAAACACAAGTCTCATAAGAAGCATCTAAATGACCCCTGGGCGAAAAATGCTAACGCACTTTGGCACAGAACTCAAGATAAAAGTACCCTTATTATTACTTATCGTAGCTGCACTTACAAGATATCCGATTAAAGCTGAGGTTCCACAGATTATTTAGGTATATAGTATCATCACTGAGTGATCTAAACTCGGACAGGGGAAGCAAACACAGACATCACAACACGTACCTTTACGTAGCTTCTAGGGGAGATGTCTCACCGTAGCTGTCAATCTGATCAAAATACGTGTTCAATGGCATTAAAACGAGAAAGAAAAAACGCGGCTGAATCGGTTAATCCATAGGTTTTTAACGTCTCTGTATAAAAAAATTGTTTAATTTATAATCCATAACTCCATTTTTATGTAGATATCGCAGAGCAAAAGTTAGCTGCTAATGGTAGCCACCAGAGTGGCTGCTGCTTCCGGCCTTGCTATGCGGAAGTCTCACACACACACATTACCAAATAAGGACTGTGTGATTTCCCCTCGATTCCATTGGCTCTGACGGTCAGAAAGAGATGTCACATGTCAAAATCCAGCAAGGTGGGCCAGAGATATGGAAAATCCACCCAAATGGCCCCAAAAGAGGTTTTTTGTTGTGCTAAATCTGTCTAAAAAGGTCAAATATCACTTGTTTTGCATCAATCTTGATACAGAATGATTATGATCTGGTGGTTTGCTGTGCATGCAGGGGAAGTTCTACACACACCAACACATGAACAAATAAGGAGTGAGAGTGATGCGTAGCCAAAACTGGAAGCTGTATACACTCTGGTAGCTACCATTAGCAGCTAACGTTTGTGCTCCGATTTTTACATAAAAATGGAATTATGGATTATCAACAATTGCTTCAAAGTCACATATACATTATCAACCTATGGATCAACCGATTCAGCCGCGTTTTTTCTTTCTCGTTTTAATGCCATTGAACACGTCTTTTGATCAGATTGACAGCTACGGTGAGACGATCTCCCGTAAAAGCTCCATAAAAGGTACGTGTTGTGATGTCTGTGTTTGCTTCCCCTGTTGCGAGATCGGATCGCTTAGATACTATACTTAAATAATCTGTGGAGTCTCAGCTTTAATCGGATATATTGTATGTGCAGTTTCAATAAGTAATAAGGGTATCTTTATTTTGAATTCTGTGCTAAAGTGCGTTAGCATTTTTTTTTTAAATGAATAAAACCGCATGTCCCTGCGGTGTGAATACCGCACATGCGCATACCGCGGTTATCGCCATGACACGGTATATCGGTCAGCCCTAGCACTTACTGACTGACTGAATGGAAATGACAATAAATGAAAATATATAACGAAAAAAGCGATCATGAAAATGTTTCCAATAAATGAAGAAAATGATTTTTGACCACTTTGTTGTTCAGATATATCACATATTTGTAACTAAATGATACATGAATTGAAACAAAACACAGTATAAACTGAGGAGTGACTCCCGTGAGGTTCATGTGTTTTCTTCACTCCACTGGGAAACTGCTCTCATGTCAAGAAGCATCAGATCAGTGCATGCATTGCCTCGTCCAATCAGTGAGCGATACACAATAAGGGGGTGGGGCGAGTGTCTGAGGATTTCATCGAAGGATGGTCTGGTGGCTCCTCGGTTATAGCTCCTCCATTATCGCTCCTCGCTCCTCCGGCAAAAATAAGGCCATTGGGACGCTACTCAAGATAGCGCAGACAGATCAACTTCCGGTGAGACCGAGACCGAGGAGCGAGGAAATCAAAAATAAGAGAAGTGAGAAAGGGCCTGTGTCTTTAGTTGAAAGCCCAGTGGCGATCTGTTCATCTGTCATACTGATCATACAGTCAATAACTTTGTTGTTATTAGCATCTGGTTAGCTAGCTATGCTAACGAGTATAAGAAGCTTTTTCTACAACCAGCGAGGTAAAGGCACATCTTTATATGATCATTATAGTTATAAAAAAACAGGGAAATAAAGGAAAAACTGGTATAAAATACTATATGACAGTAAAAAAAAGTTATTAATAAACAAGAATACAGTTTGAAAGGAGAGTGATTTGTAAAATATAAAGAAAACGTTTCTGTTTCATATGGATGTTGAGAGATGTATCCATAGATCTCAAAGGGCACCAGATTGATGGTTTTAACGTCAACATTTTTTTCAATCTTCCCGGGGGACCCCCCCTGGAGGAGGTGAGGAACCCCCTAGAGGAGGTTAAGTCCCCCCCCCCCACTTAAATCATGTTCACATGGATAGGAAACTAAATACATTTGCACACATCTTGTGTCCATATATTTCTGTTTTGGTGGTCACGCCACACCGTGCACGTGCATGCATGGGCGAGTCATGGTGAGATATCTGGATTTAGAGGTTGCTTTTTCTTTGCACAGCATGAAAGAAAGGCCAAATTAATGGGCTTAATAATATCTTCATATTAATATTCATAATAAATCATACAGTATGTGTCCGAAAGGGAGCAGGAGGAAGCAAACACCAAAAAAACATTGCAAAAAATATACTGCATATTAAAGCAAACTATTGTAAAGGTAAAAGTATGAGCATAACAAATAAAGAAGTGTAAACATTTACATTGTGATGTAAATGATTATTTAATATATAAAGACTATATATTATTGAATTACAAGATTAGATATACTTTATTTGATCTAAAATATTGATGTTTTTTCATTATACTGTAGTAGCCTGTAAAAACCATAACAAATATGTGTTCAAATGCTCTTCACCAAAACACAACTGAAGTACTGAAAGTCCATGAAACTTGTCTTTCTGTATTTGTGAATGAAGCGCCATCTAATGGTTAAATCCTGAAATTGAAAATCTGGCAACGCCCTCTTGGAAAATAGTGGGAGGGCTTAACATTCCCAGCCGCTGGGATCCCTTGGGTCTTTGGCAGGAAGCTGTTGTCTGGAGTCCTTTCTAGAGTGCTACATCTGTATGGAAAATCCACCCAAATGACCCCAGAAGTGTTTTTTTCTTTCTAAATCTCTCTAAAAGGTCAAATGTCACTTATTTTGCATCAATATTGATACAGGGTACTTATTATATGTTATAGTTTGGATTCCTAAAGTTTTTTGTCTACTATCCCATCATTCAAGGGTGGTTTTCACTATAAGTAATCATTTTTTTTTGGACGGACGATATTATTAAAACATTTTTACTATGTTCAATCTGAATTTACTTTAAAATTAAAAAATCTATATTGATTCTGACACTTCTACAGCCAACTCACAGGTGTATCATTGCTTTGAGAAAAAATATTATTAATTTACCCCTTTTACACAGCGTCCACACGGCGGCGTGCGTTGAAGCTTGCCGGTGAGCTTGTCTGAAACTCGACCAACAACCAATCACATGAATCTCCCGCCCCGGACACACAAGCACGCGGTTTGATTTGCTAGAGCTTGTACTGGCATATGATTTGATTGGCTGACGCTTCCGTCGAAGCTTCAAAAGTTGAACATTGCTGAACTTTTTGAAGCAAGCAACGCGAGCAAAGCGAAGCAACGCTCCCACAATGCAGTTCGGCAAAGCGTGACGTCACCCCATTCAAAGTGAATGGGCAGAAGCGTTGAAGCTTCAACGCACGCCGCCATGTGGACGGGCCGTTAGAAGTGAAGATATAGTCATTTGTTCTGGGCATGTCATTTTCGAGCCAGAGGCCTGAAAAACAGGCTCAGGGCTTAACTGGTTAAACAAATTAATCAATCAAATATTATGCAAGACAAGATACACAAAAACGGTGGTGATGTTGGGAGAGTGACCTTCATTATGGGACATGAGTGCGTACAGATGAGAGGGATTGATGGGGGCGGGCTCAAGGCCAGCCTGAACCAGTGAGAGAGCTATTATCCTGTTCATTTCAGTGGGGGTGGGGGGGGGAATGCTTGAAAGTGCTTTCCTTCTCAGGTATCACACCTGCTGCAATAATTCACCACCTCATATATTCAGCTCCTCAGATTCCAGCTGGCTGCTGCTTAATTAGAATGAATGAAATCCTAAACTTTCTGCTTTCTGATTATATATATCAAAGCTTTGGATTTAAAGAACGTTTATGATGTGGTAGTTGATTTTGTGTGAATAATAATGTTGGTATGTTTTATTTTGCCAGTTGTCAGATCCTCTATGGTGTAATTTCTCTGCTTGTTTCCCTCGGTGTCCTCCCTCCTCATCTCCACCATCTGTTATTTGAACAAGAAAATGACTTAATGGCTTGCATTGTGATGGCAGAGCGGTGTTTGACGATGAGAGTTGATGTGAACAAATCCTACTTTGCCTCGCAAATCATTTGGGAGCATTTCAGGTGGGCGAATCGTCCAATCTCATGTTAAGTGAATGTGATTCTGAAAAAGGGCCAGTCGATGTTCAGCCTCTTCCCCTGTTCTCTCTTTCCTCTCATTTACTCTTTAACCCCCTCACCTGTCATTTAACATTTAGCTCTTCTCTGCCATCCTGTCCTCCATCTCCGATCATCCTCCTCCTCATGGCAACTCCATGAGACCATCGCCGGAGGTTTCTGTATCTCGGCAACATTCTGCCGGCTTCCTCCTCTTCATCTCTTTCCTCGCCTCTCATCCTGTCTTGTTTGGCTTCATTGTTCCTAAAAAAAACGTCAAACCTCCCTCCCTCCCTCTCTGCTCTCTGTCCTCTGTCACCTCCGGCCAGCTGACCGAAGGAATGCCGGGAGGGGCCCGCAGATAAAAAAAATGCTCAACACCGAGCAAAGGATTGAAATGGAAGAAGGAGGATACAGGTATTAAGAGAAGAGGGAAGGTGGAAGGAGGTTGCTCGGAAAAATAAAAGATTCTAACAGACAGCGAAGGAAATTTAAATATGTTAGGGCTAGAAAGAGAGCAACACCAAAATAGGTGATGAAGGACGAACCAACAAGAGAAAGATGGGTTTAATAGTTAAAATATAAAACCTTCATAACAACCTTCATAACAAACAAGGGGACGGGTAATTACCGGAAAAGCATGACATGGGACCTTTAACATAAAATGACATCAAAAATGTCCATTATTACTCATAGCTTTGGGCTAGCAGCAGGAGGAAGGCCACAGTCCAGCTGTTCCTCACAACCTGGCCCTCATATAGCTCTTAGTGTTGTCGGATTGCCAGTGTATGGACTGAGTGATTACACACATTAATAAGTGTGTGCTTTTAAAGGCTAGACAAATACAATTATAACGATAAAATAACTTCATGGAGCATTTATTAAAAACATCAGTGCAGGTCACTGGCAGGCACACTAAGGCGGGGTCATACAGGCAAAACAAAGGATATTTTGATGCACTAGCTTAGACTGCTTCATAACTAGGGTTGGGTATCATTTGAATTTCCACGATTCTGATTCTGATTCCGATTCTACTTTTCGATTCCGGTTCTTAACGGTTCTTAACGGTTCTCAATTCCGATTCTTTGAGGGGCAGGGTAAAAAAATGATACATGCTTCTTCCACCAAAAAAGTATTTTATTTTGTTGTGTATTCATATCTTATTTTACTATTTTATTTATGCATATTTTTGTATCTCTCCAGTTTAAAACGATATGTCTGGTTTACTGTCCTCTAGTATACTTTGGAATGATTTCAAACCTGTTTTATCCCAATAATTATAAAGGAGTGCCTTGGAAATATGTGTTTACATAAATTGTGATCAAAACGTTTGAGACCCACTGAGATAACTTAGACTAAAGTGAACTATCTAAACACTCAGAGTTCTTTACCTCACTGAGCTGTAGTTATCAGCCTCAGTCTGACTGGAGAGGACTCTCCCTCCACATCATTGTAGAAACATCTTCTTCTTCCGTTAGAGCAGCTAACACCAGATTCTAATAACAACAGCGCGTACCGGTGCGCCCTCCCGTTTCTCCCTCGCTCGCTCCCACGCTCACTCGCACTTTGGCTGTGAGCTGCGGGTGCCAGATAAGCCAACATCCCCCATTTTCATCACTTACAGCGGCCATCGTACAGGGCAAATGAAAAGTGTAACCGGGAAGAAAAGGGTGTTACATTTACTTAATTATGAATGTTGTTATATCAAGGCCGAACATTAGGATGAGCACCAACGGTCAAAAATGTTTTTTTCCTCCCAGAGCTGTCAGAGCGGCGCCTCCACAGATCTGGCGCCCTAGGCGGACATCTATAACGCCAGTGCGACGGGCCGGCCCTGGTCTCAGGTTACACTGTAGGAAGTGTAGGTACAACGCTACAAACATTTCCTCAGGCATCGAAAAGCGGAACCGAAATTCACATTTCTAAAAGATGCCGTTGGAATCTAAATGTTGGAACCGGTTCTCGGTACCCAACCCTATTCATAACATGTCATCTTTCAAAGGAAAAGCTCTAGCATACATCCAGGCGGTTATTTTTGTGCAATGTGTCTATTTGCATCTGTAGATTGTTCCTAAATAAGAGCAATAGTTAATGCTTCATTACCTCGGATATTTTGATGGTAATATCTACATCTACTTATTTACCCTATTCAACTCGAAGAACTAGGAGGAGCATAAGAGAGATAACAGAGAATGAGGGAGAATGAAGAATGCAAGAGGTCTACATGTCAAGATAAGAAGATACATAAGGAGAGGGGTCTGCCTGCAGGCCTCCACTCTCAGGACAGGAAGTGACAAACACGTTTTTTTTCCTGCCCCCCGAAGGACCGTAGTATAGTCGTCTTTATTTTTACGTTATTATTATTCAAAGATAAGTAAGGAAGTGTGTGTTAAATGAGATTGCAGAGAGGTTCCAGCTCCGATTATTAGATCAAAGAGGCTTAATGTTTCTATTATATTATTTCACTATAGCTAGCCTATATGGACGGTGTCAAGGTCCAATGTTGAGCAAATTAATCAATAGCGGGTGTAACTAAAATACAAGATGTCTTTATTTCCCATTGGTAACATCTGCTCTGTGAAAGACTGCTCATATTACCCAGAGAGCCTTGGGGCTGAATGGGACAGCTACCCGGGGGAGACTGAGGAAACCTGGAGAATTATCCAGCCTCTGTTCGCAATCTCTACATTATTGTACCGCTCTCCAGGAAACAGGACATGTAGTTGGTGCAGACTTTAAGAGCCGGTCTCTTGGGGGATTCTCCTGACACGTTTACAGTGCATTCATATCACTTGTTCTTAGGGCTGTTTGCGACACACGGCCTGATGTTGTTGTTGTTGTTGTTGTTTATGGACAACTCTTCCTGTTTCACACTAATCAAAAATATATGCACAACAAAGAGAAAAGCAGACTTTTCTGGTCAGAAGGAGACACACTAATAAACATTAAGAAGTGACTTGAAAATGACTTGAATATAAACAGGCTTATGGATATGTTCAAAGATCTCAAAGCTGCAAAGCTTATTTTTAAGAAGGCTGTCTAATAGTCGATACCTGTGAGAAACTTTCAAAAAAAGAGTTTGCCACAAAGTTGCAAAGCGTCACAAGCAGCGCTGCTGTTCTACTTTAACATATGTATTGCTGAAATTGTAGTATGCCCAGCTGCATGTTGAGGATTGTTAGTGGCATATCCATTTCATCAGGGTCCACAACCAATGGTTAACTTTGTAACCCATCAAAAATAACTTGCATTGAATAATAATAATATTTTCACTGTATGCACATGAACCCTTTCACCCCCACTGGTACATGCACATTTCAAAACTGAATTTCCCCTTCTGGGGATCAATAAAGGTCCATCTTCTTCTTCATTTACATGGATATATATGTAATCTTGCTCACACATCTACATATATGTATATTCCCCAGATCTGAGATTAACTCATTTTATTAATGTATTATTTATATTCATACTGTTACTACAGGTTTAGCTTATTTTATTTGTATTCTTATCAGCCTTGTGTGTATTCTCATGTGAACTATCTGTGTTTCTGTCTTATTCTGTTGATGCTTTAACACCTGCATTGCCGTACAGGGATCAATCATTCCCATTGTGTTGAAAGCCAAAGGAGTTTAACAATAAATCAAATCATCAAAACAACTGGCTTATCTTTTTCTGTTGAATAACTAATCAATAAGTGGGCTAATCTTTAGCTCAGCATCATACACTGGTATGAGTGCTGACTCAGCAGAATGCTCCTGGAGGAGAGGAGGAGGGGAGGTGATGTGCATATGGAGAATCACTGAGCTCAGCTGCAGTGTGAGATGCAGGGGGGGAGAAGGGGGGAGAAGGGGGAGGATCAGAAAGAGCAGAGGGATCTACCAATAAGCAGACGGATTTGGAAATGCCTGCAGGCCTGGATTTCTTCTATGTATCTGACTCGGGACACAATTAGAATTAACTCACATCCTCCTGAAGTCATGCTCTCCTGTCAGGCTGAAAGCCCACAACAACAGATTCACATCCTAATTCTATTGCGGTTGTCTTTTCTTTTGTTATCCTCCTCTATTTGTTTTATTTATATTTCTGTATTCATAGTATCCTAGTGTAGCCTTAGTTTAGCTCTTATATTCTATGTTCACCCTCTGCAGTGGACCAGCTGGGCTGAAACAGCAATGCACAAGAAAAAAGCCCAAACTGTGCTTGTTATTCTCACAGTTATTATATGTAACCTTTAAGTGCTGACATCATGATTATGTCATGGTGGTAGCTTGAGGCGAAACCCAGGAATGACTGGAGGCAAACAGGAATCCCTCAGAGTAGAAGGCTGAAGTTAGCCATTACAAATGTAACCCTTCTTTTGGTTGGGTGCCAGAGTTGTGGAGCTCCAGCAAGCTACTATATTAACAAAGACATGTTGAGATGGAGATGAATGTTGCATATAGCCTAAGCATAAGCGTTGCTAATGTGTTCAGAGAATGATGTGAAAAACATGTGGTAGAAGTAGAATTAGAATCAGCTTTCTAATTGGCAATGTTTAGAACTGTGGTTTGCCAACTCAACTCTTCCACGTGAAACCTCTGAACACTGGTCAGAGAGCTTTTATAATAAAGCAGTCAGTATGTTGTTGGGTTGCTGGGTGGCAGAGGAGGAAACGCAGGGGTCATCTATTTCCTCTGCACGAGTTTCCTTTTAATACTTCACCTTGAATAGTGCCTGTCCTCTAACACAGTGGTTCTCAAATGGGGGTACGCGGACCCCTAGGGGTACGTTGGAGTACTGCAGGGGGTACGTGAGATTTATTTTATGTTAATAAAAAAATAATAATAATAATAATAATGCATTTAAACAAACTACTAATAGTAGATTAACTACTTTATTCAAAGGTTTACAGAAACTCTGGATAATAAAATGGGAACAATAAACGGGGTGCTCTCTTTTCTTCTCCCTCTCCTGACAGCCCGTCAGTCTCGTGCAGCTCGCTGAACCTGTAATAAGTGACCCGACAGTAAAGAATAAATATATTTATAACTAGTTTAGCTAGTTCCAGAGTAGATAAACTAGCTAAGTGTGTTAGGTCTAACTCTTAGTGTATTTTTGCTCAGCTCAACGGTCCGTCACAGCGGTGGAGCTGTGATCATGCAGAGCTGCGTTTTCTCCATCAGCATCAGCTGATCTGCTCTCTGATCTCTCTCTCTCGCGTCCAGTACTCAAGTTGTAAAAAAAAATCAGGGGGGATGGTGGATTTTATCATATGGGGACATAATTTGTGCTGATAACCCGCCGAGGGTGGGAGACCAACCAGCATAAAGATAATTATTATACTCCTAAAACAACATGCATGTTATGGATGTTCAGATACTCCTTTCATTGCTCTTGACCAAGGCACCTCAGAATTAGAGTCGGTCCCCGGGCTGCCATGGCACCACTAACATTTAGGGTCAAATGCAGAGGCTAATTAGTGCAAAATCTTTTTTTCACTTTAATTTAAAGGGGGGAAGGGGATACAAAAATGTGGTTATAATGGAAGTCTATGGTACAAATCTTGTAGGTTAACAGTCCCTCATTTATTATTCAGATGGATCAACTGATTATACTAATAATAAAGTCAAAATAGTTTTTAGAATATTGAATTATAGTGTATTTTTTCAAAAAAGCAGTTACTGGTATACGATCAAAACTGGTATCTAAAGGGTTACATTTGTATCGTAATTAATTAAATCATTATGTAAATTCTTCATGAAAAATTTGAGGAAAATCTGTTGAAAAATATTGATCCGTCATCATTTTATTGCAGTTCAAATACAAATATGTTATGTTAACATTCCCAATGTTACTTTTTTTAACAGGGCATTAAGTGCAAATTGAAATTGTTTACAAAATATGAAAATATATTAAAAGATTATACAGATAATACAAAATAGGACCAATGTTGTCAATGACTGCCTACTCCACTCTCCCCCATCTCATAGAAGTTTACAAAGATTTTCATAATCATGCTTTTTGGTCTCAATTTTTCTGGCTCTTGCTTTCGGATTGTTAGCTAAGCAATGGCTTTGAAGCCAAGTCTTGACATATACCTCTGGTCTGAACTTGTTCAGTGGAGGGCCAACACTTGATGAAAAGCAAGGCTGACATGCTTTTGACCTCTAGGGAGCTTCTAGTTGTGGTTAAAATGTTCATCTGACTAAACCCACGTTCACACTCAGCTGTGGAGATGACCAGAGTGTTCACTGCTTGAAGGAGGGGTTTCAGCTCTTCTGGTGCTGGTGGTATCATTTCATCAACAGTTTTGAGTCTTACCAGCTAGCTAACACGAGAGAAAAACGTAGCTAAACTCCAAACTAAGTTGATATTGCTGCTTATGTCCATAGATTCCACCTTTGGTGACTAAAGTAATGAGTAATGACTAAGATTACTGACTCTTGACTTACCTGAAATGTTATTTTTAGTATTTTTAAATATGAAGTCCCTCAGATCGCGTGGCGCCCTCTAGGGCACTCGCATAGTATAGCGTCAGTGACTTGGTAAAAATGTCATTGCGTGTGTGCGTGCTCCCTCGCCCACAGTATTTTACTCAAAATGCGCAGAATTAATGTTGAAATAGCAGTAATACCAGTGCCACGTTCATTGATAAAATTACATAAGGGATGGAAAGGGGGAATGGCAGTTTTAGAAGGGGGATGATTTTGACCGTTTTTATTTCAGGGGGGATGCCATCCCCCCTCATCCCCCCTCAACTCGAGTACTGCTCGCGTCCAGTTAGACTTCACTCGTGTTTATGTCCATATCGATCAGATCTAGCTAGTTCTAGCTAATGATATGACTACCTGCTTATTAAAAGACACCTAAACAATAAGTGTCCCTATGCAACCGGGTGAGGCCGCAAAGTATAGCGCAGCATTATGCATTTGTTTACATGCCCACCGGAACCCCGAGGCATTACCAACAGATCAACAAACAAACACAGATAATTATACATCATGGTATCTTAAAAGTTACATCCAAACAAAGAGGAATGAGAGAATATTGAATAGGCAACACACAAATAAATTAAAATAAACTAGACTTAGTTTTGTTCAAGTCCAACCTTATATCGTTACAGCACCTTTTCACAATTGTAGCCCAAAATGATCAATTACAGGAGTCCATCTATTGACAAACACATCCGACTTCATCTGGAGTCTTGCTGTTATTTTTTCCATTGAGAACACCATCAGTAGCCTGTCTCGCCACTGACGTAGGGTGGGTGGCAGTGGTTAAGCCAAGATATCGTTATCATCTTTCTTGCAACCAAGAGAAGGATATGCAGCAAATAACCCTTTGTCTTATCCATAGCCCCTTCTGGGATTACTCCTAATATGTAATATCGTGCATCTAATGGTACATAAATATTCAAGATGGCCAATATTTCGAGAGGGGTCTGCCTGCAGACCTCCACTGTCAGAACAGTTCCGGTGCAGACCTCAGGACACCTCCACTGTCAGTACAGGAAGTGACGATTCTGACGAACACGTTTTTTTCCCCGCCCACCGAACGACTTGTCGGATGGTTTTTGCAAATCAGTAAGGTAAGGTGCGTGACCTGTTTGCACTATCCAAAAACAATGAATGCAGTCTAAATGTATTGTTTCGCAGACAAAACAACATTTATCGATATAATATGTGACCCGCTCTATCGAAATCAGTCGGAAGTCGCAACGGCTCATTTCAAAATAAACGTGGATTTACGTAAACAACTATTTTTTCGGGGTTCGGGTGTTTGATTTTAAACAAACAAAGTCTTGGCTTTCAGAATATGAAACTTTTATTTCCAAAATCACACAATAAATACATTGTTGAAGCTTGTAAAGGGACGAAGACAGGCACCTCTCCCTCGCAATCTGCTCTTCCGCAGCGCCGCACCCCCTCCCTCCGGCTGAAATTATGAATGTAAGAGTATAGTAATCATAGATAACACGGCAGGGTCCGTTACAGTTTGTTTTCATCTGATTTCAATTCAACAAAGTCTTGGCTTTCAGAATATTAAACTTGTGTCGGCAAATTCAGGTGATAAATACAACTTTGAAGCTTGTAACGGCATAATTACAAGCGGAGAACGGAGTAACTTAACGTCACAGCAGGCATAACAACAGCCGGTGTTTCTCGTGAGGGTTTTCCCCGGGAAACAAACACAATACACACTAATGCAAAATTACACAAACACACGCACACGCACACACACACACACACACACGTATACACGCACACTCGCGAGCTTCCCCTCCAAATGAAAATATCTTCCCTCCGTAGTATTTTGATCATTTGCTCCGCTAATAATCAATCAGATCGATGGATTCCAGAGAAGAGGAAACTTTAAAGGCCTTTTTCTCAAAATGATGACTCTGTGACAGTCATTATATAATGTGACATATTTCGCTTAATATTTGGAGTACAAAAACAATCCTGATATCATTAGATAGCTAGGAATAGCTAAGAGAGGCTGTCAAGCTTTGGGAGGAAAAACCTGACGAATGTGACGAGGATGAGATGGAGGCAATCTTGGAGCCATTCAAGTTTAGGTTTGAACATATGGAAGACATGTGGACCTTCTTAAACGAGATCAGAGAAAAAAGAGGGTATCTGGCATTCTGCAAATGCATTTCTGTTGTTTGAATAAAGGGCAACAGGAAGTTGGAACCCTTTGTCAGTTTTTGTGTGTTTTGCTTTGTTTTGTTTTTCAATGAAGCATTTGATAATTCACCTTGATTATACCATGAACACCACAGAGGAATGTTGGTTTACTTTAAGATAAGCCTTTTATTGTCTCCCGCATCACACCACAAGGGCAATTTAGGAGTCCATCAAGGGGATCTAGCAGAAAAAATAACTACCAAATATGAAATTTTAATACACAATGGAATCTCAAATGGATACAATTTCTAGCAAATTGTTTAATATGCAGATTCTTAATCCAATAGTGCAGTAAAGGGAGAAATAAAGTATGAAGGAGTGAAGTGAAACAGTCTATTGTAATAGCAAACAGTAATTAGACTATAGAGCTATAAGTAACATAATTATACATAACATTTTCAGGCTTATGACATAAATAAGAGGCTAATAATTTTAAGAAAATAAATATGGTTTTAACTAACTTCTACTGCCCTCTTAAGTGGTGTCATGCTGACATAGTTAAAATATGTATCATACAAGTAGACAAATCATCTTGTTATATCAAATACCCACAGCTGTCGGTTAATCATATCATCTGTAGTATATCGTCTTTATTTTTATGTTATTATTCAAAGATAAATAAGGAAGTGTGTGTTATATGGCAGAGGTGTCAGCTCCGATTATTACATCAAAGAGGCTTAATGTTTTCTATTATTTTTATTTCACTATAGCTATGTGGACGGTGTCAAGGTCTAATTTTGACCGAATTAATCAGTAGCGGGTGTAACTAAAATACAAGATGTCGTCTTGTATTTTACAAGATATATATAAATATATACGATTTTATTTCGTATTTGCGTGCATTTCCTGTTTCGGAACTGATATTAACTACAATACAAGGTGTCCCTATATATATATATGCGGAGGTGGGGAGGTTCCAGCTGGGAACCTCCACCCCGTTGCGGGACCCGTGGGACCCCTGGACGGTGCGTCTTGGTCACGCTTCATTTCGGCCGGCCCGGGAAGGAAGAGACACGCAGAGTGGGGGAAGTCCCCCACCCCTACGCAGCAAACCCTCCCGGCCATCAGAGTCGAACCCGCAGTTCGGAGGAACCGACCGTCAGAGCACCGGCACTAGGCCGGGCCGGCGTGGAGGCCCTCCGACAGTGGGTCGCATTTGCCATTCGATCAGTGAGGAGAGAAAAATGCAACAAAAATGGTCAAAATCCGTTAATATATGGATGAGTGGGGGGCGGGCTGGACACAGGCCGTGGGGGGACACCCGAGACCGGGCAATGTCCCCGGTAGAAACCGGGTGAAATAGCCCAACAAATAAAAAATAATAAAACCGGGGAAAATAGGCACTCGTGAGGCGGGCAGAGTCCCCTGTCAACTCCCGTTACATTCCTCCATGGTGTCTTTTGAGCGAAAAACTTTTACGAGAACCAGGCTGGGGGGTCAAAAGGGCTTGACCAAGGCCGACCCAAAGTGCACGGTGGGCGGACTCATCACCTCCGTGATGAGTCTCCATTGTGATTCGGTGGGCGGGATCAGAATCGTCACTTCCTGTACTGACAGTGGAGGTGTTCTGAGAGTGGAGGTCTGCACCGGAACTGTCCTGAGAGTGGAGGTCTGTACCGGAACTGTCCTGACAGTGGAGGTCTGCAGGCAGGCTCCCATGAATATTTCTGTACGAATCCCTTCCCAGAATGACTTCAGCTTCGGGCAGTCCCAAAAAATGTGAGTGTTTACAGTCCCTCCAACACAAATTTGTTAACGCTCCGTTATATTTTGAAACAATAAGAGGAGTCCTAAAATATCTAATTTTTATTTTCCAATTAAATTATTTCCATGAAGGGCTATTTGTTATTTTATGTCCCCTTTCACACCCATCTTCCCACGAGTCGTCATCAAAAATAACATTCATCTCCATCTCCCATTTTTCCTTAATATCCAAAGTATTCCCTGACATGTGTCCTTGCAGACATTTGTATATTTGTGATACCATTTTTGTGACACTCTTTTCTTTCATAATCCTTATTAGTAACAATTCTATGGAAGTGGGTGTTCGCTTAAGTGTGTTCCATTCTCTATGTGACATTAAATAATTTCTCAATTGCAAGTATCTATAGAAATCATGAGAACCTAAGCCAAATTTATCTTGTAATTGTTTAAATGAACAAAAAATGTCACCCTCAAACATTGGGTCTATTATAATAAGTCCTTTCCACGCCCAATTCCTAAATCCTGTATCCAGTTTACTGGGCCTAAAGTCCCCATTCTTTGCAATCTCCATCACCCTTGAAATTGTTAGCGGTGCTTCCACTTTTTCTCTCACTATTGACCACACTTTTTGGGTGCACTTCATCCATTCATTCTCTACCCCAAGTTTCCTCCAGCTCTTTTGTCCCAGAAATGGCAGCATCTCAAGAGGCATTAATGGGCATGATTCCTTCTCTAATTCCAACCAAGTCGTCTCCCTATTTTGTGTAAGCCATTCAACCATACCACACAGTTGTGCTGCCATTAGTACAACTTCAAATTGGGAAGATTGAGGCCTCCTTCATTCTTTGAATATGTTAACAGCTTCAATTTAATCCTAGGCTTCTTCTTTTGCCATATAAATGTGGAAATCAACTTGTCTATCATTTTAAAGACCGAGACTGGAACATAGAGGGGGAGAGACTGAAACAGATATAATAATCTGGGAAGTATATTCATTCTTACAGTGTTAATTCTACCAAATAATGAATGTGGGAGAATCTCCCATCTAGCCATATCTAATTTTATTTCCGTTATTAATCTACCATAATTTGCCTTGTATAACTGTGAAGTTTTTGGAGTGATAATGATTCCCAGATACCTGAAGCCTTGTGCTGACCATTTAAATGAAACCTCCTTGTCTAATTGAGATGGCCAATTACCCACTAACATCATAGCCTCTGATTTGGATTCATTAACTTTATACCCTGACACTTCACCAAACTCAGCCAGGCAACTCCATAGGGTTGGAATTGAGGTTAGAGGATCACTAATATATAATATCACATTGTCCGCGTACAACGATAGTTTGTGTGTTCCTCCCCCCTCTGATATTCCATGGATTCTAGGGCTCTCCCTTATCATTTCTGCCAGTGGCTCTATACTAATCGCAAATAGCAGTGGAGAGAGAGGCGATCCTTGTCTGGTCCCTCTGTATCATTTAAATTGTTCAGATGTGTAACCAATAACGCGGACCCTTGACACCGGATCGGAATTCAGAACTCTAACCCAATTAATCAAATCTGAATGAAATCCCATCTTCTCTAGTGTACATTCCAAATATAGCCAGTCTATCCTATCAAATACTTTCTCAGCATCTAAGCTGAGAAGCATTGAAGACCACTTACTTTTCCGTGCCATTGACATTATATTTAGGGTTCGTCTAATGTTATTCTTTCCCTGTCTTCCAGTATGAATCCTGTCTGATCTGGATTAATACATGTAGTGATATATTTCTGGATTCTTTGAGCTATTATTGTACTCAACATTTTTCCGTCACTGCAGAGCAAACTTATAAGTCTGAATGATGCACAATTTGTAGGGTCTTTCCCCTCCTTGGGAATCACAGATATTGTTGCTTCAGACCATGTTTTGGGAGGTTGGTTCTCCTTAAGAGCATAATTAAATACTCTTTGCAAAAGTGGTGTGATCTCTGTAGGAGCAAACACAGTAGTGGTGGCTTAAAGCCCACCTCCGCTCCGCGCCGTCCGTTAGATGAGCCTGGTCAGATTTAATAAAATAAGTTCAAAACACCGGCATAAAAGTTATAACAATAATCTGATTTTAATGGTAAAAAACACAATACGAAATACAGAGTGCCCTGTAACAGAGCACTCCGGGCTCCCCGCTCTACTGCCGTGCGATACAGATATCGGGACCAGCCAGTCAGAAACAGGGGGCCTTTTGCATGAATAAACAACAGTATATATAGACATATTTGGGGCGGATAGTCACTTCTTATCTTGCACCTGAGTTCACTCCTTTACTTTCCCAAGGAAGATTTCACACAAACTATTTCTTCCCAGACAATCAAACATTGTACACAGATATATTGGTGCTTGAGATTATATTGGCCCCAGGAAGAACCTTGAAAAGAATATGTGTGTGTGCTGGTGGGAGGAGGTGTATGTGTGTATGTGCTGGTATCTGGGTCAGTGAGTGTAAGTGAGAAGGTTTATATATATAGGATTACTTTAAAACAGTCCCAAATAATACATGTTCACTTCAATACAGTTCAAGATAATACCTGTTTACTTTAATACAGTTTAGAACAATATCTGTTTGCTTTATCTCCTTCTTAAAACATTTGTAAAACTCCCCCGGGTACCCGTCTATCCTTGGTGATTTATTGTTTTTCCAACTTCTTTATAACTTCTTCCACCATCGTTTTTGACTCTTGTTCACTTAATTTAGGTAAATTCAATCCACCAAGGAAGGTTCTAATTTTTCCTGCTTTATCCTCTACCACTAGCGAGCAGGGTTGGGAGGGTTACTTTGTAAATGTAATCAGTTACTGATTACTGAATACATGGCTCTGAAAGTAATCCGAATACAGTTACGTGTCTTAAAAAAGTAACGTAATCAGATTACTTTTAGATTACTTTTGGATTACTTTCTTTTTCCATCACAGATAGGTATGTTTTGGTGTAGCCTACAGGAGACACAAAAAGCAAAAGGAAACTGAACGTGTTTTTACTGTTTTAATGGCATATCAAGAGCACAACTGAAACAATGTAACAACATAATACACTTTTTGGGGATGCAGCTTGGGATGTGAGGAGTGAGGGACACGGCTTAGAACGGGCGTGTCGCCTTCTGCAGGACATGAATTAAAGTGTCGAACTCAGACTTCATTTTAAGGACATTTCGGCCAGGGGTTTAGAGCTATATTTGTTTAAGCACCGGATTGGCAAAACAGGAGAGTGTGTGCACCAGTCTGCCTTGATCTATGTCTGTGACTCTCACAGTATCTGCTGCCCACAGCTGTTTTATAGAAGGAAAACCTCCTTCACTTCATGAAATCTCTGCAGCACCAGGAGGCAGCGGGAGGGTTAACTCAGCCTCTGAGAAGACGAGCGCGCAGTGCCTTTCACGCACCGCCTTCGCTGTGTTTACCTTCAGAATCATAAGGCTAAAGAGCGACCGCAGGCTGATGTGTTTTAACCATAGACTGTAACCACACAATGTGACAATCTGTGACTTTATGGGCATCCTGTTTGGAGACACAGAAGAGGTCAATTCGGGAGTAACTCTTGTGCACTTTTGAAAAAAATGTAAAGTCCCTGTCTCTAGGATGTTGTAAGCGCCATATATCTGTGAACCCAAGTTCCTCTATCATGTTACATAATGCTTTAGCTTTTCGTGTTTGTGGTCCTAGGTTGTTTGTCTATTCTTTGGTTCACAACACAATTAAAATCCCCCCCGACTATGATTATTCCCTTTGCGTTTTCTGCTAGAAGTGTTGCAATTTCTTTAAAGAAGCCGGGATCTTCTTCATTTGGAGCATATACATTCAAAATAGTTATATTTACATTCCCAATTGTCCCCACCACCAAAACATGGCGTCCATTTTTGTCTTCATGTACTTTCTCTGAAACAAAACATAACGACTTATGAAACAAAATAGCTACTCCTCTTTTTTTTTCTCCTGCACATCAGGCACTGAAAACTTGCCCCACCCATTCCCTTCTCAGCTTTTTGTGTTCCTCTGCACTCAAATGGGTCTCCTGCAGTAGTGCTACTGAGCAATTCAATCTCTTCAATTGACTGATAATTGTCTTCCTCTTTATGGGGTGGTTGATTCCTTTTACATTATAACTAATTAAATTCAATGTATTCATATTATGACCA